>NC_044039.1:19642264-19980602 GCF_901765095.1 Microcaecilia unicolor
TACATGGAATGTTGCTACTCTGAGATTCTGCATGGAATCTTGTCATTCTTTAGGATACCTCCGACCCACCCCCATCCTCCCACTCTGTCAGACTGTCAAAGTAAATGCTTTGATGTTTCTCTTATATATACTATCTGCTACCACATTTGCTTATTTCTGATCTGAGGAAGAAGGGCAACCTTCGAAAGCTAATCAAGAAATGTATTAAGTTATGTCCAATAAAAAAGGTATCATCTTATTTTCTTTTCCATGTTTTATTTTGTTTGATTTCTATTGATAACCTTTTTTAAAGAAGGAACTGTTAGTCATTGTGCTTCATTTTTTTTGTTATTAATTTCCAATCCCTATAGAGTAGAGAGCAGTCCCGCGAGTTGCGCCTTCCGATTCCCTCACAGCAGCCCCAACGAGAGGTGCAGACCTCCCATTAAGGGGATCAGAAATGGTAGTGCATCGCATACACATTATAATACTAATTTGCTCATCTGCATTCCGTTTTCGTTAGCTACTACCGTGACAGGACAATGCCCTTTTGTGCATGTCCTGGTTTACTACTTGCGCGTTAAACTGGCTAGAACCAGTTTAAAACCCACGTTGCTGGCTCGTTATGTTTAGTGCATATAGCCCCAAGCTGCCTAAAGCATAGCTTTGGAATCTCAGAACACCCCCCCCCCCCCCCCGATTCTCCCAGCTCATCTAAACACAGAGACTAAAATGACAGTCATCTTTGATACTACCCACCACACTGTTCTGTACGAGAGAGTTAGAGAAAATATTTATATCTCAGGAGTAGTAAAGGATACTAGGGAACACAGACTTCATAAATATTCTTTACTTATCGTCTCTGCCAACTGCCTCTGCTATTCTTACTGTCCCAGTTATTTGCCAAACAAAACTTAAATAAACAAGTTGGTTCAGAACTTCAATGCCGAAATGCGTCTGACTCACTGAGTGTGGAAACTGAAGCACGTTTCCTGATCTAAACCAAAGAAACTAATTCTGTGAGCAGCCGCCCCTCCCCAGTGCCTCCAGGCATAAACAAGCCTTACAGTTGCTTAAAATATGATTTGGTACTTTAAATACCCTATAGAAAAGAACATTTTTGGTTAACAAAACAAATGAAAGCCTTCATGTCCGTATAAGTCAAAAATATAAACAAAACTACAGTTTAACATACATGTTGCATACTTTTGTTTTGCTTATACAATGTCATGTAGCATTGGACAGCATTATTTTTGTTACATTTGTACCCTGCGCTTTCCCACTCATGGCAGGCTCAATGCGGCTTACATGGGGCAATAGAGGGTTAAGTGACTTGCCCAGAGTCACAAGGAACTGCCTGTGCCTGAAGTGGGAATGGAACTCAGTTCCTCAGTTCCCCAGGACCAAAGTCCACCACCTAACCACTAGGCCACTCCTCCACTGTTGCTACTATTTGAGATTCTACATGGAATGTTGCTATTCCACTAGCAACATTCCATGTAGAAGTCGGCCCTTGCAGATCACCAATGTGGCCGCGCAGGCTTCTACATGGAATGTTGCTAGTGGAATAGCAACATTCCATGTAGAATCTCCAACAGTAGCAACATTCAATGTCGAATCTCCAATAGTATCTATTTTATTTTTGTTACATTTGTACCCCGCGCTTTCCCACTCATGGCAGGCTCAATGCGGCTTACATGGGGCAATAGAGGGTTAAGTGACTTGCCCAGAGTCACAAGGAGCTGCCTGTGCCTGAAGTGGGAATGGAACTCAGTTCCTCAGTTCCCCAGGACCAAAGTCCACCACCCTAACCACTAGGCCACTCCTCCACTCAAATACCATAAAAACTGTTTCAATGTTGCACCAGTGGTTTCTCAGTATTTTTACTTGGAAAAACCATCTGTAATTTGGAAACAATAGTTGTACTGAGAAAGTTGGTAACACGTTTGCTCAGCACACGCATGTACACATAATTGGAAGCTGTAGGAATAACTTTTTCAACTATAAGGACAATTTCCTAAATATGGTGCGCCTAGAAAAAATAAAAATAAAAATCAGTGGCAGGTGTTATGCACTGCCATGAGGATGACATGGGTCAGTTCTCAACCCCCATTTGTGCTCTCTGGTCCAGGCAGTCCACGGCATCATTTAGCAAGGTCACGGTTTTGTGGCTCCAACTAGGGCCATCACTAAAAGCTCATTAAAGCAAAGAACATTTTATGTAAGTCTGCATATTTCTGTCCAAAAACTGCTGGATTTACATTTTAAAGCTCTGTATGCAGGAAGGGGGGGGGGGGGGGTGGGAGGTGGATGTATTTAGAGAATCAATGTTCAGTGCAGTGGGCCCTGCATTCTGGATAAGCTCCCACTATCATTGAGACTTTCTCATCAAGGATTTAAAAATTCTCTCTCGACATTTGTTTCAAAAGACATTGAACTGTTTGATTTCTATGTAGTTTACAATAGCAGCGAGGGGAATATGGATCTGGACCCCTGCAGATAAGGCAACATGCTTTGTGATTCTGTCTCATTTCTCTCTTAAATATTTTGAATCTCTGACCATTTGTCTTGCATTTCTTCTTTATTTATAATTTTATTATATTGTACACTGCCTAGATTGTCCATCTGTGGGGCAGTACATCAAATAATGCGAAAACTTGAAAACATGTCCATTCTACAATGAACGTGACAGCTCTCACAAAACACTGATCCAAGGACAGGAAAAGCAAAACTCATTTGACTAGAAATTTTAATTTTGGAGCATTGAAGTGTGATCGGAAAACCATTCGAGACCTATAAAACAGCGGGCTGGCAAGATGTCAGAATATGACGAGGGGAAAAACCTAGCAGGCCAACAGCTCACAAGAAGCCAGTTTTCCTATAAACCTCCGAACCACCACTTCAACCCAAAACATGACATTGTATGGCTCACTGTATCTGCTCACCTAACAACTACAGTTCCACCAAAATGGTGGTGAGGGGCAGCACTAAGCCACCTAGATTATTGCAATGCAATCTATGCCAGATGCAAAGAACAAATCATCAAGAAACTCCAAACTGCTCAAAATACAGCGGCCAGACTCATATTTGGAAAAACGAAATACGAAAGTGCCAAACCCCCAAGGGAAAAAAGCTACACTGGCTCCCACTTAAAGAACGTATTGCGTTCAAAATTTGCAACTTGGTTCATAAAATTATTCACGGAGAGGCCCCGGCCTAAATGTCAGATCTCATAGACCTACCAACCAGGAACACAAAAAGATCAGCACGTACCCCAGTTGTAAAAGACTAAAATATAAATCAACATATGCATCCAGCTTCTCATATATAAGCACCCAACTATGGAATACACTACCAAACGCAATAAAAACAATACACAACCTAACAAACTTCCAAAAATCACTAAAAACCAACCTGTACAAAAAGGCATAAATACCAGACAACGAAACTACACCAGAACTGGACTAACCGAACTCTCTACACTTGACTGACTCACTTACCGCAATGCACTTTATTTCTCATTCCGGAATTGAACTCTTCATACTTGAACGCTTATTTCTACTCTGTCCCTTATGAACTCTAAAGCAATATCACGTTGTATTTCTCATCCAGGATATGGCGATTGCCAATACAGCATAATGTAAGCCACATTGAGCCTGCAAATAGGTGGGAAAATGTGGGATACAAATGCTACAAATAATAAATCTTGTGCAATTCTTTCCATATATACACTCCTTATAAAAACCATTTTATAGGAAAATTCCTCTGGGGCCCTTTGTCAAACAGGTACCTTGCATCAATGGTGAGCTATAAATCCCGTGTCAAAGTGCTTAAACGCCGATCTTGGGCTGCTTCAAGTAGCAGTGACAAAGTATTTTGTTACATAGTAACATAGTAGATGACGACAGAAAAAGACTGCATGGTCCATCTAGTCTGCCCAAGATAAACTCATATCTTGAATTTGTACCTGTCTTTTTCAGGGCAACAGACCGTATAAGTCTGCCCAGCAGTATTTCCCGCCTCCCAACACCAGTCCCGTCTCCCATCACCGGCTCTGGTACAGACTGTCTAAGTCTGCCCTCCCCTATCTTAGCCTCCCAACCACCTATCCCTCTTCCCCCCACCTGCTCCGCCACCCAATTTCAGCTAAGCTTCTGAGGATTCAATCTGCTGCACATGGATTCCTTATGCATATCCCACGCATGTTGAATTCAGTTACCATTTTCATCTCCACCACCTCCCGCGGGAGGGCATTCCACGCATCCACCACCCTCTCCGTGAAAAAATACTTCCTGACATCTTTTGAGTCTGCCCCCCTTCAATCTCATTTCATGTCCTCTCGTTCTACAGCCTTCCCATCTCTGGAAAATATTTTTTTGCGGATTATACCTGTCAAGTATTGAACGTCGTATCATATCACCCCTGTTCCTCCTTTCCTCCAGGGTGTTCAGGTCAGCAAGGTCTTTGGTCATACGTCTTGGAACACAAATCCCATACCATTCCTCGTAGCTTTCTTTGCACCACTTCCATTTTTTTAACATCCTTCACAAGGTACGGCCTCCAAAACTGAACACAATACTCCAGGTGGGCCTCACCAACGACTTGTTACATAAACCAATAGCTTACATAACATGAACCAATAGTTAATTGGGAAAACTGGCTTGGATTTATAGCTCCACACAAACAGGAGAAGAAAGCCCACCCTACGGAAATCCAACGAAGATAGCAACACGGAGTAGGGTAGGGCAATGTATTTTCTAAACAGAGTCAAAAGATCTAGAGAGACAGACTTTATTAAGGCATCCATCTAAACCCAAGGACTCAAGACAGAACCATAGAACGCCTGCTTCAGATGTCACAATTATTTCACCGTTATTCCTCTGTATACAGCTCTTGATAGCGTGCTGAAAGTAGAGAGATGCAGCATCCAAAAGTCAGCTTGCCCAAAAGGCACTCTAAAGAGATTAAATTTGAGGGATACGGGAACCTCCAGCAAATTCTATAGATGCCTCGAATCTGTGCAGAAGAAAACAGTTCCTCTGGCAGGTGCCTTTCCAGGAAGACTGATGAAAAGGTCTGTGATGACATTTGTCAATTTGACTAACAGTTGCTTTGCACACTGGTACTGAATGCACAAAGACAGTGATAAGTAACATTTTATATTTTGCAGTGTAATCTTCTCTGTTTAATCAATAGGATTTTTTTTAAATATATTATTTATTTATACAATACATACTGCTTAAAACAGAACTTGAAACTTGTAATCCAGCTTTTCCCCCAAACACTTTTCTACAGAAGTGAGGTTGGCACTATCAAGGGACATATCCCTCTACTGGGAAGACCCAAGGGGTCCTGGATCTATTGGTATAACCTATTTAATTGGGATCTGGTCATCTAATACACCAGCTGTTGCATACGACTTACAGCTCAATCTATTAAGATAAAGATATTTATGAACTGCATTTGAATTGTGAGAATCTAGTTTGAGATATTCACCAGAATCAGAATGTTATCTTGCGAATTATATATGCATTGTCAATAGCTGCAGCTTTTATCCAGGCCAGATTTAGTTAATAGATGCATGTAGATCAACTCTTTAAAAGAATGGTCTTAAAAAAAAACACAGATAATAGGGAAAAGGTGCGACTTGCTGTTATTTTTGAAATCTTACATAGCTTCTCCTGTGTCAGTCTTCAAATATGATTAGCATTAAAATTCCTCTGATGAGAGCTGCAAAGACATCAGAGAGTCAAATACATAAGCACTCGCCATACGGGGACAGACCGAAGGTCCATCAAGCCCAGCATCCTGTTCCAACAATGGCCAATCCAGGTTACAAGTACCCTGGCAAGATCCCAAAACAGTACAATACGTTTTATGCTGCTTATCCCAGAATTAAGCAGTGGATTTTCCCCAAGTCCATCTTAATGATGGCTTATCGACTTTTCTTTCAGTTACATATTAACGAGTTTTTCTGCTGTCAAATCATACCACAATCACAATTTAGACTGAGTAAGCAGGTTTCATAATACTTGTGCTGAGATGACTCCTTAATGACACCATTTCATGGTATATATACATTTTTCCTCCCGCTAACTAACAAACGTTGGAGAGAAATTACATGTAGGGACTCAAAAAATCAATCTGTCCATTTGGGCAAACTAACCCTGCAAATCTGAACAGAATAAACCCAAATTTGGCACGGGGGAAGAAAAGAGGCTTTGATTGGAGATCGGCCTTGGGCGGACTAAAGCAAAGAGCTCCACAGTCTAATAAGCGGGCACCTGTTTTGACTACAAACCTTTTCTGAATTATCAGAGGAAGGCTGCACTGAAGATGTGAAGGAGGAATCCACATGTTGAGCCCGAGTTTTGTTTGGAGGAGTCCAAGAGACATGGAGACCACCTGCTAAGAAGTGACCAATTGACGTGGCCTGATGTGGATCTGGCCCACTGTAAAAATGTCAAGGGTAGAGGCCAGAACCTGAACATAGTCCCAGATCCTGGGGCATGGAATAGAATGTAGATCCCGACTTGGTCGTGAATCTTTTATGAGCAACAGGAAGAAAAATCTTCCCTAAGCTTGTGCTGAATATCACTCCCAAATACTCCAAGATTTGTGTTGCAGAAATTCATTCTTCGTGAAATGACTGCTCATAGTCTCTTGATTGGCTGATTTTTGCATCTCTTCCTATCATCAAGGTGTGGATGAACCTGAATTTCATCCTTGCACAGGAAGGCTGCCACTACCACCAACTTCTCTAGACCTTCCTCCCAAACAGAAGTTTACTTTTTAAAGGTAGCCTTGCTAAACGTGCCACACCAGCTGTCCAATGCCTAAGCCAGAGCCATCTCCTAGCTGAGACTGTCAAGAACTGGTCAGAACAGCTGTGCACGGGAGGTCACCGAGGTGCACTATTGGTGGCCGAAGTAGTTTTGTAATATTGCTAGCTGTCCAATTAAAAGATGCTGACGTGAAACAAACATTTGGAGACCTATGGCATATAGCTAGTGGTGCCACTTAGAGTGGTGGCTGGAGCTGCTTATGCAATAGTTGTGCCCAGTGTCGGTGTGCACTACCAGAGAGCACAGCTGCTGTGGAAAACCAAATCAGCAAACCTTCAGCACTGTAGCATTGTGTTAGCTGTCCCAGCTATACAATGAACTGCTTGTCATGGCACGTAACATAGGAGAGGGAAATAAAATATAACCCATTTAAAATACAGCCAAGTTCCACAGCTTCTAATATTATACATAACCAGCCTTGAATTTGTGACCTTCAGTTCAGAAGAAGTCCACCTTCAGAATAAACTATTCTGCTTAAAGCGCTACAACCTTGCACCTGGGAAAAAAATCCCAAGGATCCACGACAGCACTGAGGAACCCACTCTATGGTTACCATGGAGAACAGGAGAGAAATGGGAACAGGGCAACTAGCCTCAAAAAAATTCAAGATGTAAACTTATCACAGAAACATGGAGTCAATTAACACTAAGTTTGACTCTTTACTAAGCTCCTTTGTAAGATGCTGAATGAAAGAATACCTTGTTACCAATATAAAGTTCTGTTAAATAAAAAATTATAAAAAAAATTACACAAATGAAGTGAAGGAAACTTTCAGGGATTTTTATTATTTAGTTTTTTAATGGTAACTGTCCTCTGCCAAAAAAAAACTGAGGGGACTCAGCCCTCTAAATGAAAGGTATATAAGAATATGGGAACACTAAATATGCACTTTCAGAGGACCTAACATGCATGGTGCAGTGATGCTCTGGTTCCACACCGGGAACAGCATTTAACTAACTCTGCAACAGTGCCGTAGTGAGGGCGGCTGACACCCAGGTGGTTCGCCGCTGTGCACCCCCCCCCCCCAGATGCGCTTTCTACCAAAGAGGGCAGGCGGAGGGCTGCTCCGCCCCCGTGTGCACGTCACTGGAGCTGCGTCGGCCCCGATGGTTTCCTGCTCTCTCTGCCCCGGAACAGGAAGTAACCTGTTCCGGGGCAGAGAAAGCAGTGAACCAGCGGAGCCGACACCCCCCAAGCGGCGTGCGCCGGGCAGACCGCCCCCCCCCTTCCTACGCCACTGCCCTGCAACAATAAGTAAAAATCTGAACAACTCACCACAGTAAAGAAACAGGATTTCTGGTTCTCAGGCACAAAACGCTGCACTAAAATGCCTTGATAGAGAATATTGCCCAAATAAAGCCTCTAAAAGAAACTGCAGGCTCAGATTTTTTTTTTGTTTGTTTTTGAAGAGGCAGAAAGAAGCCACAGAGGGAAGAGTTGGGGGGAGGGGGAAAGGAACCAACACCACCAGGATTACACTCAAAAAGACTAATAGAGAAAGCCTTTGCTTCAGAAGCTCAACTGAAGACCCAAGGAAAAGCCCAGGAGCCACCACAGGAAGGGGGAGAGGTGGAGGAGGGACCTGGCACCACCAGGTTTACATCCAAAAGGCCAACATATAAAGTCTTTGCCCCATTAGCTCAACTGAAATCTCCGAAAGGAACAGGAGCCCACCATAGGAAACCGCAGACAAAGCTACACAGCGAAGTTCTACCACCTGCTGGAGACAAAGTAAATTAGAACTTTGCCAAATTAAGCTGCTGTGCACTAAGCTTCCACTCAGAATCTCTCATGTCCACAGCCCACACTATGAACTAATCCTCTGGAAACGCTAAGGAATTTCCTTTCCTTGAGACCTGCTAAACTGGTCCAGACCTACTGGTTATGTCCTCTTACCAGATAGCAGAGAGAGGCAGAAACTTGAAATTTCTGATGGCATCATCAGTACAATAGGTCAGAAGCATTCCAGTATGCTAAATGCCAATAACACTCAAAGAAAAGAACCAAGGTGAGCCCAGAGAGGCCCCATAAGACCATGTCTGCCCAAACTAACTAAACACAAACAGGTAGCAGACCTAAGACACAGAAAACCTACCAAACATCTTAATCTTCCAGAGCAGGTCCCTGGCCTGGTCTAGCAGAACTCAAGGAAAGGAAATTAACAGGTAATAACAAATTCACTTTTAGCACCCTCCTAGACTAGTCCAGACTATTGGTATGTACGGAGCTTTTATCCCTACAGGGTGGGAGGAAGTCAACACCTTCCAGGACTGCCACACCAAAGTCATGGCCCTGGCTTTACCCAAAGCTTGTAATGTTTGACACAAGAAAAAGGAGAGAGATAGGAGCGTATCGTGCCCTGAAAAATGAAAGAACTTTTAAACAAGTTCACATCAGCACTAACTGTCGAAGGCAGTAAAACACTGGAATACTCCTGGCTGCACCAACTGTTATACTGATGATGATTTTAAAGTCTTCCAAGTATTTATTTGTTGCATTTGCATCCCCACATTTTCCACCTATTTGCAGGCTCAGTGTGGCTTACAATGTATTGTCAGTCGCTATTCCAGATTAGATAACAGTTGGTATTATTACACAGAGAACATGGATGACATAATAAGATTAAGCAACAGATATGAGAGGAAAACAGTTTCACGTATAGGTAAAGTGGAGAAGTGTTAACATTTGCAATTATTGATCGTTGTGGGATGCCTTGTTGAAGGGGTAGGTCTTCAGAGATTTACGAAAGTTTAGTTAGTTCGTGAATAGTTTTTAGGTTAAGCGGCAATGCATTCCATAGCTGCGTGCTCAGGTAAGAAAAACTTGACGCATGCGTTAAGTCTGTATTTTAGACCTTTACAGCTGGAAAAAGTGAAGATTCAGGAATGTGCGGGATGATCTTTTAGCGTTCCTGGGGGGGGGGGGGGGGGGGGGCCAGGTCTACCAGGTCTACCATGTAGGCTGGGCATCTTTGTGAATGATTTTATGAATGAGAGTGCTTACCTTGAACACAATACGTTCTTTGAGTGGAAGCCAGTGTACTTTTCTCTTAGGGGTTCTGCACTTTCTTATTTTGTTTTTCCAAATATGAGTATGTGCCTTCATCTGCTAGTTAGGGGGCATAATCCATAGATCTGGACCACTGTTCCCTCTAAAGCTAAGCAGGAGTCCTCCACTTACAGTCCTGCCAGTGTGGGGGAGGGGGAGGGGTGCTGTTTCACTACCACATTTTCAATAGTGAGGAACAGGCAAGCTCTGCAAAGACTCAGAGAACCTAACCTGCCTGTTCCTAACAACTGAAAGCACAAAATTGAAGTGCCACCATGCCTTAATAAAAACTGTCGTCTGCAGAGCCAGCTCAAGGGAAACTGGCACCCTGAGCCAACTTTTGGTCTGGCACCCTCCCATTGGAACACCCCTCTCAGGCCTACCTTTATAGGCAGTTTCCCCCTCCTGAATATCAACAGCATTTCACCTAACTCTACCCACATCAGCCCCTGCATCTTCCTTCTGCCACGCCCCTGTGGAAACAGGAAGTTATGTCGAAGTTAGGGCCAGGACACGGAAGAAAGAAGACACCAGAGCACCGACGCTGGTTGCCATTTGGTGAAACGCTGTTTCCAAAGGGAAAAACTGCCTTTAAAAGGTAGAAGTACATAAGTATTGCCATACTGTGACAGAGCAAAGGTCCATCGAGCCCAGCATCCTGTTTCCACAGTGGCCAATCCAGGTCACAAATACCTGCAAGATCCCAAAAAAGTACAAAACATTTTTATACTGCTTATCCAAGAAATAGTGGATTTTCCCCAAGTCCAACTTAATAATAGTCTATGGACTTTTCCTTTAGGAAGCCGTCCAAACCTTTTTAAAACACTGCTAAGCTAACCACCTTTACCACATTCTCTGGCAACGAATTCCAGATTTTAATTACACGTTGAGTGAAGAAAAGGTTTCTCCGATTAGTTTTAAATTTACTACATTGTAGCTTCATCGCATGCCCCTAGTCCTAGTATTTTTAGAAAGCGTGAACAGACGCTTGTACATTTGCCTCTGGCTTTAAATGGATTGGAAATTTCTTGTTTATCAAATTACAGTGATTCTTTAATTAGGTAGTCCCTGGGTTATCCAATTAAATATTTGTCATAGGAGAAATGACAATGATTGACGACAGCAAGTCGGTTAAACCTAAATCCAGAAAACACAAAATTTATTTGTAATGATGGTAGCAATAGGTCCATTATGACATCAGTACCTAGATCTGATGTCATAATTTGCAAATATGCAGACACTGGGCATAGGTCTGGATTCTGTCACAATACAGGCTGCTCACGCTATATGATACAGATGTTCAAATATTTGAAAGGTATTAATCTGCAAACGAACCTTTTCCGGAGAGGGGAAGGCGGTAGAACTAGAGGACATGAAATGAGATTGAAGGGGGCAGACTCAAGAAAAATGTCAGGAAGTATTTTTTCATGGAGAGAGTGGTGGATGCTGGAATGTCCTCCCGCGGGAGGTGGTGGAGAGGAAACGGTAACGGAATTCAAACATGCGGGGATAAAACATAAAGGAATCCTCCTCAGAAGGAAGGGATCCCCAGAAGCTTAGCCGGTGGTGGGAGGCAGGGCTGGTGGTTGGGCGGTGGGGATAGTGCTGGGCAGACTTATACGGTCTGTGCCAGAGCCAGTGGTGGGAGGCGGGATAGTGCTGGGCAGAACTTATACGGTCCGTGCCAGAGCGGTGGTGGGAGGTAGGGATAGTGCTGGGCAGAGTTATACGGTCTGTGCCCTGAAAAAGACAGGTACAAATCAAGGTAAGGTATACACAAAAAATGACACATGTGAGTTTATCTTGTTGGGCAGACTGGTGGACCGTGCAGGTCTTTTTTTCTGCTGTCATCTACTATGTTACATCAAATTATTTTCTTTAATTTCGCCTTATGAAAAATAGAAACTGTTTAAGGAGCATTTGACTCCCGATGTACAAGCCACGAATCTTTCCCACTGGTTATTGCAACATTGTCTATTTGTGCATCTCTGGAAGGTTTCTCTCCACATTACAATTAAAAAACAAAAAGTGGCCAAACTTGTGCTGAGAGACAGAAGACGGGGGGGGGGGGGGGGGGGGGGGGGAGATAAGCACTCCCCATTTTTGGAAAAGAACTTCATTGGTTCTGAATTTGGGCCCATATTACTTGTAAAACTTATTACCGTATTTTTCGGACTCTAAGACGCACGGACCATAAGACGCACCTAGGCTTTAGAGGAGGGAATAGGAAAAATTGTTTTTTTCTTTTCCCAACTTCTAAACCTAGGTGCTCCGGTGCATCTTGTCCAAATCCCTCCCGCCCCCGGCCCCTGTCACCACTTCTCCCTACTCACGCGATCTTCCCTGTGGTCTAGTGACGTCGGGGCCGGAAAGAGCCCCCTCTTTCTGCCCAGCGCGCTGCTCTCCATCATCCTGTAGCATTGCTGCCTGACGGTCTTGGCGAGATTCAAAATGGCCGCGAGAAATGAAGTTCCGGCAGCATTTTGAATCTCACGAGACCGTCAGGCTGCATACAGGAGGACGGAGAGCAGCACGCTGGGCAGGAAAGAGGAGGCCTCCTTCCTGCCCGACGTCACTAGACCACCAGGGAAGAACGCGTGAGTAGGGAGAAGTGGTGACAGGGCCGGGGGGGAGGGGGGAGGAGGTAACCCTGACGGCGATCCGGAACTCGGAGGGCGGGCGGCCTGCCAGCCCAGCCAGCCAAATCTACCTTCGGACTATAAGACGCACCCCCATTTCCTCCCAAATTTTTGGGGGAAAAAGTGCGTCTTATAGTCCGAAAAATACGGTATCTCTAACCTTTAAATTCCTCATGGACAAGCTCCATCTTATTTATTGACACTGGTGATACCATATCTTTCAGGACGATGTACAAGATCTTCTAGATTGTATGCCCTGCAGTTTCCATCCCCCAAAACCCGTTTGGCAGGAAAACACATTCAATAAAATTATGAGTCATAGTTCTGCTTATCACTGAAATTCTCATTCCAGATGTGACCAGAGAAATAGCTAATACGTGGCATTCAGACACTTTTAACAGGTTTACATAATACTTAAGAAATGTTATAAATTTATAAAAAAAATGTTCCCCTCTAACCAATCTTGTCTACTTAGTTTAACTCAGCAATAACACTATGGAACTATAGTATTTATAATATAATATTATGGGAACTTATTTCTTTGTTTTTATTCCGAAGTCTATCAATGTAATAACATCTATTCTGCAATACATTTATTTTTTTAAATACAAATAGATTAAAATAATGGTTTAGATCTTGCTCCTAAATAAATAGATGGTGATATAAATGGATATCAAAACTGTTGCAAATATATCTCTATATATATTTCCAGAAAACAGATGCCTCAAGCCAAAAATTGGAGAGTAGATGCTAAAAAGCACAGTACAGAGGCGTTCCTGTAGCATCAAGTACACGTGTTTTGGCAGTGGGGGAAGGTGAGAAATGGGTGCAGTGTGTGAATGGGCCAACCGAGTTGCAGTGTGCGAGTGGGTGTCACGGATGAGCAAGTGACCGACCGAGTGCAGTGTGCGATGTGGGCGTAACGGCCGAGCGAGTGCTCCGACCAAGTGCATGTGTGAGTGGGTTGTAATGGATGAGTGACTGGAGGAGTGGCCTAATGGTTAGTGCAGCATACTCTGATCCTGGTAACCTGGGTTCAATTCCCACTGCAGCTCCTTGTGACCTTGAAGTCACTTAGCAAAAAAACTTAGATTGTGAGCCCTCTAGGGACAGAGCAGTACCTCCATATAAAGCGTACAGCACTGCGTACATCTAGTAGTGCTGTAAAATGATTAGTTGTACCAGCTTATGAAAGAGGAGGTGAAGAGATAAGCATATCTCAGATTGTGTCCGAGGGATCTGAAGATAGCAAAACAATGTGACAAGGCAATGGCCATGGCCAGAAGGATGCCAGGAGAGCGAGAGAACCAATGAAGAAAGGAGGTGTTGATGCCCACGTACAAGTCGGTGAGGCCCCACATGGATAAGAAAGAGTAGAAGTAAAAAATCAATGATTTACTTGTTCCAAAATTACAAAGACTGGGGGGGGGGGGGACTTGATATATGAATACTTTTAAACAAAAAGGAGGAAATATTTCACTCAACGAATAGTTAAGCTCTGGAACTCTTTGCCAGAGGATGTAGTAACAGGTAGCATATCTGGTTTTAAAAAAAAAGTTTGGACAAATTCCTGGAGGAAAAGTCCATAGTCTGCTATTGAGAAAGACATGGGGAAGCAACTGCTGTCCTGGGATTTGTAGTATGGAATGTTGCTAAAATTTGGGTTTCTGCCAGGTTCTTGTGACCTGGCTTGGCCACTGGAAAACAGGACACTGGGCTAGATGGACCAATGGTCTGACCCCAGTATGACTGCTCTTATGTTCTTATGGATAAGTGAGTGACTAGCAGGGTGCATTGTGGCTAGCGTTTTGTGAGTAAGAAACTCAAGTGCAGTATTTCAAGTTTGTGATCATATAAGTTTGGGTGTGATGTCTGTAAATGCTTGAGTGGGTTGTGTGAATTGGTACATGTTTCAACGTAATTTGCTCCCCCCCCCCTTGTCACCTTCTTTCCCCCCCCCCCTCATTCCTCTCCTATCTACCAGCCAAGTCCTTTATCTACTACTTCCCCAATCAGCCATCTTTTTCCCTCTTCCCAATCAATGTCCCCTCCCCTCAATCAAGTGCTTCCCGTTCCCCCATCAGGAAACCAATACTCCTCCCTTCCCCATCAAGTGTCACAACTTTATTCCCTTCATACATATCTCTGAAGATATAAGAGTGCTGTTTGCATTTTGTAAGATTTTGAGCACATTATTTTTAAAAATACATAAAATTTGGAGGCTGTGGAGGTTTTTGTCTAATGAAGAGTTTAAGGCATGGTAGATGCTTTCATCAGCAAAAATGTAAGTACCATGGGCTCTTCTGTGTTCTTTTTTTCTCTAATATAGATTTCTATAAAATAAGTTTTCTACATTTTGTTTGTGAGTGTTCTAATTTTTCCTGTGGGTTTTGAAATTACACACTGTAAAATAAACAGAATTATTAATAACCATAGCTTAATATATGCCCAGAACTTAACATATACAAGCTTTATGAAAAAACTAGTAAAAAAGCCCCGTTTCTGATGCAAATGAAACGGGGGCTAGCAATGTTTTCTTCTGTGTGCATGTGGGAGTGTGTGTGTCCCTGCCCTCTGGCCTCTCTCCCCTCCCCCCTCTGAGTCCTTCACTGTTACAGAGCCAGCAATTTGATTTCATGCTCTGCTGTTTTCCTTCACTGACTGTGTTACAGAGAGGGCGGGGCAGACACTCATAGGGAAACCGGATATCTCGCCCCCTTCACACTTCCGGCTGGAGGCTTCATAGAACGTTGGTGTTGCCTTTTATATAGAGAGATGGTGTTGCCTTTTATATAGAGAGATAGTAAAAAAGCCCCGTTTGTGATGCAAATGAAATGGGGGCTAGCAATGTTTTCTTCTGTGTGCATGTGGGAGTGTGTGTGTCCCTGCCCTCTGGCCTCTCTCCCCTCCCCCCTCTGAGTCCTTCACTGTTACAGAGCCAGCGATTTGATTTCGTGCTCTGCTGTTTTCCTTCACTGACTGTGTTACAGAGAGGGCGGGGCAGACACTCATAGGGAAACCGGATATCTCGCCCCCTTCACACTTCCGGCTGGAGGCTTCATAGAACGTTGGTGTTGCCTTTTATATAGAGAGATGGTGTTGCCTTTTATATAGAGAGATAGTAAAAAAGCCCCGTTTCTGATGCAAATGAAACGGGGGCTAGCAATGTTTTCTTCTGTGTGCATGTAGGAGTGTGTGTGTCCCTGCCCTCTGGCCTCTCTCCCCTCCCCCCTCTGAGTCCTTCACTGTTACAGAGCCAGCGATTTGATTTCGTGCTCTGCTGTTTTCCTTCACTGACTATGTTACAGAGAGGGCGGGGCAGACACTCATAGGGAAACCGGATCTCTCACCCCCTTCACACTTCCAGCTGAAGGCTTCATAGAACGTTGGTGTTGCCTTTTATATAGAGAGATTGAAAAAGTACTCTTAACAAAAAAGGTGATTCACTGAAATCTTTTAATTTAATAAAACCACTGAATAATTTATAGCAAACTTGAAACTGTGTTTCTATATATTCATTAAATTATATATTGGGGCAATTTATTCCTTTTGATATCACTGTATTCAAAACGACTGTATAATCATTTCCACCATCTCTCTATATAAAAAGCAACACCAACGTTCTATGAAGCCTCCAGCCGGAAGTGTGAAGGGGGCGAGATATCCGGTTTCCCTATGAGTGTCTGCCCCGCCCTCTCTGTAACACAGTCAGTGAAGGAAAACAGCAGAGCACGAAATCAAATCGCTGGCTCTGTAACAGTGAAGGACTCGGAGGGGGGAGGGGAGAGAGGCCAGAGGGCAGGGACACACACACTCCCACATGCACACAGAAGAAAACATTGCTAGCCCCCGTTTCATTTGCATCAGAAACGGGGCTTTTTTACTAGTTATTAATAAACCAATCAAAAAAAACCCCTGCATTTATCTGCTCTTCAGTCACATTTCGTTTCTTCATTTTAAATTTTAAATAAATATTTAAACATGTTGAGTCACAAGGTTCCCTTGATAAACGCATAGAAGGTGCTGAAATGTTGGCATCAGGACTTGATTTGATTGATAACTCATTGATAACAGATAAATCTCAAATTCTTTTGAACGGCTTATTAAAAAAATTGGGGACTAATCGATTGAATTCCAAACGGCAGGTGTATATGATCCAAATAGAATAAAGTATGATATCCAACATACAATTTAATAAATATATTGAAAAGTTTTGAGTTTGCTATAAAATTATTTGGTGGCTTTATTAAACTGTTGAAATATTTCAATGAACCATCATCTCTGTTAAGAGTTTTGGGTTTATAGTGATTGACGTGGTCTCTCTATTTTCATATTAAAAGTGCTCCATAAACTGATCAAACATATAAACGGCGAGTGACCGACTCACTCGCAAATGCGCAGTAGAGACTTCCCTCTCTGTCCCGCCCCCGCGTCAATATGTGATGACGAGGGCGGGACAGAGAGGGAAACTGCGCCGCCGAGGTTGATACCGCTCCCCCCCCACCCGCGGTCTCCGCTACCGTTACCCCCCCCCCACACACACACACACCCGGCCCAGGCCCTCTCTCCGCTACTAAACGTACACATCCATTGCCTGTGTCCCGCCCTCGCTGACGTTACGTCACAGGAGGGCGGGACACAGGCAGAGAATCAAACATATAAACGGTGAGTGACCGACTCACTCGCAAATGCGCAGTAGAGACTTCCCTCTCTGTCCCGCCCCCGCGTCAATACGTGATGATGAGGGCGGGACAGAGAGGGAAACTGCGCCGCCGAGGTTGATACCGCTCCCCCCCCACCCGCGGTCTCCGCTACCGTTACCCCCACACACACACACACACACCCACACCCAGCCCGGGCCCTCTCTCCGCTACTAAACTTACACATCCATTGCCTGTGTCCCGCCCTCGCTGACGTTACGTCACAGGAGGGCGGGACACAGGCAGAGAAGGAAGGGTCGACGGCAGCTCAGCTGATGTGGGTGCTGCGTTCCGGCGAATGGATGTGTAAGTTTAGTAGCGGAGAGAGAGAGGGCCCGGGCCGGGTGGAGGGATGGCGGCGGCGGCGACTCCGGGGGGGGGGGGGGGAACGGTAGCAGTGGCGACCTCAGGGGGGGAGGGGGAAGGAAGGAAGGAAAACCCCAATACCAGCCCGTTTTTACGGCCTCAACGGCTAGTAAAAACATAAACGAAAGGTCTATATACATGAAAAAAAAAAAAAAAAAGCAAAAATCACTTATGAGAAAGCACTATAGTATACAATGACAATGGTCAGTACAACCAATATGGCTAAACATAAAATCAATGGTATATATAAAGTAAACCAAGTGTGAATATTGAAGTAACTATCACCAATGGCAACAGACGAGTTAAAGAATATCCAGGTGACAGGTACCATACTAGGTCTAACAACTGGTGGCCAAATGAGTGATGACCACACCAATCTATAAGTGAAATATCAATAGGTCATGGAGATTGTATCATATGCTCGCCTGGTAGTTGAGTTAGCAAAATTGGCACACACATATACAAAAACAAAAAAAAAAGGCAAAGATCTGCCACAGAAATAGTGAACCAAAAGAAAAAATATTTTATTGTAATATACTATCCGGCTTATTTTCGAAAGAGAAAGAGGCCCATGTTTTGACCCAAATCGGGAGATGGGCGTCTTTCTCCCATGGGCGGCCAAATTGGTATAATGAAAAGCCGATTTTGGGTGTCTTCAACAGCAGTCTGTCGCGGAAACGGCCAAAGTTGACGGGGGCGTGTCGGAGGCGTGGTGAAGGCGGGACGGGGGCGTGTTTATCGGCCGAGGAGAGATGGGCGTCCTCAGCCGATAATTGAAAAAAGGAAGGCGTTTTTAGCGCGAATTTGGGTCACTTTTTTGGACCCTTTTTTTTCACGAACAAGTCCCACAAAAGTGTCCTAAATGACCAGTTGACCACCGGAGGGAATCGGGGATGACCACACCTGACTCCCCCAGTGGTCACTAACCCCCTCCCACCCCCAAAAAACAACTTTAACAACTTTTTTCCAGCCTGTATGCCAGCCTCAAATGTCATACCCAGCTCCATCACAGCAGTATGCAGGTGCCTGGAGCAGTTTGTTAGTGGGTGCAGTGGACTTAAGCCAGGTGGACCCAGGCCCCCCCCCCCCCCACCTGTTACACTTGTGGTGGTAAATGGGAGCCCTCCAGACCACCCCCAAGGCCCACTGCACCCACATCTAGGTGCCCCCCTTCAGCCATAAGTGCTATGGTAATGGTGTAGAGTTGTGAGGAGTGGGTTTTGGGGGGGATTTGGGGGGCTCAGCACCCAAGGGAAGAGAGCTATGGACTTCAGAGGTAGTTAACTTTTTTTTTTAATTGTTACAAATGCTCCCTAGGTTGCCCGGTTGGTGTCCTGGCATGTGAGGGGGACCAGTGCACTACGAATCCTGGCCCCTCCCACGACCCAATGCTTTGGATTTGTTCGTTTTTGAGCTGGGCGCCTTCGGTTTCCATTATCGCTGAAAACCGATACCGCCCAGCTCGGATCCGCACAAATCCGATGTATTTGGCTGGCACAAACCATATTATCGGAAAAAGGATGGACGCCCATTTTTTTTCCAAAATACGGTTTGTCCCGCCCCTTCACGTACCCGTTCTCAGAGACAGACGCCCATGGAGATGGGCGTTCGATTATGCCCCTCCATGTGATATGTTTTATTTATTATGTATTTTTATTTTGTAGTTTTTTTGACCCCTGACGCAGCCTGAAACGTGGCCACGTCGGGTAACCTTGTAATAAACCACTTCTGTTACCCTCTTCTATTTTTTTTTGTCTTTTTTGATCTGCTTTTTTTCTTTTGGTTCACACACACACTATTTATTATACTGCATTAAGCAATCACAAGTGCAGGGTGGTCATTCAAGGGGTAGATGAGAATGTAGTATCTTCACTGACAATTTTCTATTAAGAGGAAAGCTTCAATTCCTTCCCACCACAGCATAAACCTCTAAATGAATACACAATGTTCAGGACTTGAAGTCAACTTTAATTAATAAAGCACTGCTTACTAATGACCTCCTTAAGAGACAATCAAGCATTACATTAGAAGCATCATCTCCATTATTGATTGTTCTAACGCAATTCATATTCAGATGCGTCAGTTTTACTGTGGTGACATTATTGCTTCTATCCTCCAACATATGCTTATTACTGTGTTTCATTTGTATTGTGCTGACATCGTGAATATCTCTATATATAAAAGGCACCACCAACGTTCTAAATGAAGCCTCCAGCCGGAAGTGTGAAGGGGAAGAGATATCCGGTTTCCCCATGAGTGTCTGCCCCGCCCTCGCTCTCTCTGTAACACAAACAGTGAAGGAAAACACAGCAAAGCACGAAATTAAATCGCTCTCTCTGTAACAGTGAAGGACTCAGATGGGGGAGGGGAGAGAGGGCAGAAGCCCTCACTATCTCTGTAACACAAACACAGCACAGCAGGAAACTTAACACTGAAGGACTCGACTCCAAGGGGGGAGGGGACAGACAGCACAGGGGAAGGGAGAAATGGCAGAGGGCAGGGACACACACACTCCCACATGCACACAGAAGAAAACCTTGCTAGCCCCCGTTTCATTTGCATCAGAAACGGGGCTTTTTTTTACTAGTCATCTATGTTACACGAAAATGCTTTCCATGCTTCCTATTATGATGTATCATTTGTACTCAGCTGCCATTTATATTCTCATTATATGAATTTCTACTGTGCACTTTTTCCTATTTCTAGGATTCAATGGGCCAACTCCAAGTTCATCTTATTGACTGTATTTATACTTATGTTTGATCATTTCATTTTTTTTTTTAAATAAAATTGTAAGATTTATGCCAAGCTGTGCCTGCTATACACTGCCTTGCGAGAATCTCTTCATTTAAGGTGGTTAATAAACCCAAACAAAATACAGAACTGAAATTAGTCAGAGTATATAAGTAGTATTTGTAGGATATTAAAAGAGTGCTCATTAACAAGCCAACTCAGATAAATAATTGAAAAAAAAGAATAGAAAAGGTGACAAAACTGCAGTCTACACGTTATAATGGTGTGAAGGAAAAGCCTACAGCTATAGGCTAGAATACAGAATTAAAAAGCCAGCGAAACAAGTGTTCCAATCCTAATAATGTTTATTCAGACTGAACCTTCCTTGGCCTCAGCAGTAGTCCTCCATGGACAGAGAAATACCTAGCATACCCGAATGGAACCTGCCTTGAGTGTCTGCCAAAAAGGCATGAGCTAAATCTGAATAATGCTAAATCTCCCAGTGAACTTGTGTTTCAGGTCTGCAGTTTCAGAGCCCTAGGAATGCTTCTGACAACAGAAAATAGTGGATTTGATTCCTAGGCTACACATGCAAGAAGGGCGAACATAAATGTAAACACAAATACATGTATACTAGAAGTTAGCCAAATTTTGGTTTTGGCACTGAAACAGGCCCCAAATTGGGCATTTTCGGCTGAAAGCGAAACTCCTCATCCCCCGTCCCCCAGGCCTGCTTGAAGCCCTGGTGGTCTACTGTCCTCTTCTGGGGCAGAACGAATCCCACTTGTTCTTGCCCAGTGCCACTGCTCTATAACAATAGCTACTGAGATAGAATTGGCTGGTACCACCTGCAACAGAGACTGGAACCAACACACAGGCAGGAGGAGCCTGTGTGTTTGTATTGCATCCTCCGATCAACAAGTGTAATGAAGTTGGGGTTAGTGTATGATAGTAAAGCTAAAGACGAGAAACACTACCCCTTCTCTCTCCCCCACCCCAGAGAGCTCATTCTAATGCTGTTTCTGCTAAGCCCAGTTCCTCCCGAGCTCTCTTGCGGATGAAATCACGCACCAGCCAATAATGAAAGAGCGGGGATAGTGCTGGGCAGACTTATACGGTCTGTGCCAGAGCTGAAGGTGGGAGGCGGGGATAGTGCTGGGCAGACTTGTACGGTCTGTGCCCTGAAAAAGACAGGTACAAATCAAGGTAAGGTATACACAAAAAAGTGGCACATTTCTTGGGCAGACTGGATGGACCGTGCAGGTCTTTTTCTGCCGTCATCTACTATGTTACTATAGTAACATAGTAGATGACGGCAGAAAAAGACCTGCACGGTCCATCCAGTCTGCCCAACAAGACAACTCATGTGTGCTACTTTTTGTGTATACCCTACTTTGATTTGTACCTATGCTCTTCATGGCACAGATCGTATAAGTCTGCCCAGCACTATCCCCGCCTCCCAACCACCGGCTCTGGCACAGACCGTATAAGTCTGCCCAGCACTATCCCCGCATCCCAACCACCAGCCCCGCCTCCCAACCACCAGCTCTGGCACAGGCTGTATAAGTCTGCCCAGCACTATCCCCGCCTCCCAACCACCGGCTCTGGCACAGACCGTATAAGTCTGCCCAGCACTATCCCCGCCTCCCAACCACCGGCTCTGGCACAGACCGTATAAGTCTGCCCAGCACTATCCCCGCCTCCCAACCACCGGCTCTGGCACAGACCGTATAAGTCTGCCCAGCACTATCCCCGCCTCCCAACCACCGGCTCTGGCACAGACCATATAAGTCTGCCCAGCACTATCCCCGCCTCCCAACCACCGGCTCTGGCACAGACCGTATAAGTCTGCCCAGCACTATCCCTGCCTCCAGGCAGGAGTCTCATGCGCAGGCTGGTTCTACTGGGATCTCCTGCAGCAGTCTTGCAAGGCCTGCCACAGGAGGTCTCAGCATTCATTTCTACTGGAATGGGCCAGGTGCAGGGGCGAGTGGGGAGGCTCCTGCGCCCACTACCCACCGATGAGGTACGCCCAGGAGGGGACTGCAGCCAGTGGGGGTGAGCAAATTTGTTTTTGGTTTGTACCGAAACTGAGTGGCCAATTTCAATTACAGATTTGGTTTCAGCAGAAATCATAGAGTCTAGTTTCAGTTATACATACACACACACACACACACACACACACATACCCCTACATACACACAGGAGTGTTCTATATCAAACAGCAATGTATAAGATACATTTATACATTTACACACATTTAATTCTTTTCTACTTTGCTCAAAAATATTTTGGCACAGAAGAATAATGCAAAAGTAAACTGAAGAGGTTTAATCCAATTTGAGTAAGCTATTTTCATGCACACGTTAACCAGATGAATCTATAAAGTTTAACAACAGGCAGGGCTAAGGGCTCAAACAGAGAACCGATTTTCAACTATTTCTGAGACAGTAAAACAGAGCACCACACTAGCCTTGAAGCATAAAGAATGAAGGTATCTGTTTTGGGGAAAATCAAATACACTGCAGGAGACAAAGGAGTCAGTGAAATAACCCTTAACTGACCAGGAAGCAGTGTTGCCAGGTGGAAAATTTTTTTCCCACCCAATCCAGCATAAAAACCGCCCAAAACCCGCCCAAACTCAAACCCCGCCCCTGACACCCCCATCCCCGCGTCATCACCCCGCCCCCGCCGTCACCGGCCCCGCCTCCCCCATCACTGGCCCCGCCTCCCCGTCATCGCCCCCGCCTCCCACGTCACTAACCCCGCCCAAAACATCACTAACCCCGCCCAAACAGTCACTAACCCCGCCCCCCGCGGCCGAAAAAGCCGCCCAAAAAACCGCCCTGTAGCCCAAAAAGCAGCCCAAAAAACCGCAACCCGCCGCGGGCAAAAATTTCCCGCGGCGGGTTGTGGAAAACCGCCCAATTGGGCGGGAAAACCGCCCATCTGGCAACCCTGCCAGGAAGGTTGGTACTCCCCCAATTAACTTGTTCATTGCAAGGGAACAAGCTGTACTACCTAGTTCAACAATAGAAACAAGCTTTGTTAAAGTAGGAGGTTCATATCTTATCTGTCAATCAACATCAAAGCAGGCAGATAAACAGGATGTAGCCAAATAGTTAATCTTTCCTGAAACTGATTTAAAAAAAAAAGTGTGAAATAGGGAACAGTTAGGAACCTGAATTAGTGGTAAATAGAACAAAAAAAGAAAAGAAAGACTTTGCATGCAAGGTATAATATTAAAAGGAAAGAATATTCAGAGCTAGCTTTCGTGCATATCTTGTAGACCTCCACTACCAAACTTAAATTAGCTATCCCTATATTTGCCAAAGCTGACATATTCCAATTAATGAATTCCAGCATTTTTCTACCTTTGTTGTCTGAGCGTTTTATTTTTCCATATACTTTGGTCCCAGTGTCTTTATTCTGCTTTTCCCTGTATTCTTTCTAATTTTCCTGCCAGGATCTGCTGTCCATTTCACATTTCTTCTCTCTCCTTGCTGATCATCCATCTTGTCCCTCTGTCTCCCCCTCCTCAGTTCGGTATCTCCCTCCCTCCACTGGTGCAGCATCTCCGCCACCCCAGTCTGGTCTGACTCCCCTCCCCCAAACCCCAGGTGAACAGCATCATCTCCCAATCCCATCTCTCTACTTCTCCCTATAGTAAAAGGCTACCAGAAGGAAACAAAGTATTTAAGCAAGTAAATAGTCATCAGTTATGATAAACTAAATAGTAAACTGGCTAAAAGAGGCAAATGGACAAACCATTTAAAACTAACACACACACAGTCTCCCTGAAAAAAAAAATGCTGTCCTTGGATTTTCAGGGCTTAAATAAAATTTTTTCCTCATGTTCTTTGGGGCTTACAGATCAACTGGAATTAAGGTAAGACCCAAGTCTTCATTCACAAATCCCTGGGATTTCTCTTATTTCATCTCTTCTCCCAATTTACTTTAATACAGGCATTGTAAACAGTCCTCAGCTAGGGTCAATGCAGGAAAGATGATTAACACCTCTCCCCCACCCCCCCCCCCAACCCCAACCGTGAAATGCTACCTTCAAAACCAACGCAGACAACCTGATGCACAAAAGTTCTGAGCTGGGATTCAAACCTAGGTTCATATCTACATGACAGCATCTACTGAGCCACCAGGCTGGCAAAATTACCATTTACACTCAACAAAAAGTCATCTCATGGGTAAGTCGAGGGCAGTTCGGGGACTAAAAATGGGCAAAACTTGTGTGACCCATGGATAAGCCAAACCTATAAACAAAAAAGAATGACGCACACACACACACCCTACCACACAACATGCCCCCTCTGCTTCCCCCTCCCCCTCGATCCACCATGCTCTCTCTACTGCGCCCCTCAAACATCTTTTTCATTGGTCCCCACTGTTTACCTTCAAATCTCTGCTCCTATACAGCACCAACAATACAGCGGTATAGCTAGGCCTCCTGCGATCTAATCCAGAGCACGACCTCTGACCTGTGTCACCCATGCGGCAGTAGAGGTCGAGTCAGAGGGAGCAAAATGAGTCAGAAGACAAGTTCTGGAGCTGATTGCTGTACCGCTGCAGTGGCGGTGCTGTATGGAAGCAGCGATCTGAAGGTACAAGAAGTTGGCGGGGGGGGGGGGGGGGGGAAGAGATTGACATACAGAGGTGGGGGTGGGGATTATAAGTTGATCCCAGGGTTTTGGGTTTTTTTTAAAAAAGCATTTTTATCCTCAATTTCTCAACTTAGTCAAGTATATATGGTAAATACATTTTCTTTTAAAAATTCTGGAAAGTGATGTAACATAGGGCTTTCAATAAAATAATCTTTGGATCTTAATGCTTCTTTTGTAAGAATAATGAAGAAGTGAGCTAGATTCCATAACAACTTTATAAAAAGTAAAATGTGACCTTCATCCTAAAAAAGCACTGTAAATATGAATTTAACCAATCGTCTAGAAAAAGATGGTGGTCATCGATTCTCATCTATTTAATATTTGTGCAATTCTACATTAACCCATGATTTAGGGTAGCACAACCTGACAACTAACCTAACACAAATCATCTGAAATAGGATGTCAAAATTTTTTTAAGTACTTGCAGATTTGAAAACGGAATCCAAATACTTCACTAACCAGCATGCAAAAAAAAAAAAGAATTTACACAAATCGAAGAGATTAACATATTGAACATACCTCGCCTTTACAAAGGTACTGAGACCCCTTGTACAAAGTGAATTAATCCACTTATTTAGAAGACCACTCAGCTTGCACAATCCACCGTTTCTCACCTTACACAAAATGACACACTTTCACTGCAAGTGCTGGTCAAGAATGACCTTACCTTCATGTGGCGATGTTTTCAACCTTGAACAAATTCCATAGACATCTCCATAACACTCCTGTATTTTGTGTAATGCATCTGTGGATCGCAGTTCCATAAGAGCACGGAGCTCCTTGAGAGTGATTCCAAAATCTCCTTTATGATTTGCTTCATTTACAGAATTCTTTACACCACTGTAAGCTACTGAATTGTTTGCCATGTCGCCCATGATGTACACAACCCTTAAAAACAAAGTCCACTCTTTCCAATCAGAAATTGATTTTAATTTTCAAATATTTCCAGAAAGGAGAATAATCCTTTAGAAATGATCACTAAACCAGAAACACATCAAGGAAATGAAAAAAAAAGGTATCGGAGACCGTGCCCAGTGATGTATCTTGTATTTTGTTCCATGCTGCGCTCCCCTTCTGCTCATCAAACCTGGAGGGGAAAAAAAAAAAGAAAATTATTTCTTGTTTCAAATCTGTAAAAGCATTAAAGAAACACAGAACCAGAAATAAAGTTTAAATCCTAGGGATACAAGATTAAGAAACGTAACCTTAATTAGTAAGTTCCTTTCCTTGAGTTCTGGTAAATTCAGTTCAGACTAAGGAGCTATGTCCTCCCCCCCCCCCCCCCCCCCCACATCAGCAGCAGATGGAAGCAGAGACTTGAAGATTCCAATTACATCATCAGTATAGTAGGTGGTGCAGTTAAGAATATTCCAAGAACGCTAATGCTAAGAATTTAAGGAGCCTATATACACATGGAATCCATTATCAACCAGGGAACCTTCTGGAGACCCCAAAAGGTTAAAGAAAACTATGTATAATGAAGAAAGGGCAGCCCAGTCTTCCTGGGTGGGTCCTGGACTGGTCTAGGAGGACAAGGCAGTGGTTCCCAAACATGGTCCAGGAGGCTCCCCAGCCAGTTAGGTTTTTAGGTTATCCACAATGAATATTCATAAGATATTTGCATACACTGCCTCCACCTCATGCAAATCTACCTCATGAATACTCATTGTGGATATCCTGAAAACCTGACTGGCTGGGGTGCCTCCTGGACTAGGTTTGGGAACCACTGACTTAAGGAAAAGGAGAAATGTCACTATTACTGATTTCCTATCACCTTGCTAGCCCAACCAGAGTGATGGGATGCATCAAAGCTTTATCCCACCAGGCTGGGGGGAGGGGTGCTACTGTTCTAATGGAAATAGAGTCGGCCAAAAAAAGTACACATAAGGATCCCTACAAGAAAGAGCCTGTAATTTGGATACTCTCCTGGCTGAAAAAAAATGGCCACTAAAGACTGTTTTCAATGACAAATCCTTCAGCAAAGATTTGTACTTCAAAGGCTAAAAAGGCAGCTTGACAAGAGCCCTGAGGAGAAAAATGAGGACCCAAACAGGCACTACTCCTCACAATCGGGGCTGAATTTGTTCAACTGCCTGCAAAAAAAAAAAAAAAAGATCAAAAGAAAGTAATGGCCCACATCCAGCTGCACAGCAAGAGAAAGCCTATCGAGAGTGGAGGAGTGGTTAGAGCACCAGTCTTGACATCCAGAGGTGGCCAGTTCAAATCCCACACTCCTTGTGATCTTGGGCAAGTCACTTAACCTTCCATTGCCTCAGGTACAAAATTAGATTGTGAGCCCTACAGGGACAGAGAAATACCTGGTGTATCTGAATGTAACTTACCTTGAGCTACTACTGAAAAAGGTGTGAGCAAAATCCAAATAAATAATAATAAATAATATCAATCCTACCTCTGAAACAAGACAACCACCACCTGAACCTTTAGGAAATTAAGGGTTAGGACCAGGTCAAGACCCTACTGCAAAAAAGGCCAGGACTGATGGCAGATCTGTATGCCTTAGAGAGATTTTCTGCTCCGTACACACAAAGCTTCAAAGCCTTCCAGACATTCATGGAAGGATGGCAGCCTCCACGCACCACCTCTCAAAGGCCAAGCCAAAAGCCAGAAGGGATCTGGATCCTTCATGAGGACCGGCCCCTGCTGGAGTCTATGAAAGCCAAGGGATTCAATTCCCCTGGATACAGGGAATGACTAACAAAATCTACTTGAATATTGTCTATACCTCAAGATCACCACCAGATCTTATTCCACCCAAGAACAAATTTAACTTATATGTAGAGCACTACTGTAGTTATGGTCCTGCCTTGCTTGTTGAGTAAGTCACTGCCTTTGCATTGGCTATCAGCACCTTGACCAACTTTTGTTGTCGGAGCAGCTAGAAGTACTAATGTGCCAACTGAAAGGCCCTGGCCTTCAGATGTCTTGCTATTCCAGGAGACCAAATGCCCCTGTACCAAATGACCCAGACAATGGACATCCCAACCCACCAGACTCTCATCCATAGTAAGCATCAACCAGTCTGCAGGATCAAGGGGAATCCCCTTGAGGAAATGGTATGAAGAGTTCCACCATGCCAGACTTAGCTTTAAGCTTCTGCTGTACAGAGCCAAACCTTAAATTGCTGGGAATTTGGAAACTAGCACAACAGCAGCACTCACTGAATTGGGCTCATATGGGCTCTTGCCCAGGGTACAGTGATACCTCGGATTTCATCGATAATCCGTCCGAAAACAATCTGCGAAATCCGAAACCGACAAAAACCGAGGCAATTATTTCCATATGAATAAAAAAAAACCCACAAGAACACTGGAAAGCAATGGAATTGTTTGGCTAGACGTGAGAAACAACGCCACACTGAGCAGGAGAACGCATTTTCGCAAAATTAGCAGCGAGGTCACGTGGGCACACCGACGAAATCAGAGAAATTTTTCACGGAAAAAAAATCAACGATAACCGAAGTCAACGAAAACAGAGGTATTACTATATTTCATTAGAGTATTGCTGCAATTGGGGAGGGGCACTTCTTCACACAGGACTTTTTCTGCACCTGGAGGTTAAGCATGAACTCCTGGGTTAGAAACACCATACTATGCTAGGTTACAAGATGACTCTTGGCATAGTTCACTACCCAGTCCAGCCGCTTCAGCAGTCGCCAATCTCAACTTCATCTCAGAATCAATTCAAATCAACCAATTGTCCAATTACAGATGGACATGAACATTGCTTGTGTAGGTGGGCCACCATGACTACCATAACTTTGGAAAAGGTTCTTAGGCTGTCACCAAACCAAACGAGAGCACCCAAAACTGGAAGAGCTGACTGAAAACACAAACGTGAAGAATCTTTTGTGCTTGGTTCTGATGGCAAAATAGAAGTAGGTCTCCGAGAGGTCCAGAGACTTCAGGAACTCTCATGGGTCTAACTGCTGTGTGCATGGATTGTAAGGTTTCCATGAAAAATTATGAAAATACAAATGCAAAACAGAGAAAAAAAAAACAAAAGCTAAACTAAAAACTGCCTCAATTCTTGCAGGGAGGTCCTGGGGATAAACTGGGGTGCGGGAAGGGGAATACTACTCATGCCCGTCGGGTCACTGTCGACTGGCCTCACAAGCGAAGCCTGTGCCTAGAGCTCAGGGCCCCAGAGGCAAAGACACACTGCACTCAACCAGAGAAAGATATATAGACCAATATCCCTGTAAGCAATGCCTAGCCAAGGTTCAAATTCAGGAGCTGCAGGCACCTTGGCAAAACGCTTAGTTCATAAGAAATCCTGCTGCACCAGTCAACATGTACCATCTGCAGGAAGCAGAGAAATCCTGGGACTATTCCTAGCTGCATCACCTGTTATACTGATATCATCGGAATCTTTTAAGTCTCCATTTACTGATAGGGGGACATAACCTGTCAGTCTGGACTTATCCAGAAGGGTAAGAAAATAGCTTTCAAATTGTTCTGTAAATACACAAGGCTTTTTAGACAGGCTTGAAGTTAAGAATTAAGGAAGATATTTATATATATATATATATATATATATATATATATATATATATATATATATATATATATATATTTTAGTTATAATGAATTGCAGTTATGCTGGAAATTGATGCTAAGTTGCTATGAGGTTTTTCTCTCCTTTTCTAATACTAGTGCCTGATAAACATTATAATGAATGAAATACCAAGAGCTAAAGATCAAGAATGTTATTCTGTCAACGTTACACTGCTGTAAAATATTTCTACGATTATAAAAACATTTAAACTGCAATACAACCAATATATAAATTTACATTTTTTAAATACACAAAACTCAGCTGTTCTTAATCAATAACAAACCTGGTGTTGTATCTGTTTTGAAAGCTAAAAACTTTCACTGCTAAATCATGACAAAGCTTATTTAAAAACTGTGTCAGAAAAGCAGCGCGTTTTTTCTAGCGAAAAAGGTGCCGGTACTCAAATGCCAGGCCACCCTTCAGGGGTGGGGTGAACACTGAGGGACCCACCCCACAATAGCCAGACCCCTGCAACCAGTCACAGAATCTATGACAAGGCAGAATTGGTGTGTAGAGCCTGAGCTCTTTCATTAAAACTTGGGGGGCCATGGGTCAATTTTAGCAGACAAAGGAAAAGGTGCCGGTACTCAGTACCCCAAGTACCCCCTCAAAAAAAGCCCTGCAGAAAAGAACCCCAGACAGGTAACATAGCGATATATAAAGCATAAATACAACAAAAACTCACAAATTTAAAGAATAAAATACAAGAGACCAACAGAGGCGCAAAGTTGCCCAGTTCCAGGCTGGAGATATTGGGACAGTTCTAGAATTCAAACCACCTCCATCTTGGTGCATTATGGGACTTGCAGTTCAATGAGCAGGATTAGGCAGTCCCAAGTCCCACACTGTTTTGGGATCAAAGTTCAAAACCTGGACTGGCCTAGAACTTCCAGCCTGGAAGCGGGGAACTTGGCATCTCTGGACCAGGATGGCATGCATTCAAATAGGCAAAAGGACCACCAATGTTTTTTTTCTAATTCCTTCAAGGAACTCCCTGTCCTCCTCCCAATTTCTCTTTTTAGGGCCCCAATCTTTTAAGATAAAGAAAATATGCAAACTACTCCAAAAGTGCAAATAAAATATGAGATGACACACAGGACACTTAAGAGTAACGTTTAAAGAAATTAAAAGTCAAGTACAGGCGATACAGGAAGTCATCTGCTTACTACTGCCACTTTAAAAATAATGCAAACTTTAATATATGAATAGAACTCCCGGAACAAAAAAAAAAAGAGAGTAAACGATGCCCCAAATTATAATTATATGAATGCTAAATTGTTTGCACAATTAGTTTGCGGGCCCGCAAACTAATTGTGCAAACAACTTAGCATTCATTGATTTATAAAAGTTTGCACTCCCTGTATTATTTTAATTATCAAACATATAAACGGCGAGTGACCGACTCACTCGCAAATGCGCAGTAGAGACTTCCCTCTCTGTCCCGCCCCCGCGTCAATACGTGATGACGAGGGCGGGACAGAGAGGGAAACTGTGCCGCCGAGGTTGATACCGCTCCCCCCCCACCCGCCCACCCGAGGTCGCCGCTACCGTTACCCCCCACACACACACCCGGCCCGGGCCCTCTCTCCGCTACTAAAAACTTACACATCCATTCGCCGGAACGCAGCACGCACATCAGCTGAGCTGCCGTCGGCCTTCCTTCCCTGCCTGTGTCCCGCCCTCGCTGACGTTATGTCACAGGAGGGCGGGACACAGGCAGAGAAGGAAGGGCAGACGGCAGCTCAGCTGATGTGCGTGCTGCATTCCGGCGAATGGATGTGTAAGTTTAGTAGCAGAGAGAGAGAGGGCCCGGGCCGGGTGGAGGGATGGTGGCGACTCCGGGGGGGGGGGGGGGGGGGAAACGGTAGCAGTGGCGACCTCATGGGGAGGGGGAAGGAAGGAAAACCCCAATACCAGCCCGTTTTTACGGGCTCAACGGCTAGTAAATATATAAATTGTAGGGTATCAAGACCCTCTGATTCTTTACAACTGGGTAAGTCCACCACATACGGGAAAAGGTTCCCCGTTCTCCACAGCCTCTTCAACACATATCCTCTGCTGCTGGGAAGATCCTCTTCAGTTTCACTGGCGAGCAATACCAGCGATAGAAAACCGACGCTACATAAAATTACCCGGACACTAGCGACGGAGTGGAGGAGTGGCCTAGTGGTTAGGGTGGTGGACTTTGGTCCTGAGGAACTGAGTTCGATTCCCACTTCAGGCACAGGCAGCTCCTTGTGACTCTGGGCAAGTCACTTAACCCTCCATTGCCCCATGTAAGCCGCATTGAGCCTGCCATGAGTGGGAAAGCGCAGGGTACAAACGTAACAAAAATAAAATAGATACTATTGGAGATTCTACATGGAATGTTGCTACTATTGGAGATTCTACATGGAATGTTGCTATTCCACTAGCAACATTCCATGTAGAAGCCTGCGCGGCCACATTGGTGATCTGCAAGGGCCAACTTCTACATGGAATGTTGCTAGTGGAATCTCAAATAGTAGCAACAGTGGAGGAGTGGCCTAGTGGTTAGGGTGGTGGACTCTGGTCCTGGAGAACTGAGGAACTGAGTTCGATTCCCACTTCAGGCACAGGCAGCTCCTTGTGACTCTGGGCAAGTCACTTAACCCTCCATTGCACCATGTAAGCCGCATTGAGCCTGCCATGAGTGGGAAAACGCGGGGTACAAATGTAACAAAAAAAAAAAAAAAAAAAACTTAACCAAAGACCGTAATGGACATTACCCGACTCTTCCTCCCCCTCTCCCTCTTTAAGTTCCCCCCAATTCTACCAACCATACATGTATCTTACCCACCATAATATCACCTTGTATTCATTCATAAATTGTATTTGTTCAGACCGGAACCGGCTAACGCCGTTAACGGTTAGCATGTAAGCCTCACTGAGCCTGCAAAAAGGTGGGAAAACGTGGGATACAAATGTAACAAATAAATAATAAATAATTCAATATGCCTTATTTGTCAAAGCATACTACCGTGTTTCCCCGAATATAAGACACTGCCTTATATTAATTTTTGCGCCCAAAAAGGCGCTAGGTCTTATTTTCAGGGGATGTCTTAATATTTCGGGGAAACACGGTTGGCCCGCCCACCTTCCCTCCGTCGCTCCTGCAACTACCGGTAACCCCCCACCCGAGGTCGCCCCCCCCCCCACCCGAGATGGCGCTCCCACCCGAAGTCGCCGGACCCCACCCCCCTCCGTCGCTCAGAAACTAACCTGCACTTAAGCCTCCTTTCACTTTCCTTCCAGTTCGCAGGAGCAGCAGGGCAGGGCAGGCCTCTCCTTCCTTCCGAGCCCCACCCTCGCCTGACGTTACGTTACATCAGGCGAGGGCGGGACACGGAAGGAAGGAGTGGCCTGCCCTCCTACTGCTGCTGCTTGCTGCGAACTGGAAGGAAAGTGAAAGGAGGCTTAAGTTCAGGTTAGTTTCGGAGCGACAGAGGGGGTTGGGGTCTGGCGACTTCGGGTGGGGGCGCCATCTCGGGTGGGGGGGGGCGACCTCGGGTGGGGGGTTAGTTTCAGAGCGACGGAAGGGGACCCTACTTACCGGGAAAAGAAAAACTTTGCTAGGCCTTACTTTCGGGGGAGGCCTTATATTTTCTAAGGGCACCAAACACCTCGGTAGGTCTTATTTTATGGGGATGCCCTATTTTCGGGGAAACACGGTATAAACTGTTTCAAGAATTTAAAATGCTACAGTTAAGGAGTCTAAAGCTCTGTAATAAAATTATTGGAGTAGAAATCCCCCCCGTCTTTAAGTGTTCATCCTAAGGTTGTCCTTTTCATACAATCTCTTCACCCCCACCCCCAGCTTGAACTCAACTTTTCCTCCTTCCTATCTCCAAACATAGCAGCTTCCCATGCACCATCCTCTGATCCCTCCACAAATTTGGGTGGACTTTCTGTAGGCCCACATACATTCCAAGTAGGAGACAGCTAGTCTTGCAATCCAGGGAACAAAGGGTCTTTTTCACTTTTCTGAATACGTGGCCTAGATAAAAATATTGGCAGGATGATTGACTGGTAATGAAATCAAATACAAAGTGGTTATGTCGCTAAAGTCTGCAGGTCACAAACTATTAGGTCAAACTGACTACCAAAGATGCCACTTTCCAGATCAAGTACTGAAGCTTAGAGCTGTCTAGAGCAGGGGACAAGAATGCTTCAAAGGTGAATGAGTTTTCAAGGTATCAATACTGAAAATGCATGAGATGTATTTCTATGTATTGCCTCTATTCTACACAAATGAATCTAGAAACATAGAAAGATGACGGCAGATAAAGGCCATATGACCCATCCAGTCTGCCCATCCTCTTTAACCCCTAATTCTTCCTGTTCAAAAGCGATCCCACATGCTTATCCCATGCCTTTTTAAATTCTGGAACAGTCCTCGACTCCACCACCTCCACCGGGAGGCCATTCCACGCCTCCACCACCCTTTCTGTGAAATAATACTTCCTTAGGTTACTCCTAAGCCTATTTCCTCTTATCTTTGTCATATGCCCCCTCAATCCAGAGCTCGCCTTCATTTGAAAAAGGCTCTCTTCCTGTACATAAATGCCCTTGAGATATTTAAACGTCTCTATCATGTCTCCTCTCTCCCTCCTCTCTTCCAGTGTATACATGTTGAGGTTCATAAGCCTGTCCCTATAATTTTTGCATTCAAGACCGCTTACTAATTTCGTAGCCACCCTCTGGACCGACTCCATCCTGTTTATATCTTTCCATAGGTGCGATCTCCAGAACTGCACGCAGTACTCCAAATGAAGCCTCACCAGAGACTTATACAACGGCACTATCGCCTCCTTTTTCCTGCTGGTCATGCCTCTCTTTATGCACCCAAGCATCCTTCTGGCTTTGGTCGTCGCTTTTTCTACCATATTCAATGGCACCAGTTATCATAACTGGAAAACAGTTCTGCTCTTCACTGTTAGTGGCAATTTGGTACTTCCGAAAGCCTTTTACTACACATCTGAAAGTACTGTGGAGTAGAGGAGTAGCCTAGTGGTTAAAGCACCAGTCTTGGCATCCAGAGGTGGCCGGCTCAAATCCCACTGCTGGCTCCTTGTGATCTTGGGCAAGTCACCTAACCCTCTATTGTGTCAAGTACAAAATTAGATTGAGAGCCAGGGACAGAGAAATACCCAATGTACCTGAATGTAACTCACGTTGAGCTACTACTGAATAAGGTGTGATCAAAATCCAAATCCAAATAATATTGTGGGATATATTTGTCAGCTCAATAAAACAGATACAAAATAAGTACCTATATATAATATGTAAATTGCTTTTTATTGTAAGCGCAGAAAGGTGGTATAATCAAGTCCCATCTCCATTCCCTTACAATATCATAAAAGATTAGGGGACCTGTTTACTAAGCCGCACTGTAGGCGCACTAACTTTTCACCACACGCTGATGATAGAGACACCCACTATATTCCTATGGGTGTCTCTAATGTTAGCGCATTTAGTGCGGCTTAGTAAACAGGGCCCTCTGTCAGAAGTACTATAAGCAAATTACAAGTAGTGCTGAACCTCAGTATCAGATAAAGGCAATTTAACATAATTTACCAGAAAAAAATGCTTAAACCATCAAAGAGAAATAGAAAGTGGCCTAGTGGTTAAAGCAAGAGAACAAAGGAAGTCAAGGTTCAAATCCCACTTCTGCCACCAACACTACTTGTGCTATAAAAATATGCATTTGACAAAGATTGAAACTAAGAGCTTCTCCATTACTTGAACTGAAAAATCTGCAGTTTTCTGAATACTAAATTCATATTACTGTTATAAGTCATACAGAATCTGCATTTGAAGAAAAAAAAAGTCACTGTTCATACTTCAGAATTGAAGAGTAGGTGACAGATGGCCCACCACACTATCCATTTGTGTAAACAACATAATAAGCAGAGAATGATAGTTATCTTCCAGGCATGTCCACACAGCCCTCAAAACAAGGCAGCTGCTAACATTTTTTCCTTAGCTAAAATCTGGAGGTTTGAACTTGCTTTGCCACATACTTCCTTAAATGGAAATTCTACACTTAAAATTCAGGATGACAGATTTTGCTTAGCCATCCCTTCCTTCGAGACAGCATCCATCTTCTGCCAGTAGCACTACAGTCCTGCCATCAAAAAGCCTCTTAGCACCCTTAATGCGAATGAGATTTCTGACATCACTGCTCTGCTGCTGCTAAAGATGGTTCAAAGGGGACCAAGAGTCTTCAAGGATGCCTGCAAATGAGCATCGGCTTATAAAAGAGGTTTTCAACCCAGTCCTCGGGGCACACTCTGCCAGTTAGGGTTTTCAGGATATCCCCATGGGAATATACCGAAACCCAAAATACTCTACATACTCCACTCTCTTCCAATGTGACGCGAGGATGGCAAAATCTTCAAAAATACTGGAGGAAAAAAAAAAAAAAAAGACCCCGGTCAACAGGTAGCCATACCAAAGCAACTTAGGTGCACTGTCCCAATAATCACAGATCAGAAGAAACTCCACTCAAGGAATCAATCCAGAAAAGCAATCTAACGTCACACTGGGACAATGTTCATACCACTTCAAAAGGCATATGGTCAGTCACAATAGCAACCAGTGAATTTGCATCAGCAGCGGTCACATGTAAAGTATAAAACTGTAATACTCATCTGGAAGTGACTGGTAGACATAAAATCCTAAGAGAAGCACCCTGTTTCTCCCAAAGAGCGCCATCAGGGGAATACAACCAGTCTTCAAAAGCTGGCCCTATGCCTTTTGAAGTGGTATGAACATTGTCCCAATGCGAGGTTGGATTGCTTTCTCTGGATTGATTCTTTGAGAGGAGTTTTTTTCTGACCTATTATTGGAGAGTGCACCTACACTCCAACAATAGGTCATTATAATAATTAGAGGAGTGGCTTAGTGGTTAGAGCACTGGTCCTGCAATCCAGAGGTGGCCGGTTCAAATCCCACTGCTGCTCCTTGTGATCTTGGGCAAGTCACTTAACCCTCCATTGCCTCAGGTACAAAACTTAGATCGTGAGCCCTCCTGGGACAGAGAAATATCCAGAGTACCTGAGCCTAACTCACCTTGAGCTACTACTGAAAAAAGGTGTGAGAAAAATCTAAATAAATATATGGAATGTTGCTACTATTGAAGATTCTACGTGGAATGTTGCTACTATTGGAGATTCTGTTGCTACTATTGTTGCTACTATTTGAGATTGTACATGGAATGTTAATGTTGCTATTCCACTAGCAACATTCCATGTAGAAGCCTGCCTGCGCAGCCGCGCAGGCTTCTGTTTCTGTGAGTCTGACGTCCTGCACGTATGTGCAGGACGTCAGACTCACAGAAACAGAAGCCTGCGCAGCCGCGTTGCTGATCTGCGAGGGCAGGCTTCTGCGTGGAATGTTGCTAGTGGAGGAGTGGCCTAGTGGTTAGTGCACCGGTCTTGCACTCCAGAGGTGGCTGGTTCAAATCCCACTGCTGCTCCTTGTGATCTTGGGCAAGTCACTTAACCCTCCATTGCCTCAGGTACAAACTTAGATTGTGAGTCCTCCTGGGACAGAGAAATATCCAGAGTACCTGAATGTAACTCACCTTGAGCTACTACTGAAAAAGGTGTGAGAAAAAAATCTAAATAAATACATGGACAATCGTATGTTGAGTGGAATGGGCTCCCTGTTGACCGAGGTCTTTTCTCTCCACTAATTTTGAAGATTTTGCCATACTAGCGTCACATTGGAAGGAGTATAGAGTATTTTGGTTCTGATACCACTCTTACCCATTTTAAATATTTCTTGGGTTCAATATATTGAAATCCCCAAGGACTGGGTTTGAAAACCTATGGTTTATAAAGTACTTCTAGCTTACTGAACAAACTGCTAACTTTAAATTTGAAAAAATGAGCAGCAGATTCCAATGATCAACCTAAAAGAAAAAAATATTTGAAGTGAAATGTCATCCACATGTAACAGTGCACCCTCTTTTTTCCCCTAGGGTGCAGGTGCAATCTATCACGCATGCATTAAACACTGCACATGGGAACTCTATGTGCAAAGAGCGCACCCTCTTTAAGAAGAGGGTGCACTGTTAATGACATTTGTTAGAAATGAAAAAAATTCCACATGAAAATGACGTGAAACTTCTCTGGCTACCTATCCCAGAAATATATAAAGATGCCTCCAAGTCTCCTCCCTGCTTATCTGTTATTGTTCTACCTTTTCCGGAAGCTGTGCTGTTAAAGGTAACCTACTCTGGGTCTCACTTCTAAAAAAAAAAAAAAAAAAAAAAAAATCCACTTTTCCTCCTAGCCCTGATGCCACAGACTGCTTCCTCCCTAACCTGTGTAGAGAGGTGTGGTAGCCGTGTTAGTCCACTCAAAGGTTATCAATAGAAATCAAACAAAATAAAATAAGTTATGTCCAATAAAAAAGGTATCATCTTATTTTCTCTTCCATGTTTTATTTTGTTTGATTTCTATTGAATCCCTAACCTGTGAAAATCCAGCAGATAGCCAAGACCTGTCGCTTCTTCCTCTACAACATTCGCAAAATTTGCCCTTTCCTCTCTGAGCACACCACCCGAACTCTCATCCACTCTCTCATTACCTCTCGCCTTGACTACTGCAACCTACTCCTCACTGGCCTCCCACTTAGCCATCTATCCCCCCTTCAGTCCGTTCAGAACTCTGCTGCACGTCTTATCTTCCGCCTGGACCGATACACTCATAGCACCCCTCTCCTCAAGTCACTGCACTGGCTTCCAATTAGGTACCGCATACAGTTCAAGCTTCTCCTGCTAATCTACAAATGCACTCGATCTGCAGCCCCTCCCTACCTCTCTACCCTCATCTCCTCCCCCCCACGTGCCTACCCGTAACCTCCGCTCAAGACAAATCCCTTCTTTCAGTACCCTTCTCCACCACCGCCAACTCCAGGCTCCGCCCTTTCTGCCTCACCTCACCCCATGCTTGGAATAAACTCCCTGAGCCCATTCGCCCTCCCTGCCCATCTTCAAATCCTTGCTCAAAGCCCACCTCTTCGATGTCGCCTTCAGCACCTAACCACCATACCATACCATATTCAGGAAATCTAGACTGCCCAACTTGACATTTCGTCCTTTAGATTGTAAGCTCCTTTGAGCAAGGACTATCATTCTTTGTTAAACTGTACAGCGCTGCGTAACCCTAGTAGCGCTCTAGAAATGTTAAGTAGTAGTAGTTTGCAGGTCATGAAAATCCAAGCATATGGGAAAGCTGATTTTCAAAACCCTGCCTAAAGAGGTCTTACAAACTTGGATATATTATCTTCTTAGTGGTACTTTTAAAATGGATCCCTGTACAGTTATTTATAGCAAGAAACAGAAAATCTATATAGCCTATCCAGTCTGCCCATCCATACCAACTACTAACCTCTATCATCATTTCATTCTAAGCGTAAGTTTGACCGGAGACTGCATTAGCATACTCCCAAAGTTGTGCTTCAATTTGATGAAAAACTCGGGGTAGTGGATGAAAATCAGTTAACACGAAACTGTTGTAAGAAGAAAGCTTTAAACACAAAAAGTTAGCTGGTCTAGCAATATACAATTCCTTAGCCAAGTCTCAGAAAGACAGATTGAAAATCATGCTGGAAAAAAAACAAACTCTCATAGGAATGATCCCAGCAGAATTAGATAAAAGCATGCTGGCAAGGTAACAGGAAAGCTTGTAATCCCATCACTAGAACCATTCACAGTACAGGCTAAATCTTTTAATATCTAAAATGCTATTAATCTAGTGCCTCAGATGAACACGCACTAACCAGAATGCAGGAGCAATTTCTTTTTTTTTTTCAATGAAGCACAGGTGGCTTGAGTAAAGCTCAGTCAATGTGCCACTGGTTACTGCTACTAGCGTTTTTAAAATCAAACTATAATTGAGATTTAATTTATCCAACTGGGACTTCAACCACTTCAGTTAAGCCCAGGCCAAGAAAAATACCACAGATGCCAACAAGCTGCAATGGTCTGTTCCAAATTTAACCTCATTCGAATGATTCTATATAACAGCACCCTACCCTGCCCACTAGCAGAAATGCAGCACATTCATTTGTGTGATGTATATTTTGAAATTCAATTATTATTATCATAGGCGGTCGGTGGCCCAACTGTTTGGGGAGGTTAAAGGGGGCAGGGTTAGGGGTGGAGCTTAAATCCATAATTGATAACATACAGAAAAAAAAATAAAAATAGAAGTCACAATGAATACCTTTTATTAAATTTAGATATTAGATATGTATCATATGTCAAAGAATAAAGTGGTTGCTCAAAGCATATACTAACCACAATCGCTCGACTGCAAAACACTATGCACAACTTTGTGCCAAAACACACTCAGAACCTTACTGTACCATAAATATTACACTGGGCAGAACCTAATAAACTAATATACCACCCATACGGAAAATGCAGACCGTCAACAATATGAAACAAGGGATCATATCATCACAATTCTCATGTAGAGCCACAAAACACCCTAATTCATGTTTAATGTGGGATAAAATGCCATAAATAAGTAAATAAATATAAACTTTTAATGTTGAGCACCTGATTTTCAAAGTGGACATATTCCAAACACTATAATGAAAATAACATGATCTTTTCTACCTTTGTTGTCTGGTGACTTTTTCTGATCATGCTGGCCCAGTATCCGATTCTGCTGCTATCTGTCCTCAGTGCAGGTCAGGAAGTCATCCTTGTTAAATATCTCCCTGGCAACCAAGGACACCTCCAGCCAACCCCCCTTGCTCTCCCAGCAGTAAGGTAAACAAACCATAAACCAATTTCTACAACTGGTTACACAAGGCTAGAGGGCTTTCACTGCAGCTCCTGCTGTGAGGATGGAGGTAAATCAACAATTTAAACCCCTCAGAGCACAGCAGGGGAGGCTTAGCCTCTCCAAGCCTCTTATACCGGGCGCCTATGATTATTATTTTTTTTTTTAACCTAGATGTGATGGTTTTTAGATATGCTTTGCATGATTGCATAGGCATCTTTGGGTACCAAAGACTATGGCAGTAGCTGCAATTAAGGTCAAGGGTCAGCTGGACCTCATGTAGAAATGCAAGCAATGTAATCAGTCTCAGGGCTGCCAACAACGAAATTACTACTACTACTACTACTATTTAGCATTTCTATAGCGCTACAAGGCATACGCAGCGCTGCACAAACATAGAAGAAAGACAGTCCCTGCTCAAAGAGCTTACAATCTAATAGACAAAAAATAAATAAAGTAAGCAAATCAAATCAATTAATGTGAATGGGAAGGAAGAGAGGAGGGTAGGTGGAGGCGAGTGGTTACAAGTGGTTAGGAGTCAAAAGCAATGTTAAAGAGGTGGGCTTTCAGTCTAGATTTAAAGGTGGCCAAGGATGGGGCAAGACGTAGGGGCTCAGGAAGTTTATTCCAGGCGTAGGGTGCAGCGAGACAGAAGGCGCGAAGTCTGGAGTTGGCAGTAGTGGAGAAGGGAACAGATAAGAAGGATTTATCCATGGAGCGGAGTGCATAGCACCAGCTCAATCACTACTGTACCTGCATGTGCCTTGCCTTGAGCTACCACTGTAAAAAGGCGTGAGCTAAATCCAAAATTCCTTCCTTCCTTTCTTCCCCTCTTCAGGTGTACTTGCCACATCAAATCAATATGGTTCTTGTATACATGCGAGTAGTGTGTACAAATTCAGAATTTTTTCAAATTTTGCTATTTTGCATTGTGGACAGTAGTCAGGCTGCAATTCTCAAATAAGCTAACACACTTTCTTACAAAGGCATTATCAGAAGCAGCTTTGTAGATGTTCATATATGCGTCAGATAACGGATTTCTGTTTCAATAGGCAGATCAGGAACTTCTGTAGGTACAAGCGCACTGTATACATACATTTCAGACAGTTCTAATAGAAAGCATGAAATATAAATTCTACAAATGTCCCCGATGGCATTTCACAATCATACAGCCTCTAAGGAGCAAGCAGTAACTAAGCAGGTTGCATCACTTAGATCTCCTATCGGCTGATCTTTGAAACAAGAGCTCATTTCTTCTAGGAGGAATAGCAAGCTAGCTGTTCAGTTAGCCACAGTATACTACAGTACCAAACATCAGAAAAGCAGAAAAGACATTTTGTTTTTAGTAAGATAAGGCTCAAAATATAGCTTGCATATAAATCAAATGCAAGAGAGAGTGTCTAGTAATAGCAATTCAGATAATATAAAAACTGTTTTCAAACAGAGATGAACTTCTTTCTCTGCAAGAGCTGAGAGCTCTTTTAAGCAACAATTTCAGTACAGCCCCAAACCTGGCAAATTCTTATCCGGGAGGGGGGGGGGGGGGCAACAGTGGCATAGCCAAGGGTGGGCCCAGGCCCACCCAGTAGCAGCACACCTATGATGTGGCTGGCAGGGATCTCTGAGCCCCAACAGCCGAAAACTCCCAACTATCCCTCCTGCATACCTTGTACATAGCAGATCTTCGCCTGCCACGAGCAGCAGCTGATACCTACTTGCTCACACCGGCCCTACAGCCTTCCCACCTATGTGGAAACAGGAAGTTTCATCAGAGGGAAGGTTGTGAGGCCAGCATGAGCAGTGTGTATTAGTTGCTGCTCGCTGCCGGTGAAAGTGTGCTATTTAAAAGGTTAGGAGGATGTCTGAGAGACCACCCTATATAATAAAACTCACCCTCAACGTTCTGAGGACACTGACGTCACTGTCAGTTCCTCCGGGCACTTCCTTCCGGTTCGAAGGGTTCGTGGCGGTGAAGCCACCGAATTCACTGTGTTGGGGCCCCGCCCTCGCGTCAAATGTGATGACGTCGAGGGCGGAGCAATGGCGTCAGTGGCTTCACAACCAACGACTCAGCACACTGAAGGTGGCATTGGCGTGCGTTGACGAGGTCCGCAACAATGGCGGTCAGTGACTTCACAACACCGAAGGGGTGAGCAAGGAGGGAGGAAGGGAGGAAGGGGGGGTTCGGGAGGAACACCTTGCTAGCGCCCGTTTCATTTGCGCCAGAAACGGGCATGTTTTACTAGTATGGTATAAAGGCGAGAGAGGGAGAGACCAAAGCACTTGTGGGATAGGGCAGAGTTCTTCTGCCCACCCATCTTGGGCCCAGGCCCACCCAAAATTGGGTGTCTGGCTACGCCCCTGGGGGGGCAATCTACAGAATAAGATGCGATGAAGGCAAAAAAATGTGCTTTGAAGTAAAATTGTTTTAAACTTTGATTTTCAGATAGAACAACATTTGCATCAACATCGTGACTGAATATATATGGATGGGCTTGAGGGTAAATTTTAAGGGGCTTCGACATTAGCTTCAGAATTTTTAGTACAAGAGAAGTACTGGGCAGACTTCTACGGTCTGTGCCCTGAGAATGGCAAGGACAAATCAAACTCAGGTATACATATAACGTTATCACATACCATGTAAAATGAGTTTATCTTGTTGGGACAGACTGGATGGACCGTACAGGTCTTTATCTGCCGTCATTTACTATGTTATGTTACTATGTTAATACAGGAAAAAGTTAGCAGCTAGGCACCAATTTTCAGCACTTGGTTCATAAACAAGGCAAAACAAATGACAGGCATAAATTTATGAACACAACTTTAAAGCTCCTTAATTAAGATGAATGTTTACCTGAAAAAAAACCACACACACACACAACACTTATGCTCCAAGTTTACCTGAAACTAGGACACAAATATATGAGCCTAACTTAGCAACTCAGCATTTTCTGAATACTGGGCCCTCAGGGGCTTCTGGTTTTCCATTTATACAGCACCCGAAACTAAGGCATTTTAGAGGTATACATTACAATGAATCCATGCCCATGAAGCTTATACGTTCAAGAAGCCAAACTATGTAAAATGTGTTACTATCAACTGCCAAAGGAGGTTAACAGTAGTTATCATGCATACCATACAATATTAACGGCATGCAATGATGCAAACATCTTAAAATTTAACTGTACTTGCCCAAAGTGTAATTAAATATTTTGTACTAATATAACGAAGCAATTAATGCATCAGCTTTTTCACTGCCCTCTTCAGGAGTGTTTCTGCATTAAAATTCATAAGATGGTTTATACACAAAACTAGGGCTGCGGTTGGTTAAATCTCAGTACACTGTTCATGTTTTCAGTTGCCACATAAGACAATCCATACTCTTCTCTAAGAAAGCAAAATCAGATCATAAGTACATAAGTAATGCCATACTGGGAAAAGACCAAGGGTCCATCGAGCCCAGCATCTTGTCCACGACAGCGGCCAATCCAGGCCAAGGGCACCTGGCAAGCTTCCCAAATGTACAAACATGTTATTCCTGGGATTTTGGATTTTTCCAAGTCCGTTTAGTAGCGGTTTATGGACTTGTCCCTTTAGGAAACCGTCTAACCCCTTTTAAAACTCTGCTAAGCTAACCGCCTTCACCACATTTTCCGGCAATGAATTCCAGAGTTTAATTACACGTTGGGTGAAGAAATTTACTACACTGTAGTTTCATCGCATTCCCCCTAGTCCTAGTATTTTTGGAAAGCGTGAACAGACGCTTCACATCCACCTGTTCCACTCCACTCATTATTTTATATACCTCTATCATGTCTCCCCTCAGCCGTCTCTTCTCCAAGCTGAAAAGCCCTAGCCTCCTTAGTCTTTCTTCATAGGGAAGTCGTCCCATCCCCGCTATCATTTTAGTCGCCCTTCGCTGCACCTTTTCCAATTCTACTATATCTTTCTTGAGATGCGGCGACCAGAATTGAACACAATACTCAAGGTGCGGTCGCACCATGGAGCGATACAACGGCATTATAACATCCTCACACCTGTTTTCCATACCTTTCCTAATAATACCCAACATTCTATTCGCTTTCCTAGCCGCAGCAGCACACTGAGCAGAAGGTTTCAGTGTGTTATCGACGACGACACCCAGATCCCTTTCTTGGTCCGTAACTCCTAACGTGGAACCTTGCATGACGTAGCTATAATTCGGGTTCTTTTTTCCCACATGCATCACCTTGCACTTGCTCACATTAAACGTCATCTGCCATTTAGCCGCCCAGTCTCGTAAGGTCCTCTTGTAATTTTTCACAATCCTGTCGCGAGTTAATGACTTTGAATAACTTTGTGTCATCAGCAAATTTAATTACCTCGCTAGTTACTCCCATGAACTAAAAGAACCACCACAGCAAGTCTTCCTCTTCAGAAAACCTTATGTATATGGACAAAGTTCCTGTGCATTTGGAGGCCTCGTATGCTTTGAAGTCTATAGACACATATCCCACCCCATATTCAGCTAATGACTGTCTTTATTCAAACACTAACCACAGCCGGCTGAATCAGTCCCAATATTCAGTGCCGAGTAGGGGTTAAACGTGGGCGGGCAGGCTGCCGGAGCTTATGCAGACCTGGCCGATATTCATTCAGTCAGGGCCCATATAAGAATTATGCAGGCCCCGGCTGACCATCGGCTGGGACCCACATAACTTATTTTTGTTTTAAGCCTCCCTGCTGAGCCCCTTACGAACCTCCCTCTTTTCCTCCCCACAGCATGCCACAATGACCAAACTTCCTCCCTCACCCCCCCCCTTCCCCCGGCCTGCCTTACGTCCCTGGTGGTCCTTGGGATAATTTGGGGCAGGAGCAAAAGCCACTTCCTCCCACCTCTTGCGGCCACTAGACGAAAGTGGATGCTGTGACCTCATGCTATAGGTTGCAGTATTTTATGTAGTACCGTGAAGCTTCCACATGACAGCAGCCATTTTCTTCCAGCGACCGCAAGGGGTAGGAGAGCAAGCGTCTTTTGCTCCTGCCCCAGAACGACCCCCCCCCCCAGACCACCAAGGACATAAGGTAGGCCTCAGGGGCAGGGGGGGGGCGAGGGGTAAGAAGGTCAGTCATTGTGGCGAGCGGGGGGGGGGGGGGAGGAAGGAGGGGGCTTAAAAATAACCCTAGGCTCTTCTTTACTGCCACCCCATGTCCCGCCCCTGACCTGCATACGTTTTTTTTATGATTTGTGATATTCAGCAGCACTGGCCAGTTTAGTGATGCGGAATATCAGGGTTAGGCGGCCCCAGGGGATTTAAGTGGAAAGGAGCCTCCCCTGCCTGCATAAATCCCTTTGAATATCAGCCCCCTAGATATCAAGTCCCAAGACAAGTAGAAAATTGATATTTGTATTCTGCAAGTTACGAGCATGGTCTAATGCAGATTACAAAAGATTAAGCTACAACATTTCTAGGAAACACAGAAAAACCACCTCTAAGAATGCATATCATAATTATAATATCAATTTTCTCAATCGGGTTTCCGACCAGCACACAGCACAGAAACAGTATTACTCACCCTGATATCCAAGTTCAAACAAGAAATTTCAATTGGCAATAAAATACTTCTTCTGCAGTTCGACCTGTCCAGCGCATTTGGCATGGTAGACCATGACATCCCTACAAAATTACTGGACAAACTAGGGATCGGCGGAAACATCATTAACTGGATAAAAAATTTTATCACCACCAGATCTTATCAGGTCAAATCAACCTCATCAATATCGCCTGCGTGGTCATCAAAATGCGGAGTCCCCCAAGGCTCACCCCTATCCCCGATTCTCTTCAACCTTATGATGATCCCTCTAGCCAAATCCCTATCCAAATCTGGCCTAAATCCATTCATCTATGCTGATGATGTCACAATATTCATCCCTTTCCAATCCACCCTTACAGAAATCTCGGAGAAAATAATCACTGCCATGAACATCCTAGCATCCTGGGCCAACGCCTTCAAGATGAAAATGAATAAAGAAAAAACTCAATGTCTAATCCTTTCATCACAACATGCTACTCAGCTCCCAACCACCCCCGACGTCACCATCCCAATATCTGACAATCTAAAAATCCTAGGAGTAACATTAGACAAACACCTATCTTTAGAAACCCATGCAAAAGCCATGACGAAGAAGATGCTCAACATGATGTGGGTACTGAAGAGAGAAACCATTCCTCCCATAGAAAACCTTCTGCAATCTAGTACAACCCACAGTGCTCACCCATGCCGACTACTGCAACAGCATCTTCATCGGATGCAAAGCCCAAATCATGAAAAAGCTCCAAACCGCCCAAAACACAGCAGCTAGACTCATCTTTGGCAAATCACGATTCGAAAGCACACCACCACTACGGAAAAAACTTCATTGGCTATCAAGGAACGCATAAACTTCAAAGCCCACACAAATGATCCACAAGATCCTCAATGGCGAATCTCCAAGCTACATGTCCGACCTGATCGATCTTCCAGCCAGGAACTGGACCAAAACTTCTCTAACATACCTCAATCTTCATCTTCCTAGCTGCAAAGGCCTCAAATACAAAACCTACTATGCATCCAACTTCTCTGTCATAGGCAGCCAACTCTGGAACGCCATACCTCGACACATCCGAAAAACCACGGAACACCTACCCTTCCGAAAACTGCTGATACCTCTTCAAACAAGCCTATCCAAATGACCCGTCCTAACTCTCAAACCTAATTCCACACCACTAGTATCACCCATACTCCAATCCTTTCCCCACATCTCTTACTAATGTCCTACTCTATGTAATTATGTCATCTCTGGGATACTTTGTTCCATACTTTGTATTAACTCTGTGATACTTTGTACCATTCTTTGTAAGCCGCACTGAACCTGCTATCGAGTGGGAAAGAACGAGGTATAAATGCCACAAATAAATAAATAAATACAAATTACAAAAGATTAACAGACTTTTGAGAATTCTCACCCCCCCCAACCCCCCCCCCCCCCCCCCCACATTTTATCAAGAAATAATCAACTATTAAAGTACTTCCAAAATAAAAGTTTTCAACTTATTTCTAAAGTCTTATATAATCAGTTTCCAATAATAAGAATTAAAGAATCCCATATCAAGGTAGCTTGATAAGAAAATGATTACGCTAGCTGTCTGATTCTTTAAGGCCTTAATATCAGGGTAGTATAACTCGCAGTTTCCACAAAATTTAATCTTAACAGATTGCGGACAATTAATCGTATGACAAATATAATGGAGCCTGTCCTAGCAAGATCTTAAAAACTAGAAATGCAATTTTAAAAAACATAACCCTGACCTCAATCAGCAGCTAGAGAAGTCTTAATCAGCAATGGCGAAACTACCATATTTAGAAGCATATCTCAATTTAGTTGCTGTAAACTCATTCCCGAGAAACAGAATGAGCAGTGGGTGCCATGTTTGTCAATGCTCAGGAAAACCTCTTTATAACCCAAATCAGTAGCAACTGAACTCTAGAGGTGCATTCCAATGCCAGGAACAGTCCACCAAATGCAGCCTAACCCCTAGTGTCAGAGCCCACAGCTAAGGATCAGGTGCCACATGTTGAAAGATGGCATCGCTCCTGCCTTTCAAGGTGGATCAGAATGGGTAAGATGATGTGCTGGACCTGGTGAGGAAAGGGAAGAGGAAAAAAAAAAGTGACCGATGATAAAACCTAGGCAAGGGTGGCATTCGAGACACACAGATTGATGGGGGTGGATGTCACTGGCACACATTGGTTGGTGTGGTGGGGAACAGGGCTGAAAAAAAAAAAAAAAACACACAGTAAGCCAGTTAAGCAGGATGGTGCCAAAATCTGGAGGCCCTACGCCTCTCAGCGCCAGGCCCACGCTTCAGTGATGCATGTCCTGCCCTTTCTGAGACAAGTCAACAGAAGGCGAGGGACGTGGCAGCACTGGAGTGTGGGGGCCTGTGGAGGAAGTCCTCACATCAGTGATGCTGTAGAAAGCGGTAGACCAGGGGGCAGCACCAGCAACCCTAGCTCTGTAAGATATGTCGGCTCTCCTCCAGCCCTTGTGGACCCAAAGCGGTTCGGACTTTAAAATTAGTTTTAAAAAACAAAAACACCCCTCTAAGCAGATGGTACTGCAAACATGGTCTCTCCTCCTAATAATGTGTGTTCAGTTTCCCATCCACAACTTATAAGTACTTGCCAGAGGGGAAGAGGTACAAGTGGATCTCCTATGTACACGTATAAGAGCAAAATAGCACGTATCTATTAAAACAACCGCACATGAAATCGTACTAAAGCAACAGTTTTAATTTAACACTAACATTTTTATATAAAGACAGTCACCAGCTCCCCTCAGCAAGCCAGGGTTAGATTCTGCAGCAAGTTACAAAACTGTGGGAAAGCTGAATCATTTTGTACAGTAAATGAGAAATGATCAATTATAAAAAAAGAACATTTCTTCAACCTACTGTATCCCTAATTTTAGCCTTTTCCATGTCAAGGATCTTGCATATTGGTATGGGGGAGGAAGCGAAGGTGGAAGTTACAAGGAAAGAGCAGCTAAGATAATCAGGGTAGGAGGGAGAGGATGGAACCTTTTGGAATCAGCAAGCTGAGTGAGTTCATGCCCCTTTTCCTGCTCTACCTCCATGCCATAGAGCCTTGAACTGCCGTAAGGGTGGGGGTGTACCAGCTGACATTTGCCTAAGGCAGCGGTTACCAAACCTGGTCCTGGAGGCAACCCCAGCCAGTCAGGTTTTCAGTATATCCGAAATGAATATTCATGAGATAGATTTGTATGCAGTGGAGGGCAGTGCATGCAAATCTCTCATGAATATTCATTGCAGGTATCCTGAAAAACCTGACTGGCTGGGGCGCATCCAGGAACAGGCTTGGGAACCACTGGCCTAAGGTATCACATACCCTTGGGCCCAGCTGTAACTTCATGTCTCAAACTTTTGCATGACGAGAACCAAAATGGTCAACAACTATCTTTTTGCATCTTTAAGCATAATAAAATTATTAGAGTAATCTAATCTATTTAATCAAAATAAATACAGTGGTCAAAGTATTATACCAATATGCTGCAACTGACTAGGAAATCATGACTTTTCAAGTGTAGAAAAGTCCTCATAACCATGTAAGTACTACTACTACTACTATTTAGCATTTCTATAGCGCTACAAGGCGTACACAGCGCTGCACAAACATAAAAGAAAGACAGTCCCTGCTCAAAGAGCTTATAATCTAATAGACAAAAAAAAATAAAGTAAGCAAATCAAATCAATTAATCTGTACAGGAAGGAGGAGAGGAGGGTAGGTGGAGGCGAGTGGTTACGAGTCAAAAGCAATGTCAAAGAAGTGGGCTTTCAGTCTAGATTTAAAGGTGGCCAAGGATGGGGCAAGACGTAGGGGCTCAGGAAGTTTATTCCAGGCGTAGGCTGCAGCGAGACAGAAGGCGCGAAGTCTGGAGTTGGCAGTAGCGGAGAAGGGAACAGATAAGAAGGATTTATCCATGGAGCGGAGTGCACGGGAAGGGGTGTAGGGAAGGATGAGTGTAAGTAAAGAAAACCTGAAGTTTTTAACTACAAAAGTACAAAACTTAGAATACAATCTTGTGATTAAAGAACAGCTATGAACCCAGGAGAGGCTAGTTCAAACTGAACATCCGTTTGCAGTTATGAAATGTGTTGATTTCACTCAAAACCAGACTGCAAGCACTCTTGGGACAGAGATAGCTTAGTTTGTGTTCATGCTGAACAACACAGTTTACTTTGACAGCTTTAGATTAATTGTCGGACTGCTTTTTTTGATCTCATCACTTTACTGGCAGAGGCAAACAAAAAACAAAACAAAACAGTGCAAAATAAGGCTACGTTTGACTATAAAAACAACGGATAGCGTTGCTGCTATATTAGTGCACTGTAAAAAGGGAAAATAAGACGCTACCTTTTTATTGGACTAAATACATTTGCTGACTAGCTTTTGAAGCCCAGAAACTATCTTCAGTCAGAAAGTATGAATAAAAGAGGGTATCAGAATATGTGTGGAACATAAAAGCATTCTGTCTCAAAGGGAAAGGTAGGGGCAAGGGTGAGAAACAGGGAGTGACGGATGGGTCATTAGAAAGTGACAAAGCAGTATAACTTTATAGCCAATAGTGCGATATGATTTAACGAAGTTTCCTCTCTTGTTGGTGTCCAAGCATTGCATCGTCTTAAGAATCTGAACGTTCTTACACTTCTAGATCATTTTAAAATTCCCTCTTAGTACTCTGACTGTAAAAGGTAAATCGATGTAGTGTGCTGGTCCTGAAAAATGCTCACCCATAGAGGTATCACCTTGGTTTGTTTGGGAGGGGAGGGGGCAATGACTAACTACTACTATTTATCATTTCTATAGCGCTACTAGACATACGCAGCGCTGTACACTTGAACATGAGGAGACAGTCCCTGCTCGACAGAGCTTAGAATCTAATTAGGACAGACAAACAGGACAAACAAGAGATAAGGGAATATTAAAGTGAGGATGATAAAATAAGGGTTCTGAACAAGTGAATAAGGGTTAGGAGTTAAAAGCAGCATCAAAAAGGTGGGCTTTTAGCTTAGATTTGAAGACGGCCAGAGATGGAGCTTGACGTACCGGCTCAGGAAGTCTATTCCAGGCATATGGTGCAGCAAGATAAAAGGAACAGAGTCTTAGCAGTGGAGGAGAAGGCTGCAGATAAGAGAGATTTACCCAGTGAACGGAGTTCCCGGGGAGGAATGTAGGGAGAGATGAGAGTGGAGAGGTACTGAGGAGCTGCAGAGTGAATGCACTTACAGGTCAATAAGAGGAGTTTGAACTGTATGCGGAAACGGATAGGAAGCCAGTGAAGTGACTTGAGAGGGCTAATACAAGCATAACGACACTGGCGGAATATTAGTCGTGCAGCAGAATTTTAAATGGGTTAGTTTTGCACATACCAGCCTAGATCAGTAAATGGTGCTCAATGCTATTCCATAATGGGCACTCAAAGATGACTGCTCATTATAGAATAGCACAGAGTACCAATTTTGGTATCCAAATTTGGGCACCAGGGCTTACAAGTCTGCTGAAACCAGGTGTAATTATCGGCGTCCATCCCCAGTACTCTATAAACACTAAGTGAAAAATTTTAGGAATGCTCTTGACCCGCTCACGCACCTCCTTCTATCACACTCCCTTCTGGACTGCACGCTATGAGATTTCAGCACACGTTGTTATAGAATAGCACACAGCAAAAATGTGTGCACAAATTTCAAACTGGTGTCAATGAACTTAAGCACCCAGGTACTGGCACTAACTGGCTTGTTAGCCAATTTAGGGATCCCTTTTACTAAGCGTCGGAAAGCCCAACGTGGACTTACTGCTCGGTAAACAGGAAGTCCGCAGCAGTCTGGCGGTACCTCCCACCCCCAGTGCACCGTCATATCCGGTGCTACAAAAATATATTTTTGTTTGCAGAGACAGAGTGTACCTGGCAGAAATCGGGCTTCCGTGTTATAAAGTTCTCCTGATGATGCAATAAATCGCGAAACACATGTGTTGAGAACAAGAACATTGGAGAAAACAAACAGCTGAACAACAATGGACTATTAAGTCAATAAGACCTTCACTTTTATCACGAACACGTTATTCCATCCACTGAGCTCCAGTGATCTTCTGAGGAAGGTTCTGTAGTACCCCGAGGACAAGAAGAATCAAGCCCTAAGCTAAGTAACTATTATGCAGATTGCCATATGTTTGGTGTACTGATATATTTTGCAAGATATTCATCACATTAGGAGAGAGGGAGGGTGTTACATATTGCCTATCAGTTGACCAGCCGTAGCAATATGTGTTTTACTGAGCACTTATTAATTTAACACCTACGGGTGTTTAGGGTCACTTGAATCACAGCAGTTAAGAAAAAATTTTAACAATAAGGAAAAAGAAGAAAATGGTTTCTAGTAGTATATATAGTAATCGGGCAGTGCCATGCGTTGCCCGGTTACCGTGGGGTTTACGCAGGCGCTCCTTTAAGGGCTCCCCCACAAAATAGCTGCATGGCAAGTGCTTTACTTGCCGCACGGCCATTTCCTGAAGGAAAGAGAGACTTCCCTTTTACCCACTGCGGTAAAAAGGGGTCTCAACGCGCGTGAAAAAAAAACCACACACATCGCCACCAGTGCAAACCCCCTTTTGCTGCAGCTTGGTAAAAGGGGGTCCCTAGCTGGGCATACATCTTGGGATCAGTGTCCCATCTATTGGCACCCAATTTTGGGCACCGTACATAGAATCCAGCAAACCATGACAGAAACGAACCTCACTCCTAAACCAGGATGCGTGAAGTCTGATCTCAGTTTCTCAAATTTACTGAGAACGCTTGATGTAATAAATCACATCCAGCCACACAGCTTCCTTTAGAGTTCTCAAGATGAAGCATGCATTACACAATCTATCCAGGTATGCTTGGAAATTCCTTTTGAAATCAAGCCTGTGGCACACAATGCGACAGGGAATATTTCCATATCTTTCTGCCATATTTTCTTCATCTCGGACTGCTTTTCTTGATACTTCAGGATCTTCTCTATCGCCACATAATTTACAGAGTAATGGTTTGGCACTGAACTTTTATGATTAATGCTGTTCTGGTATTTCCCTCATTTACCACTATCTCCAAATTCTTCAAATCCAGCTTTTTTATCAGTTAGGATACGAATGTCTCAGGTTATCATAACCTCTTTGTTCTCTACAATTCTCTTAGGGTCATGATCCCAATACTTTTCCGATACAGTGATGTTTTTAAGATTTACAAAAGTTTCCAGTGAATGAGACATGCCACCTTGTTATGCCTTTCCATCTAGACATTTTCCACCATCATCACTTTGCAACCAGCTACGAGATGATTAACCGTTTCCAGCTCTTTCTTTTTACAAAGCCTACTGACGAACGCTGTAGCAATCTTTTCTACACTTGCTATGAACCATCCTGTCCCTAAGAGAGGTGCCTTTGCGAGTTCCTTGTTCTTAGACCTGGGGCGTAGCCAGACATCCAATTTTGGGTGGGCCTGGGCCCAAGATGGGTGGGCAGAACTCCGCCCTGTCCCACAAGTGATTTGGTCTCTCTCTCTCTCGCCTGCAAGCCATACGGTCTTTCAAACATCCCCCTCATACCTTTTAAATAGCAGATTTTCATTGGCAGTGAGCAGCAACTAATACACACTGCTCACGTTGGCCCCACAGCCTTCCCTCTGATGAAACTTCCTGTTTCTGCATAGGTGGGAATACATCAGAGGGAAGGCTGTGGGGCCAATGTGAATAGTATGTATCAGTCGCTGCTCGCTGCAGGCAAAGATCTGCTATTTACAAGGTATGCAGGAGAGACAGTTGTGAATTTTTGGCTGGTGGGGCTTGGGGAGCCCTGCCAGCCACATCATAGGTGTGCTGCTACTGGGTGGGCCTGAGCCCACCCTTGGCTACGCCACTGTCTTAGACCCTGGTCTACCTCCTGACCTGAGGAAGGTGGTTTTAGTCTTAAGACGGCAAAGCCCACAGGGGACAGAGAAAGTACCTACATATCAATATATATAAATGGCGAGTGTCGTACTCACTCGCAAATGCGCAGTAGAGACCCTCTCTGCCCCGCCCCCGCGTCAATACGTGATGACGAGGGCGGAACAGAGAGGGTCTCTACTGCGCATTTGCGAGGGGCACCGCCGTCGCTAACGCTCCCCCCACCCAGAGTCGCCGCCACCACCCGCCTTCCACCTGGTCGGGCCCTCGCTCCGCTATTGAAACAGCGAGGGCACGCAGCACACAGCTCTACTAAGCTGCCGTCGGCCTTCCTTCTTCTTCCCTGCCTGTGTCCCGCCCTCGACGACGTTACGTCACACCAGGGCGGGACACAGGCAGAGAAGAAGGAAGGCCACGGCAGCTCAGCAGTAGAGCTGTGTGCTGCGTGCCCTCGCTGTTTCAATAGCGGAGCGAGGGCCCGACCGGGTGGAAGGTGGGTGGCGACGGCTCCGGGGGGGGGGGGGGGGAACGAACTCGGCGGCGGGGTGGGGGGCCTTTCAACCCCCCCCCCCATACTACCCCGTTTTTACGAGCTGAACGGCTAGTAATATGTAAAGCACTTAGGTTGTACCACAGAAAGGCAGTACATCAAATGCATGGGCCATACCCTTTTAAAAGCTGTCAAAAAAAATATAGATAGTACATTAAAAAAAAAAAAGGTATCACTTTTTTTTTTTAATTTGTTTCGAGTCATATCCTCATACTAGCTTTCCAGTGTAGCTTAATCCTCTGAATGCCATCTCTTGAGAGCATAGGTTATAAATAAAAGTAACTGATATTGCAAAATTTGTTTTGGTGGAGGAGCTACTGCAGGCTACGGCTCATTCTGCCTTGCCTCACCCTATGCCTGGAACAATCTTCCTTTACCCATGGAGGAGTGGCCTAGTGGTTAGGGTGGTGGACTTTGGTCCTGGGGAACTGAGTTTGATTCCCACTTCAGGCACAGGCAGCTCCTTGTGACTCTGGGCAAGTCACTTAACCCTCCATTGCCCCATGTAAGCCGCATTGAGCCTGCCACGAGTGGGAAAGCACAGGGTACAAATGTAACAAAAATAAAATAGATACTATTGGAGATTCTACATGGAATGTTGCTACTATTGGAGATTCTACATGGAATGTTGCTATTCCATGTAGAAGGCTGCAGGCTTATGTTTCTGTGAGTCTGACGTCCTGCACGTATGTGCAGGACGTCAGACTCACAGAAGCCTGTGCGGCCACATTGGTGATCTGTAAGGGCCGACTTCTACATGGAATGTTGCTAGTGGAATAGCAACATTCCATGTAGAATCTCAAATAGTAGCAACAGTGGAGGAGTGACCTAGTGGTTAGGGTGATGGACTTTGGTCCTGGGGAACTGAGTTTGATTCCCACTTCCAGCACAGGCAGCTCCTTGTGACTCTGGGCAAGTCACTTAACCCTCCATTGCCTACCGCATTGAGCCTGCCATGAGTGGGAAAGCGCAGGGTACAAATGTAACAAAAATAAAATAGATACTATTGGAGATTCTACATGGAATGTTGCTACTGTTGGAGATTCTACATGGAATGTTGCTATTCCACTAGCAACATTCCATGTAGAAGCCTGCGCGGCCACATTGGTGATCTGCAAGGGCCGACTTCTACATGGAATGTTGCTAGTGGAATAGCAACATTCCATGTAGAATCTCAAATAGTAGCAACAGTGGAGGAGTGGCCTAGTGGTTAGGGTGGTGGACTTTGGTCCTGGGGAACTGAGTTCGATTCCCGGCACAGGCAGCTCCTTGTGACTCTGGGCAAGTCACTTAACCCTCCATTGCCCCATGTAAGCCGCATTGAGCCTGCCATGAGTGGGAAAGCGCAGGGTACAAATGTAACAAAAACAAAATAGATACTATTGGAGATTCTACATGGAATGTTGCTACTATTGGAGATTCTACATGGAATGTTGCTACTATTGGAGAATCTACATGGAATGTTGCTATTCCACTAGCAATATTCCATGTAGAAGCCTGCGCGGCCACATTGGTGATCTGCAAGGGCTGACTTCTACATGGAATGTTGCTAGTGGAATAGCATCATTCCATCTAGAATCTCAAATAGTAGCAACAGTGGAGGAGTGGCCTAGTGGTTAGGGTGATGGACTTTGGTCCTGGGGAATTGAGGAACTGAGTTCGATTCCCACTTCAGGCACAGGCAGCTCCTTGTGTCTCTGGGCAAGTCACTTAACCCTCCATTGCCCATGTAAGCTGCATTGAGCCTGCCATGAGTGGGAAAGCACAGGGTACAAATGTAACAAAAACAAAACAGATACTATTGGAGATTCTACATGGAATGTTGCTACTATTGGAGATTCTACATGGAATGTTGCTACTATTGGAGATTCTACATGGAATGTTGCTATTCCACTAGCAACATTCCATGTAGAAGGCTGCGTCAGACTCACAGAAGCAGAAGCCTGTGCGGCCACATTGGTGGTCTGCAAGGGCCGACTTCTCCATGGAATGTTGCTAGTGGAATAGCATCATTCCATGTAGAATCTCAAATAGTAGCAACAGTGGAGGAGTGGCCTAGTGGTTAGGGTGGTGGACTTTGGTCCTGAGGAACTGAGTTCGATTCCCACTTCAGGCACAGGCAGCTCCTTGTGACTCTGGGCAAGTCACTTAACCCTCCATTGCCTGCCGCATAGAGCCTGCCATGAGTGGGAAAGCGCGGGGTACAAATGTAACAAAAATAAAATAAATAAATACCCATCTTCAAATCTCTGCTTAAAACTCACCTCTTCAATGCTGCCTTCGGCGCCAAACCGCTTGAGAAATATAGAATGCCCCAATCTATCCACCCTACCAGATTAACTGTTCACTCGTCCTCTAGATTGTACACTTGTCTTTAGATTGTTCTCTTGTCTTTTAGATTGTAAGCTCTTTGAGCAGGGACTGTCCTTCTATGTTTAAATTGTACAGCGCTGCGTAACCCTAGTAGCGCTTTAGAAATGTTAGTTAGTAGTAGTAGTAGTAGGATCACGAACACAACACCTAAGCTGTATTAATAAATGCATTTTCAACATCTGAAACATTTTTAACAAACCATCATAGGAGTACTAGATGAGCCTTAATAACCTTGTCTATACATAGGCATACAAGCAGAAGAGCCAAACCACAAGTTTACACAAAATTACACTGTAGAATATTTTTTGAATGCATGTTCCTGAGTTCTCCAAAAAAAAAAAATATATACCAGAACGTGTTTAACTTTCTTTCATATTAGAGCAATAAAATCCTATTTATAGCTATAGTTTTATGTGTATTATGAGCCAAGACCTGGAGGTCAGCTTGGGATTCTGAGCCATAAAGTGCTTTTAACCACAGATGAAGGTTAATGGCATACTGGATTGCAATTTATTTTCGTTAGATAATTTCAGGCACAGCACCACATTTTTTTTATACATCTGTGGTAAATATCTTTAAAAAAAAAGACATTTTGAGGTTTACATAAGGTATGTGGTTTTCACTTTTTTTTTTTAAACCATATCATTAATTTGTTTCTCCGTACATAGAAAAAGAACAGTTATAAAAACAGTAAACACGCAAGACAACAAGCACTCTGAAAAAGAGGGGAAAAAAAAGTTTTTTTTTTTACTAGACAAACCAAAATCCATAAATACCAGCTCTGTGAATGCTCGAGTACAGAGGTGTACACAGGAACATAATCTGGTCCCCATTATATTGCTACCGTCCCCCCAACATCGCCACAATTTGCTTTCCATTTCTGCTTGTAATAAATACTTGAGATCTCTGGCTAAGCCGTCTTGTGTGCACTGTAGTTGGTGGAGGGATCAGCTGGGGATTGAAATCCACGAGGATGACTGGTCTCTCCTGGAGCGGGCTTCTCTAAAGGTTTCTATCTCTGTCCCTTTAAAGGAAAATTGTGTCAAGGCGCTATACAGATGGTACTTGACTCCGACCCGTCTCAATCAAATTTATCCTGAAGTGTCAGCAGGAGATGTGGAGCTAGGGGGACTATGGGTCACCTCTGGTGGACCTGTGGTAAGGTTTGGGCATACTGGAAGGGGATATAATATAGGTTACAAAGATGGCCAAGCTAGGCCACTTCAGTGGTCTCTACTTTTATTTTTTGTTTTGCAAAAAGCCTACATGCCTAACCGAGTCTCAATCATTGCTGGTGCGACTTGCGATGGCTGCTGCTCGTGTGATACTAGCAGCGCACTGGAAGCAACCTTCTGTACCCCCCTATTATTAAATGGCTAAACAAACTCTGGTATATCTGTGAGAGGGAAAGATTTGGGGCAATTAAATGTTATACTCTTGCTAAATGGGAAGCTATTTTGGAACCCCTTTTTGAAGCATTGTACATATTGAGCGGGTTTGAGGTATTTGGGCCTTGTGCAGTAGTTTTAAGTTGGTGGGGGGGTTGTGGAGTGAACCGAGATATAAGGTGATATGGAGGGAGGGTAGGGAGGGGGTGGGGGGGATTTGTATAAGAAAACTCTTAAAATATTTTGAAGTTACAATTATCTCTTTGTAAACCAGGAAATATTATTGCCTCATATTTTTTGGTTTTGCAACGCTGGATGTTTTGGTGTTTGCTAGCAAATTTTGTTGCTTACATGTTTTGGTTTGCTGCAGTACATTTCTCCTAGCAAAAAAGGTGCCAGTACTCAAATGCCAGGCCACTTTTCAGGGGTGGAGTGATCACTGAGGGACCCACCCCACAATAGCCAAGCCTCCTGCAACCAGTCAAAGAATCTATGACAAGGCAGAATTGGTGTGTAGAAACTAATTAAAACTTGGGGACCATGGGTCAATTTTAGCAAGCAGTGGAAAAGCTGCTGGTACTCAGTACCCACAAGTACCTCTTCAAAAAAAGCCCTGGTTTGCTGTACCTTGTGCTGTTGCCTTGACAAAAAAAAAAAAAAAAAAAAAGACTCCATTTTTTTTTGCTACATTTGTACCCCACGCTTTCCCACTCATGGCAGGCTCAATATGGCAGGCAATGGAGGGTTAAGTGACTTGCCCAGAGTCACAAGGAGCTGCCTGTGCCGGGAATTGAACTCAGTTCCCCAGGACCAAAGTCCACCACCCTAACCACTAGGCCACTCCTCCACTGTATGTTTCTGTACCTAACCTGCATTTACAGTTTATTATCACTTTCTTTACTGCCTAAACTGACGGACAGAGAGGCTAGGTGATGCACATGCTTCCAAAAAGGAAAATCATCAAACACAAAGGAACTACAATGGTATAATGGCTAGAGCACACATAGCACAGGTCAGTCATTTAAGAAACCTTGCAAATTCACAAACCTAAAACATGTCCTACTTGTACTTTGTACCCTCCATTGCCCCAGGTACAAATAAGTACCTGTATACAATATGCAAGCCGCATTGAGCCTGCCATGAGTGGGAAAGCGCAGGGTACAAATGTAACAAAAATAAAATAGATACTATTGGAGATTCTACATGGAATGTTGCTATTCCACTAGCAACATTCCACGTAGAAGGCTGCGCAGGCTTCTGTTTCTGTGAGTCTGACGTCCTGCACAGAAGCAGAAGCCTGCGCGGCCACATTGGTGATCTGCAAGGGTCGACTTCTACATGGAATGTTGCTAGTGGAATACATTCCATGTAGAATCTCAAATAGTAGCAACAGTGGAGGAGTGGTCTAGTGGTTAGGGTGGTGGCCTTTGGTACTGAGGAACTGAGTTCGATTCCCACTTCAGGCACAGGCAGCTCCTTGTGACTCTGGGCAAGTCACTTAACCCTCCATTGCCCCATGTAAGCCGCATTGAGCCTGCCATGAGTGGGAAAGCGCAGGGTACAAATGTAACAAAAATAAAATAGATACTATTGGAGATTCTACATGGAATGTTGCTATTCCACTAGCAACATTCCATGTAGAAGGCTGCGCAGGCTTCTGCGAGTCTGACGTCGTACACGTACGTGCAGGACGTCAGACTCACAGAAGCAGAAGCCTGCGCGGCCACATTGGTGATCTGCAAGGGCCGACTTCTACATGGAATGTTGCTAGTGGAATAGCAACATTCCATGTAGAATCTCAAATAGTAGCAACAGTGGAGGAGTGGCCTAGTTAGGGTGGTGGACTTTGGTCCTGAGGAACTGAGTTCAATTCCCACTTCAGGCACAGGCAACTCCTTGTGACTCTGGGCAAGTCACTTAACCCTCCATTGCCCCATTTAAGCCGCATTGAGCCTGCCATGGGAAAGCGCGGGGTACAAAATGTAACAAAACAAAAAAAAGTCAGGAGTAAGCATGGAGCAGAGATATTTGGAATGGAGCAGGGAGTTATTAAGCAGGCTCATCCCTAAACTTAAGTCAAACTATACAAAGGTATTAAAAAAAATGGGGGGGGGGGGACAATAGGATAAAATGGAGACATTAAGAAAAAGGGAAGTTGAGAAAGGAGAGTGATCCAGGAGAGAAGAATGTTTAGCGGGGATGGGGGCTTGGTAGCCAAGACAAACCATTCAGGACTAGCTTGGATGGGGGAAGTCTGAATGACAAGGAAGGGCAAAGCTGGACAGGAGGGATGAGCTAGGAGGGAGAAGAGACGGGGTAAACTGGTGAGGATGAGCTGGAGATAGGGATGGAAGGGACTGGTAGGACTTTCAATGTTTCCATAGCTCTTCTGTTGGTCTCAATTTCTCCTTATGTACACACACCATTTGTGTTCCAAGACTCACCAAGTTTCTTTTTTTTTTTTCAGCCACAGTGATGTGCTGAGTTAAGCATCTCCAATCATAATGAAAAAAAAAATAACGTTGGCTCTTATTCTCAAGCTTATTCTGCACATTGGTATAATAAAACTAGCACTTTTTTAAAGACAAAGATCGCTTAGGGGTTTGAAACCAAATACAGAAATTCAAGCTGACCAACTATAGTACACCGAGTCACTGAGGACGTCACCTGAAAGGCTAGAACTAGGAATGAAGGCATCTCATGTCACAGTAACCCCATCTGTGGGATCATCAAGCACGAGGATGAGACTGGTAGTTCACTACCAGCAGTGTGATGCCCTGCTGTACTAAAGATCTGTATGTGCTTCCTTGTGCCATCTGTTTTTGCAGGCATTGTTTTTTTTCTTTTTTTTTTTTCTCAACGATGTCTTGTGCTTTTTTTTTTTTTTTTTTTTAACTACAAATATTTTAGTAAAAGTCTACACCTAGATTCTATGACGCAGAACTAGCTTAGAGAAAAATTATCTTTATCCTAAAAGCCAAACTGGCTGGGTATGTCCTGAGAACTTGGTTGAGAATTACTGTTATAAAATAGTAGGAATGATTTACTTTTGTAACTAGCCGTTGAGCCCGTTAAAACGGGCTGGTGGGTCGCCACCCCCCCCACCCGGCCCGTCTCTTCGCTATTCAACTTACATCTCCGCAGCAGGCAGAGATCACCTGAGCTCCCGTCGGCCTTCCTTCTCTGCCTGTGTCCCGCCCTCGTGTGACGTAACGTCAGCGAGGGCGGGACACAGGCAGGGAAGGAAGGCCAATGGCAGCTCAGCTGATCTGCCTGCTGCGGAGATGTAAGTTGAATAGCGAAGAGACGGCCGGGTGGAGGGGTGACCGCAGCAGCGACTCTGGGGGGGGAGGGGTAGCGGTGGTGACCTCGGCGGTTCCCTCCCCTTCGCGCAGTTTTCCTCTCTGTCCACCCCCCGTCATCACGTATTGACGCGGGGGCGGGACAGCCAGGGAAGTCTCTACTGCGCATTTGCGAGTGAGTACGGTCACTCGCCGTTTATAGGTTTGATGTTTCCCTTAACTATATATTTAAAGTTATTTAAATGGATCCCGAAAGCATAGAAAGAAAAAGTTGCCTACCTATCTCCATAGGGAATAGGACTAATCAGGCACACAAGTGGGGTGATGTCATCCAATGAGGCAGTATGGTGTACAGACAAGTTTATTAAATTCTAAAAAAAAAAAAACAACTGACATGTCCATATTGCAGCCTCTACCTGCATCAGGTTACATAAATCTTAAAATGGATTGCAATAGCAGCAAAAAAAAAAAAACAGTTTGCAGAGGGAAATGCGTTGCTCAAGCAGCATTGACTGCACAACCTACTGATCTACTCTTTTAACACACAGTATGACTGGGGGTTTTCCCAAACAGAAAGCATCCACCTTCTTGTTAATTAAAAGCATGTTTGGCGTAGAAGATGAGACTTATTGGAAAATTGCTTGGGGGAGGGGGGAATGCACAAAGTGGGGTAATATTCACAGACAACACTCAAACAATTCTACCTCATATACAATTAGTTTGAGAGCGACTATGGCAGGCGCAACATAAAAAAAAGTGGAGAAAAAAAAAAAAAAAAAAAAAGACTTCAGAAAAATCAGATCCACCTCCTTCTTAAAGGACACGCCTTAGATATAATGAGGGAACCGTTACAATCATACGTCTTCAAAAAAAAAAAAACACATCAACTTTCATTTAAGCACTGCCATGTGCCACAGCAAACATAATTCCAATGAAGTTGAGCACCCATGAATCTATCAGTACCTTTGGCATATTGGAAGGAAAAACTGAACCCAATATGAATGGCTGAACCAATGTGATAAAAAATCTCAACATTTCAGACTATTACACAACTAAGACCTTGTACTTGGATATTTTAAGAAAAAAAGGCCAACAGTTTTATAAGTATCATTTTCAGTAAGCCTACCGACAGAAATAGATTACCGCATTATTAAAGCTCAGATGTTAAAAGATAAAAGAAACTCACTTGTCAAGTTTTTTAGGTTGACATAATTATGTTCTACATGGGTAGACTGATATCTAAGGTGAAACAAACAAGATTTTTGGAAAGAGGTTACTTTCATATTTCTAAACACAGAGACAGTACAACCGACATGGAATCCTCCATGAAACTAACAATAATGAGAAAGTGGTCTGTAGATAGTTTCTCTAGTTAGTTATATTTACAAAATTAAAAAAAAATATTGGCATATAGTATAAGGAACTGAATGCTTTAATGGAAAAGATTAAATTAGTTGCATACAAACAAGAGAATGTAACCTCAAGACATTTGTTGGTACCTCCTGTATTACTGTTTTTGAATAGCTCGACATTCACCTTGGATTCGATGTGGACGTTTTGTAAACAGATTGCGGAAAATCTTTAAATTATCTAGGACTTCACAATAAAGGAAATTGCAAAGGTTTTTTCTAATTGTGCTACAGTCAACGTAGCCTATGTGATGGTATTCCCAACCGATCAGCTATATATTGGGAAGATTTAACCAATTCCAGACAGGATGAGCAAAACAAATTACAGCAATTAAAAAGGTCTTTAAGAAGCACCCCTTGAGGAACACTAAATTCTTCATGCTACAAGTACTATCCAATTCATGGAGAGGTGATGACCTCAACAGAAAGTTATTGCAGAAGAACAAAGAATAGCTTTCACCCTTGGTACTATACACCCTTTGCTCACCAAACAACTGGAGGAATCCAACTCCTTTCTCTGTGGAATTTTCTTATGTTTCAATATTTTATTTTCCTTCCAATGTGTTTATCCACTGATTTTATGTACATGTATTTTAGTTGCATATTGTATGCATTTATTCGTCTTACTGCTTGATCGTGTGTGCGTGTGACCTTGGGGTGTTGGTGTCAGAGGATCTGAAGGTGAAGAAACAATGCGACAAGGCGACAGCCATGGCCAGAAGGATGCTAGGCTGCGTACAGAGGGGCATAACCAGCAGAAGAAAGGAGGTGTTGATGCCCCTCTACAAGTTGTTGGTGAGGCTCCACTTGGCGTACTGTGTTCAGTTTTGGAGGCAGTATCTTGCTAAAGATGTAAAAAGACTGGAAGCGTTGCAAAGAAAAGCTATGAAAATGGTATGGGATTTGCGTTGCAAACCGTACGAGAGACTTGCTGACCTGAACATGTATACCTTGGAGGAAAGGAGAAAACAGGGGTGATATGATACAGACGTTCAAATATTTGAAAGGTATTAATCCGCAAACGAACCTTTTTCGGAGACAGGAAGGCGATAGAACTAGAGGACATGAATTGAGGTTGAAAGGGGGCAGACTCAGGACTAACGTCGGGAAGTATTTTTTCACAGAGAGGGTGGTGGATATGGGGAATGCCCTCCCGTGGGAGGTGGTGAAGATGACAACGGTAATGGAATTCAAACATGCGTGGGATAAACACAAAGGAATCCTGTTTAGAAGGAATGGTTCCGTGGAATCTTAGCGGAGATTGGGTGGCGACGCCGGTAATTGGAAACAAAATGGGAGCTGGGCAGACTTCTACGGTCTACACCCTGACCGTGACTGAATAGATAGGGATGGGCTGGAGTGTAAATTTTAAGGGGCTTCGATGTTAGCTTCAGAACTTAGTACAAGAACAGTACTGGGCAGACTTCTACGGTCTGTGCCCTGAGAATGGCAAGGGCAAATCAAACTCGGGTATACATATAAAGTACCACATACCATGTAAATGAGTTTATCTTGTTGGGCAGACTGGATGGACCGTTCAGGTCTTTATCTGCCGTCATTTACTATATTACTATATGTTGCTATGTAACTCTTTGGGGTTCTACATGGAATGTTGCTACTAATTAGGATTCTGGAATGTTGCTACTAATTAGGATTCTGGAATCTTGTAACTCTAGGATTCCAGAATCTTGAGAACTTTTAGTACAAGAACAGTGCTGGGCAGACTTCTACGGTCTGTGCCCTGAGAATGGCAAGGACAAATCAAACTCGGGTATACATATAAAGTATCACATACCATGTAAAATGAGTTTTATCTTGTTGGGCAGACTGGGTGGACCGTACAGGTCTATCTGCCATCATTTCCTATGTTACACACACATATACACAAATATATACACACGTTTTTACACATGCTATATAAACTTATAATGTATTTATTAAGGGTATCCCCTTTCCCTTCCCTCTCTACACCCATTCCCCCTTTTTTCATCTTTTGCCTTCACTTATTTTTATCATCTTTATGTATGTATTGATATAGTACACATATTTATAATTTGTTTTCTCTTTTGTTTTCAGAATTTCTAATTTTGTTTTTGTTATTGCTAATCACACCCACAACCACAGGAAACCCCAACTTTAGCACAGGAGTGCTTTAGCAGGTTTGTGTTGGTTTGGAAATTTCATCTTACTCATTTTAAATTAAGATTTATAAGGTCTTAGGGTGAAATTTTTGTGTGTCTGTTTTTAAAAGCAGGTTGTTTTTATAGCAAAGCCTTTTAATAAGCCTTGGAGCCTTAGTTTTTGTGTTGTGGCATATATTTGGTTATGTTTGATGCTTTGAGTGCTTTAAATTGGTTTTCTTTTTTAGCTTTTTTTTGGGGGGGGGGTGGGGGGGGGACTTTTTGCCTTTTTTGTCCTTTCATAATCATTTTAAAGATAATATGATTTATGCGACCAATACCGTTTTTATAATTTTCTTTGATAACGCATTTCTTCATGTTTAAAGTATGAAATAAGAGATTTATGAGAAATGTAAAGAATCCCTTTAAGGATGGATTTATATCTGTGCTTTGTATCTCCAGCCCAGCCTGCATAATTCGGCAGGAATTAGTTTGATTAAAAGTGTTGGTTTCATCTGGAGGTTGTAATGAAACAGTAGTTTTTGCCTGCATTTTTGCAAACTAGCATCTTAGCTCACCCATTTTAGAGTCAGACCTGACGTACAGCTTATGATTTCTCCGAGATTTACCTTGCTGGTAATGCACATTTTCAACCCTCTTCTGTTACATTTCCTTGATGTGGAACTACAGAATGACAAAGGGACGGGGGTCGAGGACAAACTTTGTCGCCGTGTCATTTTCTACTTTGAAGCCTGTTAATGAACTGGACTGTTATATTTGAGAGATGCAGACGATATTTTGATTTTTTTTTTTTGGAAAAACAAGCAAACGTGCTGACCACAACTAGCAAAATGTGCACGGGAGATCCTGTACATTCCTGCTACCAGCACATCATCTATTGCAGAAAAGACTGTGGAAGACAGAAGAGCTAGACTGAATCCTGAGATTGATGACTTATGATTTTTTAATCTGTGGATGAATAATAACAGTGTTTCATAGGGAACATTTCTCCCTCACGAGGCATACAGAATGGGTTGCATTTTGTACCCCTGGACATTTTAACAGGGTGGAATAGGATTTTGGGTAGTAGAAGTCAGCTTTGTTGGGGTTGGAAGGGTAGAGGGTGGGGGGGATTGTTTTAGCTGCTCGTTATTGTTTTCTATTTGTGATTTATACACAACAGTAGCACAGCATATTGTTTTAAATTTTAATAAAAAGATTTAAATATAAAATCATAAGTGCCTGAGGCAGATGAGGACAGAGCCCACAGGGATGGGGTGGGGACGGACACAGAACCCACAGGGACGGGGCGGGGGACAAACTTTCTCCCTGTGTCACTCTCTATGTGGGACACCTTACTATGCTTTGTTGTGTTTAACTTATGGTTCCTTTCCCTGTTTATCATTTGTTACATTTGTACCCCACGCTTTCCCACTCATGACAGGCTCAATGCGGCTTACATGGGGCAATGGAGGGTTAAGTGACTTGCCCAGAGTCACAAGGAGCTGCCTGTGCCTGAAGTGGGAATCAAACTCAGTTCTGCAGGACCAAAGTCCACCACCCTAACCGCTAGGCCACTCCTCCACTGTTGCTACTATTTGAGATTCTACATGGAATGTTGCTATTCCACTAGCAACATTCCATGTAGAAGTCGGCCCTTGCAGATCAGCAATGTGGCCACGCAGGCTTCTGCTTCTGTGAGTCTGACGTCCTGCACGTACCAGTACACGTACGTGCAGGACGTCAGACTCACAGAAACAGAAGCCTGTGCAGCCTTCTACATGGAAATGTTGCTAGTGGAATAGCAACATTCCACGTAGAATCTCCAATAGTAGCAACATTCCACGTAGAATCTCCAATAGTATCTATTTTATTTTTGTTACATTTGTACCCTGCGCTTTCCCACTCATGGCAGGCTCAATGTGGCTTACATGGGGCAATGGAGGGTTAAGTGACTTGCCCAGAGTCACAAGGAGCTGCCTGTGCCTGAAGTGGGAATCGAACTCAGTTCCTCAGGACCAAAGTCCACCACTCTAACCACTAGGCCACTCCTCCACTCCCTTATGCTGTTTAACACTGACAACCTATACGGCCCTGAAGCAGGGATTACACCAAAACATGATGGGCACCTCTTATATGGTAATACAGACTGATAGTGGACAGTTGTCCTACTGTGTGGCAGTGATCTTGGACTCTTGTCAACTTAATGTGTTTTATGTATCATATGCTTTTTTAAACATTTTTATGATTTTTTTTTTTTATCTGGTAGTTGTGTTTATACTTTGGTTTATTTCCCACTTTTCATACCGATATGTTTGTGTATGCGATGCACACCCTTTCCCTTTGTTTGGCTTCCACAGAAGTATGAGACAGCTATGTCGTGCTGAATCCAAGACTGGGTGGTAGCCTGCAAATGGCTCAACTTCTTAAGATCATATGGAATTGCTGACCACAGACCAAATATGGATTGGAGCTGCCACTGCAAACTTTGAAGCTTCTATGATTTTTAAAGAGACTAAAACATGCCAGATTTAGGATCTGCTTCCTGCAAGTGGGACAGGAACCTCCCTCGACGTTCATTATACAAGCTTGAGATAAGATGTCCTCTTAAGGAGAAGATCTCCTAGTAGATGGAGGGGACCAAGGGATTCCTACAGAGAAATCTTTCCCTTCCTGGAGGAGCGTTTTGGAACCTAGTGCAGATGTCTAGTCTTCCAGATATAGAGGCAGATGCACTAAACGTTTTTCATCGTTAAATGAGCCCTCGGGGAAGAATTTCCGATCCTTTCCATGCACTAAAGCCTATTTTTCGACGGTAGTAGCAGCTAACGAAAACGGAATGGAGATGAGCAATTAGTGTGAAAACCCCATTGAAACGACATGCACTAACCTTTTCCGATTGCCTTTACGCAGGAAAAAGGCAGGAAAACTAACGAGAGGTCTGGACCTCTCGTTAGGACAGCTCCGTGGCAGGAAAAAGTGTTAAGTGAAAAAATAAACAAACTTTGAGCCAATCCCAGCGCATTAGCAGAGCTAAAAGCGCTGTGATTGGTCCAAAGGACCTCAGAAAACACATAAAAAAATAAAAATAAAAAAAGGATCGGGAGGGGGCAAGGGCGCTCATCAGGAGCGTCCTGTACGGACGGCCTTGCCCCCCCCCCCCCGCTGCTCCCCACTTTCCGCTGCTCCCCCCACCCCGAAAAAGCAAACTTGTAGAAGCCCCTGCCCCCCTCCCTTCCTCACTACTCTCAGCTCCGCCTCCCGACATCCTCCGTCTGTGCCCCGCCCCCTTTGGGGATCGTCGCCGCCATTCCCCTTCTCCATCGGGCCCCCCTCCCTCTTACCGGGCCCGTGCAGCGCCTCTGTCCAAAGGCGCTGCACGGGCAAGAAGAACGCAGAATCAGCTGATGCCTGCCTTCGCGATGGCATCGATAGAGCGTCTTTCTCCTCCTGGGCCCGCCCCTGTCTGACGTCAGTAACTGACGTCAGACAGGGGCGGGCCCAGGAGGAGAAAGACGCTCTATCGATGCCATCGCGAAGGCAGGCATCAGCTGATTCTGCGTTCTTCTTGCCCGTGCAGCGCTTTCGGACAGAGGCGCTGCACGGGCCCGGTAAGAGGGAGGGGGGCCCGATGGAGAAGGGGAATGGCGGCGACGATCCCCAAAGGGGGCGGGGCACAGACGGAGGATGTCGGGAGGCGGAGCTGAGAGTAGTGAGGAAGGGAGGGGGGCAGGGGCTTCTACAAGTTTGCTTTTTCGGGGTGGGGGGAGCAGCGGAAAGTGGGGAGCAGCGGGGGGGGGGGGGGGAAGGCCGTCCGTACAGGACGCTCCTGATGAGCGCCCTTGCCCCCTCCCGATCCTTTTTTTATTTTTATTTTTTTATGTGTTTTCTGAGGTCCTTTGGACCAATCACAGCGCTTTTAGCTCTGCTAATGCGCTGGGATTGGCTCAAAGTTTGTTTATTTTTTCACTTAACACTTTTTCCTGCCATGGAGCTGTCCTAACGAGAGGTCCAGACCGATGTGTATTGTGATTCTTTGATACATTGTACGTTTCACTACCGATCTCAGCATGTGTGACTTTTTTTTTTGGTGCATTTTTCGTTATTTTAAAATCGTTAGGGACTTTAACGATTTAGATTTTTTTACGTTTGGTTGCTGCATCTGCCTCATAGAGAGTGAAGGTGGTAAAGATTGGATCGCCTGCAAATCAGAATCTGAACCCTAAGACAACTATGGCTCTCTCTGCACAGCAGTCAACATAGTGGATCGAGAAGTTGCCATCTTTTGAACTGCTAATAGAGAATTCTGTTCTCCTGTACAGCGGAGGGGGGGGGGGGGGGGGGGGGGGGGGGGGGGGGGGGGGCGGGGCTCTGCACTAAAACTCTCTCTCTGCACAGAACTGTATGTGGAAAACTGGGTGTGTATCCCTAAGACTGACTGATGCTAGACTGGTAGGATGGAAAAATGGACCGAGAAGATTGCCGCACATGGTCAGAATTTGATTTATTTTGTTACATTTGTATCCCACATTTTCCCACCTATTTGCAGGCTCAATGTGGCTTACATAGTACCGGAGATGCGTTCACAGACTCCGGTGTGAGCAAATACAAAGTGACGTTGTGGCAAAATAAAGATCATGTGGAGCAGTCAGTGGAAGAGTTGTGTTGTGTCCGTTACGTACTTTAAGTTTTGCTGTGTTGCAGAGATCGGGCATTTAAGTTGGATCGGTTGGATATGCCTTTTTAAACAGGTTAGTTTTTAAGTGATTTCCAGAAGTTTAGGTAGTCATACGTTGTTTTCAAGGCTTTTGGTAATGCGTTCCACAGTTGTGTGCTTACGTAGGAAAAACTGGATGCGTAAGTTGATTTGTATTTGAGTCCTTTTCAGCTTGGGTAGTGCAGATTTAGATATGATCGTGTTGATTCGGATACGTTTCAGGTTGGTAGGTCTATGAGGTCTGTCATGTATCCTGGGGCTTCACCGTAGATAATTTTGTGAACCAGCGTACAGATTTTGAAGGCAAATATGTTCTTTGATTGGGAGCCAGTGTAGTTTTCCACGGAGGGGTTTTGCGCTTTCAAATCGCGTTTTTCCAAATATAAGCCTGGCTGCCGTGTTTTGAGCGGTCTGAAGTTTCTTTACCCTCATTCTGAGCTCTGGAAGAACTGGTCTATACCATTGTCACCCTACTTGTGTACCCGATTAAATCCTGTTTGTCACAGAAACAGCTTGGCCAAGGTCACAGTGCCAGAAACAAAAAGCAACAAACTTGGGTTTCAAAGCAATGGGTATTAAGGAATAATTCCAAATCCTAAGTTCCACATGTTACTCTAAACACCAACCTTAGGACGCATTCTTTTGCAGATGACACCAGGACCATAAAAACTGTCCCTTAAAATATTCAACATTTTCTTTGTCATTTTATCTTACTGTACAGCAACTGAGTGTATAAAAAAATAATTTTATCCAACTGACAATACAAATTGCAAGTCACTGGATAGCCAAAAATAATTTACACAAAAGACTAATATCTAGCAGTAAGTCAATGTAACTGTTGATTTAATATTTATACTATAGTTTAACAAAAGAAAGAATATGAGAACATACACAGGATGTCAATATCAATCTAAAAATATTTTCTACTCCATGCACCAAAAGCTGGATGCCTCAACTTCCTAACTACATAAGTTTTTGTGAAAAAAAAATATTTTGAGGAAAAGTCTCTCTAAGAAAGGCCACACACAAAAATGAGATGCTATGGAAATATTTATGTGTATTCTTTTCACAGAACATTCAATGCAAACCAACAGTCTCCACGCTGTAAGATATCAGACCCTCTATAGGAGCTGTAACGTACCAACAGACAACACACGAAATTCAAACTTCTCAGGTGTCAGAAGAGATGAGTGCTTCTGCTGTTATGCATTTTTTCATATCAGTTTCACTAAGGAGCCAAACGGCTGGGCCAAACACGGAGAACAATTTATTTCACAAAAGAAAAATGCATACAGTAATCTGCACCTGGTACACATCCTGACATCACTATCTTGCTGAAAATGTACTGTTACATTATCATTAGACCAAAAATGATTGCTTTCAAACTCATTAGAAAACTGTCACTGGTAAAGGAGCTTATACACATGAGCAATGTAACTTGGGAGAAAGGCAACAAAATGGCTACACATTTGCAGATCCTAACAGTAACATAGTAATGTACTAGATGACGGCAGAAAAAAGACCTGCACGATCCATCCAATCTGCCCAACAAGATAATCTCACAAGTGCTACTTTTTGTGTATACCTTTCCTTGATTTGTAGCTGCCATTTTCAGGGCACAGACCGTAGAACTCTGCCTAGCACTAGCCCCGCCTCCCAACCACCAGCCCCCTAATGTTTAAATACAAAACAGCATTTTCAATCCATCCATCCGTGGAAATGGAACAGGGCCACTAATTTAATTAAACTAAAGAGAATCCACATACAGTGGAGAACTCAATAGATCCCACGGGTAGTGAAAGGAAAAATAAAAAAGGTGGGAAAAAAAGGTCAGGCTATCCAAAGGATGGAACCAAATGTTTTTTATAAAAAAACAAAGTTTATTAATCCTTAAACGAATGAATGATATAATAATAGCACATTAAAATTGACTCGACACAAACGTTGTGTTTCGGCCAAAAGGCCTACATCAGGAGTCTATAAAACATAAACAAACGATAAATAAATGAGTAAATTGATAAATAAATTAAACATATAAGAATATTAAAATGAAAAATGTTAAAAATATTGAAATAAAAAATGTTAAAAGAATTAGACTGAAAGAGGAACGTATATAGATTGTCAAAAAATTATATATTATACAACACAGAATTATACTGAAAGGAGAACATATATAGATTATTAAAAACATATTATTGCCACAAATAAAATTATATAATCAATGCCACAAATAAAATAATAAATAAAATTATATAAATTTGAAGCTTATTAAAAACTATACATTTAAATGACCTTTATAAGGAAAAAACATATATATAAATATATATACATACATGGGAGTAAGAGGTAATATATTAAATGACTTTTGCAAAAAAACAAATATATGTATATACCTACATGGGAATAAGAAATTAAGTGAAAAAAACTGACCTTATTAGTCAAATTGAGATTAAGATTGTAAATTCAAAAGTAATCTCGTAACGCAGCTAAAAGATTCCAAAGATCTGTAAGTAAGATCTTAGCAATGGTCTGTAGAAAACAAAGAAAATTTCTACAGACCATTGCTAAGATCTTACTTACAGATCTTTGGAATCTTTTAGCTGCGTTACGAGATTACTTTTGAATTTACAATCTTAATCTCAATTTGACTAATAAGGTCAGTTTTTTTCACTTAATTTCTTATTCCCATGTAGGTATATACATATATTTGTTTTTTTGCAAAAGTCATTTAATATATTACCTCTTACTCCCATGTATGTATATATATTTATATATATGTTTTTTCCTTATAAAGGTCATTTAAATGTATAGTTTTTAATAAGCTTCAAATTTATATAATTTTATTTATTATTTTATTTGTGGCATTGATTATATAATTTTATTTGTGGCAATAATATGTTTTTAATAATCTATATATGTTCTCCTTTCAGTATAATTCTGTGTTGTATAATATATAATTTTTTGACAATCTATATACGTTCCTCTTTCAGTCTAATTCTTTTAACATTTTTTATTTCAATATTTTTAACATTTTTCATTTTAATATTCTTATATGTTTAATTTATTTATCAATTTACTCATTTATTTATCGTTTGTTTATGTTTTATAGACTCCTGATGTAGGCCTTTTGGCCGAAACACAACGTTTGTGTCGAGTCAATTTTAATGTGCTATTATTATATCATTCATTCGTTTAAGGATTAATAAACTTTGTTTTTTTATAAAAAACATTTGGTTCCATCCTTTGGATAGCCTGACCTTTTTTTCCCACCTTTTTTATTTTTCCTTCCACTAATTTAATTAACACAAGTAAAATCTGAGCAGATGTACTTTTCCTTTAAGTTAAAATGATATTTATTTTATTATTACATTTGTACCCCCGCGCTTTCCCACTTAAAGCAGGTTCAATGCGGCTTACACAGTAATAGGGATTACAAAGCATTGATAGAGAAAATATAAGTATGGCCGATACAAAAAGAAAAAGCAAAAATGTTTTTTAAAAGGAAACGTGGCAACGCAGGCAGCCATCACGCATTGGCTGTTCGGCTCTGCAGCCACTCCTCCTCTCACCTCTCATGTTGCTGCGCTCCTCCGGGGTTCTACTCCAGGGGCGATGTGAGAGGCGAGAGGAGGAGCGGCTGTGGAGCCGAACAGCCAATGCGTGATGGCTGCCTGCGGTGCCGCGCTTCCTTTTAAAAAATGTTTTTGCTTTTTCTTTTTGTAGCGGCCACTGCTCCGAGTGCTGCCTGCTGAAGAAGTTGGGCCCTCTCAGTTCAGTCCCAGGCCTCACCCCGACAAGGTAAGTCAAGAGATTTTAAAATTTGGACGGAGGGAGGGAGGGGTGCCAGGAACTCGAAGGAAGGGAGGGAGAGACGGCGACCCTGGAACTGGGAGGGAGGGGGGCGGGGAAATGGCACTTTGCGATAAATAATTAGATTTTGGGTTGCTGTTTGGGCACTCGGTCTCTGAAAGGTTCGCCATCACTGGCATAGCCCTTGAAACAATACGATTGACAAAAGAAATTTGTGACCTCCCAAGTAACAAGAGTTCAACCAACTTGTCTGATGCCAAGGAAGCAATCAGCCAAAAAAGGACAGATAAAAAGCTCTGCGAGAAAGAGCCTGAAATTTGGATACTCTTGTGGCCGAAAAAATGGCCACTTGCCAAATTTTTCAGCAACAAATGCTTCAAAACCTCAGTATAGTTTGGAAAGAGACTTTGGAACCAAAATTGAGGTCCCAAGGGGGCACTAAAGCTTGCAATAAGGGAACACACAAACAAACAAAAAAAAAAAAAAAAAAAAGAGTTGCCCACATCCAACTGCACAGGCAGAGAGTAACCACCAATCCTACCTAAAACAAGAAAAAAAAAAAGTTACCACCTGAAGCTTTAGAGAATTACAGGATAGGCCCTGGTCAAGACCTCATTGCAAAAAGGCCAGGATTCATGGCAAATCTGCACATTTCAGAAATCAGCTGTTCTGTACACAAAAGGATCACCAGACACAAACATACACCAGATATGTGGAAGACTGAAGAGCCCACAGCAAGGTCACTATAACTTGATTGATAGCCTCTGCGCTTCATAAGCCAGAAGAGATCCAGTTTCTCCATGAGTAGCAGCACTTATCACAGGAAACTAGGTTCCCTTGGATACCAGGCCAGGGACCCTGCCTAGTTGATGGCATGCCACGGCCAACTGGGCCAATCCAGTGCTACCATAAGTACATAAGTAATGCCATACTGGGAAAAGACCAAGGGTCCATCGAGCCCAGCATCTTGTCCACGACAGCAGCCAATCCAGGCCAAGGGCACCTGGCAAGCTTCCCAAACATTCTATACATGTTATTCCTGGAATTTTGGATTTTTCCCAAGTCCGTTTAGTAGCGGTTTATGGACTTGTCCTTTAGGAAACCGTCCAACCCCTTTTTAAACTCTGCTAAGCTAACCGTCTTCACCACATTTTCCGGCAATGAATTCCAGAGTTTAATTACACGTTGGGTAAAGAAACATTTTCTCCGATTTGTTTTAAATTTACTACACTGTAGTTTAATCGCATGCCCCCTAGTCTTAGTATTTTTGGAAAGCGTGAACAGACGCTTCACATCCACCTGTTCCACTCCACTCATTATTTTATATCTCTATCATGTCTCCCCTCAGCCGTCTCTTCTCCAAGCTGAAAAGCCTTAGCCTCCTTAGTCTTTCTTCATAGGGAAGTCGTCCCATCCCCGCTATCATTTTAGTCGCCCTTCGCTGCACCTTTTCCAATTCTACTATATCTTTCTTGAGATGCGGCGACCAGAATTGAACACAATACTCAAGGTGTGGTCGCACCATGGAGCGATACAAAGGCATTATAACATCCTCACACCTGTTTTCCATACCTTTCCTAATAATACCCAACATTCTATTCGCTTTCCTAGCCGCAGCAGCACACTGAGCAGAAGGTTTCATGGTTACCATGATCAGGACAGAGATGTTTCACCACTTTCATAGGTTCTCACCCTATTAGGAATCCAGAAGCTCCACATTCGGCTAAGGTTGGAAAATGGCATCCGTGTCCACAAAACCCTGCTCTTGCCTGTAGCTGAAGAAATGCAGACACTGCATTCTGGTGTTTACCATGACATCAAATTAAGGAATGCCCCAGCAACTTACCATGATATGAAACAAATCCAACCTATCTCCGGATGTACAGTTACACTCCCGGTCCCACCTTGCCGGTTGAGGTATGCCGCCGCCATCACCACCACTTGCATTGTTTTATAGCACTCTCATCGCCTTTCCTTGTAGGGGCAGCTGGAAATGCTAAAGAAAGTGAATGGTCCTAGTTCCCTGGCACATACTCCTGTATCATGTGACCCAGATGATAGCACTCCAGCTCACCATTCTTGCATCTGTGGCAAGCACCAACCAGTCCAGGGGAAGCCCTCTGAGATGTTCTGGGAACCAAACCTCATTGTTAGAACTTGGAAGACCCTTGTGGACTCTCGCCCAGAGCATTCTCTATTTCAGTAGATGGCACCCTCATCCTCCCTGTCTCATCTGCTCCCAACCTAGGAGTCATCTTTGATTCCTCCCTCTCCTTTTCCGCTAACATCCAGCAGACGGCCAAAACCCGTCGTTTGTCTACAACATTAACAAAATTCGCCCCTTCCTCTCTGAATACGCTACCAGAACCCTTATACAAACCCTTGTCACCTCGCGCTTGGATTATTGCAATTTGCTTCTCACTGGTCTTCCGCTCAGCCATATCTCTCCTCTCCAGTCTGTCCAAAATTCTGCGGCACGACTAATTTTCCGCCAAAATCGTTTTACCCACACTAGCCCACTCCTCAAGTCACTTCTCTGGCTCCCTGTCCATTTATGCGTACAGTTCAAACTTCTCTTACTGACCTTTAAATGCATCCATTCTGCAGCCCCCCATTACCTTGCCACTCTCATCTCTCCCTACATTCCTACCAGTAAACTCCGCTCGCTGGACAAATCTCTCTTGTCGTCCCCCTTCTCCTCCACTGCTAATTCCAGGCTTCCTTTTCCCTCGCGGCGCCTCATGCCTGGAATGGACTTCCTGAGCCTGTACGCCTAGCTCCATCTCTGCCTGTTTTCAAATCTATGCTGAAAACCCACCTTTTCACCACTGCTTTTGGCTCCTAACCACTACTCAATTCCCCTATCCTTGTTCCTTCTCACCCAGTACTTTCCTCACCCTCAATTGTCTTGTCTGTATTTTTAGATTGTAAGCTCTATCGAGAAGGGACTGTCTCTCTGTGTCAGGTGTTGAGCGCTGCGTGCATCTGGTAGCACTATACAAATGTTAATAATAATAATAATGAAGCCCAGGAGCTGCAACCAGCCCAAATCTGGAGGTGCCTGCTGCACATTGAACAACCTTTTGTGAACCCAAACTTGAGCATGTGCTCCTGGGTCAGAAACACCATACCATGCTTGGTAGTGAAAAGCACTAATTTCAGAGGGTACTAGCCAACTCTTGGCCTAGTTTGGTACCCAGCCCAGGTGCTCCAGTAGCTGGATCACCTGAGATGTTGCCACCATCAACTCCACCTCAGAAATCAGCTTGGATCAAGTTATCATCCATATACAGATAAACACGAACTCCAGTTTGCACAAGTGGGCCACCACAACTACCATGACCCTTGGAAATGGTTCTCAAAGCCAACATCAACCCAAATGGGAGTGCCCAAAATCAGAAATGCAGACCTAGGTCATAAAAGTGGAAGAACCAGTTCTGTTCAGCTTTGATGACAATGTGGAAGTAGACCTCAGAGGACCAGGTTTATTAGAAACTCCCTTGGTCAGACTGCTGCGAGCACTTTTTGCAAAGGTTTCCATGCAAAAAGTGGGAAACCTGAAGCAAGACACTGATGTCCTTCAGATTCAGAATAGGCTAGAACCTCCCTTCTTGGGCACCACAAAATAAATGAAACAACCCCTGCCTACATCTTGACTTGGAACAGGTTTAACTGCTCCTAACTGGAGCAAATCGCTCTAATGTGGATTTACCCACTCACACCTTGATGGGAGATCCACAAAAGGAAGCCATAAAGATATCAGAAACTGGATCTGCAAATCACATGCCACATTCCAGATGCACTACCTCCAAAACACATTCCTGGTTTGAGGTGATAAAGACCCTTTCCTGGGGGGAAATGAATGAGGCCAGCCCCTACCTGAACCTCCTTGAAGGAGGCCCACGAAACCTTGGAAGTGGAGAAGGATCCTTCCTTTGCCCTCTAGACCACTCAAAAGGACAATACCTTATGAGAATTTCCTATTCTGCCGATACCAAGCCTAATCCTTAGAATGGGTCCAAAAGGCCAGCTCCCGATAGCCAGACTTACTTCTGTCCTTGGGAATATGGTGCGAGAGAGCCTCATCCAGGTCCTTAATCTTTTCCAAACTCTTGCTCAAAAGGCCAACTTACTTGAGCAGGACTAGGAGGCTGCATCTGCTGACCAATTCCACAACCATCTACACACACTACCTCCGAGCATGAACAGTGCATGCAAATCTCTCTCAAGAATATTCATAGTGGATATACTGAAAACCCAACTGGTTGGAGGCACCATCTACACACACTACCATCGAGCATGAACAGTGCATGCAAATCTCTCAAGAATATTCATAGTGGATATACTGAAAACCCAACTGGTTGGGGGTGCCTCAAGGATCAGATTTGAGAACCACTGGATTAAGGTAAACAATAACCTCTGAATTCTATAAAGGGCACCAAAATGTAGGAATGATCCCGATAACGCACAGCTTAATTGGTTAATGAGCCAATAGCAACTAGGCATTAATTACTGATGTTAATTGGAACCAATTAGGATTTGCAGATGCAACTAGCTGTACATTATTCTATCACACTGGGTGCCTAAATCCCACTAGCGTGCAACCCAAAACGGGGTGTGGCCATGGGAGGAGCATGGCCAGGTCAGGGGCATTCCAAAAATGTGTGCACAGTGTTTTAGAATAGCAGGGACGCGCTCCCAAATTGGGCAACAGGAAAGCACACAGTGCCAACTCTATAAAGGGTGCTCAGCCTGAAATGATCTTTGCTCAGCCTGAAATGATCTTTACTGCATAGCACCGAGCGCAGATTTTTTCAGGTGCCAATTTTTGAGCACTATTTACTGAATGCATCCCTAACTGGGAAGGCATGAAAACTGATACCAAAAATCTACAGTAGCATCAACTAGTAATACGATTTATTTTGTGGAGCAATTACAAATAGTAACATAGTAGATGACGGCAGAAAAAGACCTGCACGGTCCATCCAGTCTGCCCAACAAGATAAACTCGTAAGTGCTACTTTTTTTGTATACCTGACCTTGATCTGTATCTGCCATTTTCAGGGCACAGACCGTAGAAGTCTGCCCAGCACTAGTCCCGCCTCCCACCACTGGATCTGCCGCCCACTCTCGGCTAAGCTTCTGAGGACCGTTCAGTGAATCCAGACTGCCCCAATTTGACTGCCCCTATCGGACCGACCGTTCACTTGTCTATTAGATTGTAAGCTCTTTGAGCAGGGACTGTCTCTCTTTGTTAAATTGTACAGCGCTGCGTAACCCTAGTAGCGCTCTAGAAATGTCAAGTAGTAGTAGTAGTATTACATATAGCAGTGATTTAACCAGAGCTGAGATTGTGATGTCATAATGCCTCATTCCACCAATGCCTAAGAGCCAACCTCATCAGTGATGTCACAATGGCTTGATTGTCCTATATTTGTCTCACTCTTATCTATTAGATTGTAAGCTCTTTGAGCAGGGACTGTCTCTCTTTGTTAAATTGTACAGCGCTGCGTAACCCTAGTAGCGCTCTAGAAATGTTAAGTAGTAGTAGTAGCAGGATCTATTCCTTATGAACAGGATTCCTTTATGTTTATCCCACGCATGTTTGAATTCCATTACTGTTTTCATCTCCACCAATAAATCAGTGAAGTCACTTTTGCATAAGGGATTTTGGATTTAGCCAATACACTTCTCACTTGTAAGGTCCTATTGTTGGTTTTTGTTTTGTCTTTGTTGTTTTTCTTACTGCTCCGATACGAATAATGAAGGGCGGTTGGAATAAATAAAGTAAAACATTTTAAAACACTTCTTATAAATATACACACAAGATTTATCATTTGGAAAAAAGACAAGGGTGTTCAAAACAGAGTAGATGAAGAAAGCAAGTTTTTTCCCCAGATTTTTTTAAGCGCTAATCGTTTATTCATTTACTATACCGTTTTCAATTGTATTCACAAAACAGAACGGTTTACATATCAATATAAAATCATAATAAAAGCACTCCATCAATATGATAGGATAGGAAAGCACAGCAAGCTAAAACAACCATTCTAAAAGATAACAGCAACAATACACACTGGACAACCATCCATAACAAGAACATAAACTGGTATATTATTTTACTCAAGCTTTTATTACTACCACCAAAAAGGAGGATATGGTATACAAAACTGTAAAATATCCTATAGTACAACAGGAAAAATCCAAAATTCCAGGAATAACATGTATAGAATGTTTGTACGTTTGGGAAGCTTGCCAGGTGCCCTTGGCCTGGATTGGCCGCTGTCGTGGACAGGATGCTGGGCTCGATGGACCCTTGGTCTTTTCCCAGTATGGCATTACTTATGTACTTATGTAATGTGAGCAAGTGCAAGGTGATGCATGTGGGAAAAAAGAACCCGAATTATAGCTACGTCATGCAAGGTTCCACGTTAGGAGTTACGGACCAAGAAAGGGATCTGGGTGTCGTCGTCGATAACACACTGAAACCTTCTGCTCAGTGTGCTGCTGCGGCTAAGAAAGCGAATAGAATGTTGGGTATTATTAGGAAAGGTATGGAAAACAGTTGTGAGGATGTTATAATGCCGTTGTATCGCTCCATGGTGCGATCGCACCTTGAGTATTGTGTTCAATTCTGGTCGCCGCATCTCAAGAAAGATATAGTAGAACTGGAAAAGGTGCAGCGAAGGGCGACTAAAATGATAGTGGGGATGGGACGACTTCCCTATGAAGAAAGACTAAGGAGGCTAGGGCTATTCAGCTTGGAGAAGAGACGGCTGAGGGAAGACATGATAGAGGTATATAAAATAATGAGTGGAGTGGAACAGGTGGATGTGAAGCGTCTGTTCACGCTTTCCAAAAATACTAGGACTAGGGGGCATGCGATGAAACTACAGTGTAGTAAATTTAAAACAAATCGGAGAAAATTTTTCTTCACCCAACGTGTAATTAAACTCTGGAATTCGTTGCCGGAGAAAGTGGTGAAGGCGGTTAGCTTAGCAGAGTTTAAAAAGGGGTTGGACGGATTCCTAAAGGACAAGTCCATAAACCGCTACTAAACGGACTTGGAAAAATCCAAATTTCCAGGAATAACATGTATAGAATGTTTGTACGTTTGGGAAGCTTGCCAGGTGCCCTTGGCCTGGATTGGCCGCTGTCGTGGACAGGATGCTGGGCTCGATGGACCCTTGGTCTTTTCCCAGTATGGCATTACTTATGTACTTAGGATTATCCAGTAAGACGTTCCACTCTGAACAACTCAGCATACTTTCCAAGATACACATCCAGGGGGCCCAAGCATATGCATGGATCTGAAAAACATATAACCCTATCAGAATCCTCCTAACTCTTCTGAAGTTGGTGTGGACAAATACAAAACATTTATAAAATAGGAATATATATAGCAATCATAAAAGTCACCTTGTCCTTCGGAAAGTAGGCTAATAAAGAGGAGTTATCAAGTCCATGCAAGTCCAAGTTCTGTCACAGAAGATGACCTGAGACTGTCTTGAAAGTTCATGTGCAGCCACATATTAAGAGTATCCTCATAGTAACAATAAGCAGAGAATCTAGTTTACTCCAGGAAAAATACAGACCACCTCAAGAGGAAAGAAATGAATTCTATAAGCTATTATTCAGCAAGCAATACAGTCCTAAGAGTTCAACGTTTCCAAGCTTACCAATAGTCCAGTGGCAAGCATCATTAGTATATTAATTATACAAAACGTTAAGTAATCACGAGTACAAAATGAAATGAGCATGAGAGTTACATTTGAGGACAAGTAAAACAGCCAAAGGAACTAAAAAAAATAAATAAAATCATAGTGAACCATCATGGCAAGTATTAAGCTGGGCACACAATGCAACCAAGCCCAGGCAAGGTCCATTACAAGGACAAATGTTTAATTGCATTGGTGCTTTGGCATCCGCAATAATTCATATCTGCCAAGCATTTCAGATGAGAAGTCCAACTCTCTCACTAGAAGTGGGATACCTGAAGCAGCTGACGACCCAACCTAGACGCTCAACTACTCTCGTCAGCCAATGGGGAGCACAGGCCACAGAAACTTGGAAAACTAGAAATGTCATGTGCCAGCACTCCCTTTTGCCTGTGTCTACCTATGCGTTTCAAAGCGGAAGCGGGCGGACAGAGAAGGAGGCTGCCACAACCAGAAGCACTGTGTGTGTTTTAAGACTCTGTGGCTTGTGCTAGTTATAAAAGAGTGCATGTGAAGGTGGGCAGTGGAGGAGTGGCCTAATGGTTAGGGTGGTGGACTTTGGTCCTGAGGAAATGAGTTCGATTCCCACTTCAGGCAGCTCCTTGTGACTCTGGGCAAGTCACTTAACTCTCCATTGGGAAAGCGCAGGGTACAAATGTAACAAAAATAAAATAGATACTATTGGAGATTCTACATGGAATGTTGCTACTATTGGAAATTCTACATGGAATGTTGCTATTCCACTAGCAACATTCCATGTAGAAGGCTGCGCAGGCTTCTGTTTCTGTGAGTCTGACGTCCTGCACGTGCAGGACGTCAGACTCACAGAAACAGAAGCCTGCGCAGCCACATTGGTGATCTGCAAGGGCCGAGTCTACATGGAATGTTGCTAGTGGAATAGCAACATTCCATGTAGAATCTCCAATGGTAGCAACAGTGGAGGAGTGGCCTAGCGGTTAGGGTGGTGGACTTTGGTCCTGAGGAACTGAGTTCGATTCCCGGCCCAGGCAGCTCCTTGTGACTTTGGGCAAGTCACTTAACCCTCCATTGCCTGCCATGAGTGGGGAAAAAGTGCAGGGTACAAAAAAAATATATATATATCTGGGGATAAGAACGAACAAGGAATAAAAATGGAAACCAAGAGGGAAGAAAAACAAAATGTATGGAAATGGTAGAAAAGAAAAGGGGGGGGGGAAGACGGTGGTAATGGAGGGAAGAGAGGAGCAATGGAAAAGTAAGGTGTATGGGACGCAGGGGAAGAGTAGCATGTCTAGATGTCTAGAAGAGCACAGCAAGGTGTATGTGTGAGAGCACAAAATTAATAAATTCCCGACGTCAGCTTGAAACTACTGGATACTGGAAAGGGGGAAGGGCACTAAGAAATGGTTAGAATTTTATAATTAAATACACAGGGATGAAGCACAAAACCCACCCTATCTCTTCACACTAATGAAAAAAAAAAAAACCTCAGCCCCAGCACTACTGTAAATGATTCAGCAAACAAACATCCATGACCAGTTAACTGCTTAGTGCACCAAAGTCTGAAGGTGTTAAGTCCTCCTCAGTTAAGGTATTTTAACGCCTACTTGTTTCAGAGCCATGCACTAGCAAACCCCCATGGTATTCTGCTCCACCGCATCCATACACACCATTTTCAGTTAAGACCTTGGGGTGTGGTATGCATTGGCCTACCACAGCTAGTGCATTCTCATTTCAAGGGATAGAAAAACGTAGGGAGTCCTTTTAAGGCGTGCTGAAAAATGGCTTGCGGCAGTGTAGGCTCGGGTTTTGTGCGCACGCAGAATCATTTTTCAGCACAGCTGTAAAAAAAAAGGCCTCTTTCTCCCCTCTCCCCCCCCCCCCCCCCGAAAATGGACGCGTGACAAAATCAAAATTGCCGTGCGTCCATTTTGGGTCTCAGACCTTACTACCTAGCGGTAAAGAATTTGGGCGATAATGACCTATGTGCATCAGATGCCACTTAGCACGCGTAGAATAAAAAATATTTTTCAGACGCGCGTAGCGGACGCGCACCAAAATTTTAAATTACTGCAAAGGCCATGCGGTAACTCCAATTTGGCACGCGTTGTGTGCACGTAGGTGCCTACATGGCTTAGTAAAAGGGGCCCTCAATAAACAAACAAAAAAAAAAAAAAAAAAACACCTTGTTAAAAGGAGAAACCAGAGAAAGTGTCAGCACGAAGGTTAACTATTCTGTATAACATATGGCGATCCTCAAATACCAAGAAACAAAGATGAAGAAAATGGCACAAAGAAAAGCAAACCTTGATATGTTGTCTGTACATATTAAACCCTATGAACCCAAAGAGGCAGCTTTCTTTGGCACAATATTTATTATTTAGATTTTGCTCACACCTTTTTCAGTAGTAGCTCAAGGTGAGTTACATTCAGGTACTCTGGATATTTCTCTGTCCCAGGAGGGCTCACGATCTAAGTTTTGTACCTGAGGCAATGGAGGGTTAAGTGACTTGCCCAAGATCACAAGGAGCAGCAGTGGGATTTGAACCAGCCACCTCTGGATTGCAAGACCGGTGCTCTAACCACTAGGCCACTCCTCCACTATAGCAACATTCCATGCAGAATCTCAAGTAGTAGCACATTCCATATAGAATCTCAGATAATATCAACATTCCATATAGAAATAGTAGCAACATTCCATGTAAAATCTCAGATAGTTGCTCAAATAATTTATTTGGATTTTGCTCACACCTTTTTCAGTAGTAGCTCAAGGTGAGTTACATTCAGGTACACTGGATATTTCTCTGTCCCAGGAGGGCTCACAATCTAAGTTTGTACCTGAAGCAATGGAGGGCTCACAATCTAAGTTTGTACCTGAAGCAATGGAGGGTTCACAATCTAAGTTTGTACCTGAAGCAATGGAGGGTTAAGTGACTTGCCCAAGATCACAAGGAGCAGCAGCGGGATTTGAACCGGCCACCTCTGGATTGCAAGACCGGTGCCCTAACCACTAGGCCACTCCTCCACTCCAAATAAGAAAAGAATTAGCAGAAAATGTGAGCCCAGTCTCTTTAACATACACTGGCTTATTTATCAGCGACGTGCATTCCTCATCTGTGTGGTGGTTTGCACCACACTAACACATCTGAAGACAGTATCCCAGTATCTCCCCACCCCCCCCCCCCCCTATTTTTCAGTCATTCCCATGTGTAAATGCCTGCTATACTCTAAACATCTGGTCATTTTACCCTCTACCACAAACTCTGAAATAAAAACCTTAACCAGCTAGAGACTTACAATGTGAATCTGGAAAATGATTTTGTCAGAAAAAGCCAAAACTATCCAATACAAATTTAAATCGAACCTCAATAACCATATAGCACACACCTGGGAATTTTAATACACATTGCTGCCATGGACAAAACTGCAGAGGTCATCTATACAATAAACAAAAAAAAAAATCTTGGTCAATTTCAAGCCTCCAGTAAAATTAGTAATAAAAAAAGATCAATAGATAATATAACCCCCTATAATCTTTGCCACTATGTATGGCTATGTTCCCATCAATAGTGAAATCCATCCACTGGTCACAGCCTCATATCAGATTCAGTTTAATTTTGGTTTGGCCCTGGAGTATTTAGTTTCTCGGATTGATATGCCTGCGTTCATACGTTTCTAAGTCAGCAGCTACAGGATTATTGATGACCCCTGGTATAACTGAGGCAAGACTAGGGATACTATCAAATGAGATCATTTCATATCATATAAAAACTCACTAATGAAATCTTTGCTCTTAAGCAGGCTTTCCCAGGTTAATTATAAAAATGATAGAATGTACTCGGAATAGGGGAGAGGGACTGTGTATTATTATGTTTTACTGTTTTTATTTCTTGTTGAATGTAAAAATCATTTAGAATATGATTAAATATGGTAAATACTGGAGTGACGTTTGGGGCTTATTAATCTTAAGCTATATAGATTGACATAGAACCCCAAAAGAATACCTGCGCCTTTAATTCTGTTACTTGATGTTCATGAAGTCCACACCCTCCTCCTCCCCGCCCCCCCCCCCAAAAAAAAACACCCCACAATGGATATGGAGCATAACTGCGTCCCTTCCCTTTACACCGTTCACCATTCAAAAAGAATAGCCAAATTCCAATGACACATTTGTAACATCAAGACAGACTGCTTCCATTAACTAGAACTTCTGAAGTAACAAAACCCCACATAGTACCTAGATAGCAGCCCTACTACCATAACTGACATCAAAGACAAAAACCAGCCCCACCCAAGAAAAAGTAACATATTTCTATAAACCTTGGAACTTCAGCATGCCTCTTACCAGAAGTGCCAGCTGGATGACAAACTGGACTGCTACAGATCCCAGCATGCTAAATTCAACTGTCACACATGCCCGACTCTTACCAAATACTGCAAAATAACCACAAATTGGGCAAATACATATGCAGACAAAAACTGAACTGGAAGCCTCCCAACAGGTCAAACACTACAGACAAATCATTTCCTCCTATACTGTGCAAAATAGAGACACGCACATAAGCATTGCATACTGGGACGGACCGAAGGTCCATCTAGCCCAGTATCCTGCTTCCAACAGTGGCCAATCCAGGTCACAATTACCTGGCAAGATCCCAAAACAGCAAAACAGATTTTATGCTGCTTATGCTAGAACATGCAGTGGATCTTCCCAAGCCCATCTTAATAACGGCTTATGGACTTGGGTCAGGAAATTATCCAAAACTTTTTCAAACCCTAACTGCTTTTACCACATTCTCTGGCAACAAATTCCAGAGTTTAATCACTCGTTGAGTGAAGAAACATTTTCTCAAATTGGTTTTAAATTTACTACTTAGTAGCTTCTTTGCATGCCCCCTAGTCCTAGTATTTTTGGAAAAAGAGTAAACAAGCAATTCACATCTACCTGCTCCACTCTACTACACTTCCCATAAAAGTAGCACTCTGCATAACACTAGGAGAAAAAGTAGTTATTGCAGCAAAATACATTGTATCCTACCACCAGGCTAGAAACGTAACATGACTAGAGTATAGTGAGCACCTCCAGAATCCTAACACCTTTGGTATTTTGCCGTCTGCAGTTTGTATACTGTTATATATTTAAACACTTTACATGTGTTATTGCAACACATAGAAATTGTCATGATAAAGTTTTCTTAATTTGAAATCAGGAGCAAAAAAAAAAAAAAGAGGGCCCATCAAATGAGATGAAGAGAATAGGGAAGAACACCAAAGAGGAATAAGAAATGTGCAATACAGAAAACCACAGGAAAAAAAAACGGCAGGAAAAACCGAACAGGAATCAAGAAATACAAAGGAAGATTATGACAATAAAAAGAAATATAGCGACTCCATGTCTCCCCTCGAAGGGCATTTCACATGGGGCTGTCTCCAGATGGGGCATGCCCCAAGTGCAAAGGAAGCGGAGCAACATTAGGACATATGTTGTGGAGCTGTCCGAAAGTCGCACAATTTTGGTTAAACTTGCTCAGTCAAATAGAGAGACTATGGAAGACAAAATGGAAATGCTCACCTTTATTGCTGTTCGGCAAACCTGAGACCTGTAGGCCAGGGCCGAAGGGGTACCAGGGCATTTGTGAAACGAGCCATAATGATGGCAAAGAAAACAATCTTAATTGACTGGCTTGACATAACAGGACCCTCGACCCAAAAATGGAGGAATCAGATGATAACTCTAATGAGGATGGAGAGACTACAAACTAGAGAGCAACCGCGTACAGAATTTGAACTATTTCTAGATAGATGGAGCCCGCTTTTGAACACAATGCCCTCTGAATCCAGAAGTTATATACCGTGTTTCCCCGAAAATAAGACACTCTTATATTAATTTTGCCCCCCAAAATGCGCTAGATCTTATTTTCAGGGGCTGTCTTATTTTTCGGGGAAACATCGGGGTTGGATCGGGGTTGGCCTGCCCGCCCTCCGTCGCTCCCGGAACTAACCTTTAACGCCTCCTTTCACCTTCGCAGCAAGCAGCAGCGGGGCAGGCCACTCCTTCCTTTCCGTGTCCCGCCCTCGCCTGACGTAACATCCTCGAGGGCGGGGCACGGAAAGGAAGGAGAGGTCTGCCCTGCTGCTGCTTGCTGCGAAGGTGAAAGGAGGCGTTTAAGGTTAGTTCCAGGAGCGACGGAGGGTGGGTGGAGGGGGGGGGGGGCGGCCTTGTCCGGCTCTCGGCAGCCCTGATTTCAAACAAAATTTGCTAGGTCTTACTTTCGGGGGAGGCCTTATATCTACCAATTCAGGAAAACCTCTACTAGGTCTTATTTTTCGGGGAAACATCGGGGTTGGATCGGGGTTGGCCTGCCCGCCCTCCGTCGCTCCCGGAACTAACCTTTAACGCCTCCTTTCACCTTCGCAGCAAGCAGCAGCGGGGCAGGCCACTCCTTCCTTTCCGTGTCCCGCCCTCGCCTGACGTAACATCCTCGAGGGCGGGGCACGGAAAGGAAGGAGAGGTCTGCCCTGCTGCTGCGAAGGTGAAAGGAGGCGTTTAAGGTTAGTTCCAGGAGCGACGGAGGGTGGGTGGAGGGGGGGCCCGGCGACCTTGGGGGGGGGGGGGGGTGGCCCGGGGGCGGCCTTGTCCGGCTCTCGGCAGCCCTGCTTTCAAACAAAAATTTGCTAGGTCTTACTTTCGGGGGAGGCCTTATATCTACCAATTCAGGAAAACCTCTACTAGGTCTTATTTTCGGGGGATGTCTTACTTTCGGGGAAACAGGGTACTAAATATGTAAATATAAACCCTTGATGTGGTTTGATACATTTGTTGTGGGGGGGGGGGGAAGGGAGGGATGGGGGGGGGAGTTTGGGGATTAGGAAGGGCTAGGCCGTTTAATGATGATAAATGTATTACTTGACTAGTTGCTATGTCCTGTGCTTGTTACCTCATTAATAAAAAAAGATTTAAACATTAAAAAAAAAAGACTTGAGATATAAAATACGTGACATAGCTTGCACATGAGGAGGTTATGATTTCAAGTAGCATAGTACGTTATTTGAATATTTTTTGTAGCTGAATTTGCCTATTGCCTATGATTTCTTCAAAAAGGCCGTAAATAAATCCTAATAAATAAACTTACCGTTATTCTGTTAAAAAAAAAATATATATATAGATGGCTTATATATTTTATTGACAAATTTTACATTACAAGATTAGAAAAGTAATTTGATTATGGGATATTTATTGGAAGCAAACAGGGGACAGACAGGGTAAAGAGTATTTTGTGCTATAGGGTCTATTAGCTCAGAATATTTGTTTCCAAAATTATATTTGTATTGTAACACCATAGAATATATGATCTGACTTCTTAATTAGGATAATGATATAGAGCTCAAGCAGATGTAAGGTATTTCACCACATGCAAGGACCATACAAGAGTCCTCTAAAAAGCTTCCCTAGAGAAACAGGATTTTTTTGTTTCTTTGAAATAAAATAAAGGCAATAAAAAGCATATATTATAGGATTTGTCAAGGTCCCTGATCCTTTGCCCCTCCCCCCCAAGCGAAAGAGGCTCCTCTTACACCATCCTCCTAGACTCTATTTACGGTTCCTTGAGGGCAGACGTAAACCCGTTACCCCCCCCGCCAGTGCAGCAATTGTAGATTGTGCCAGCAGACTGAGGCTGGCACCACTTAATTTCTGCTGTGCAAAATGGCAAAAATAAATTATACTACTGTAGCTGGCCCGAGACGCTGCTAGCCACATTTGCAACTGCTGTATCAGCAGAGAAGGAGCAACCAGGGGGATCACGCCTGCTCTATTTACAGCTTACATAAACAAGGCTTTGGGAGAGAGGAATGTAGAGAAGTGTGGTAGCCGTGTTAGTCCACTCTTAAGGTAATCAATAGAAATCAAACAAAATAAAACATGGAAAAGAAAATAAGACGATACCTTTTTTATTGGACATAACTTAATACATTTCTTGATTAGCTTTCGAAGGTTAAGATGGAGAGAGGAATGGAATTTGAAGGAAAGGTTGGTCTAATTTTTCAGAAAAAAAAACAATACACAAAATTTCCCTTTCATTTTAAAAGTGAATCGACACAAAAAGCACATTCCAAGGTATCACAGCCTAAAAGATGGTCAGACCATTAAGAACTCTGGATGTCTTAAAACTGATTGGGGGGGGGGGGGGCTTGAAGGAATTGCATATATTAAAATCGCATTTATTTTTGCAGAGATACTACTACACATAGTCTTAAGGTCATTTGCAAATATCCATCCTATGCATGGAAGTGTTACAAAATAAAACAGAAAAAAAGCTTAGCAAGGACAACAAAAGGAGTATGGAAAGCGAGTGGAGGAGAAAGACTCATTACGTCCTTAAGTAATGTAGGAAAAAGGAGGCGATAATGCCCCTGTATAAGACTCTGGTGAGACCTCGTTCAGAATATGTTGTACAATTCTGGAGACCACACACCTTCAAAAAGAAATAAACAGGAAACAGTCCAGAAGGGTGACTACTAAAATGTTCAGTGATCTTCGTCAAAAAGCATATTGGGACAGATGTAAAGAAGAAAGTGGGAGAGGAGGCGAGATAATTAAATATCTATGTGGATTAAGTGCACAGGAATGAAGGGGGCACAGGATGAAAGGGGATAGCCTCAGAAGTAATCCGAGGAAACACTTCTTCACAAAACAGGCGATGAATTCGTGGAACGGCCCCTTGGTGGAAGTGGTGGAGATGAAAACAGTATCCGAATTCAAGAGCGCTAGGATCTCTAAGGTAGTGATAGGGAGAGTAGATGGGCAAAATGGATAGAAAAATGTAGGCAAAGACCGTATGGCCTCTGTTGCTACTTTGGCAGCAAGGCTCTTTCTCCCCTCCCCCAATATGTACACGACACCTGCTCCTCTCTGGACAATAAGGCTGGCCAGCTGTTTTACTTCTCTCAGAGGGGAAGCTGCAATTCATTTTGGTATAGCCTTTAAATGAGACGAGAGTGAGCAGAGCTGTACTCTTCCATCTGAAAATCAATCCCCTTATTTAATATATCATTTGCACGTGTACTAGGGCAGAATATAATTTATCTCGGCTCTTAATACTGCTGCACAATATGGGACCAAATGTATAATTGTATTCATCATCCGTTGAAAGTTAAAAAAACATTATGCTACATTCTAAAATGAACTTGCATTGCAAACGCTCAAGTGTATTATAATGAACACCGACTGCTCATTATTGTATATACACACCTGTGCTCCAAATCTGAAAATCAACATGCAATTAAAGTGTAAATGTTAGTTGCAGTTAATCCCGTTCATTATAATGCCAGACTTTTGAACAGTAGGCCAGGCCCTCTCTTCAAGTTGTGACCTGTGTACAAAGTTGTGTAAATCATCTGAGCTACAATGGGCAAGAAATGACACCCTTTTTGCCCTGCACAAACTTCTGCACCACCATGAAAATGCGATTTGATGACTGAACATGGTAGAGTAATTAATTTAATTTACCCTGAAAAAAAAAATTATCTACCAATGTCTTGGAGGCCAACTGCTTCTTGAATTGCCATCAACCATCAGACCGGAAATTATCGTTCACGCGCAAAGGCCTTCACGGACTGGCATAGTTGACATCCAAAGATGATTAATTTTGACCGACATAGTTCTCATGTCTCAGAGTCGGAAATGTTAAAATGCAAAAAGCATTACAAAAAAAAAAAAAAAAAAAAAAAATCAATCCTGCTTAAAAGTATGAGTTAATCACCCTTCCGAATGCAAGTACGGCGCAAAGGATTAGCACATATCTGCGTAAACGACTAAAGCCGGCAGCGTGTATATGAATACGTGTAAGTCTTCGTGTCCCTCGCAAGCAAGAGAGACTGCGGCGTCAAATCGATGGAATTGCTCTGCGGGAAATCAGCGCCGCATTAAAAAAAAGAAAAAAAAAGAAAAAAAGAGGAAACACAGCACACCACCCCCCACCGAGGTTTAATTTACTGAGAAGTGAGAGAATCCCCTGCCTGTCACGGACTTAAATTACAGCAAAAACCACGAGATTCGTATTGCAGAAGCAGCAGCAGCCAAGAGATAGACTCCCGTGGACTGATTTCCTAAGCCAAAACTCCTTAATCCAACATAAAATAAAACCAAATAACTAGCTCTAAGGGTTGGGGTAACACTAGCAGCCATGTGCATGGATTTCACGTTTTTTTTTTTTTAATTTGACCATCGTATCGTAGCTCCTTTCAAGGCAAAACGTACAGAGGCTTCCCATAAAACGAGATAAGAGGAAAAAAACTAATAGCAATAATTTCTATTTTAGGGAACCCCCCCCCCCCCCGTAATCCGGGAATTACCAAATATTAACATGATCCAACTCAACCGTTTTAGGGGAGGGGGGAGAGTAAAGGCAAAACATATCCGTGCAAACTGCACTCAAGGTCAAATTACACGTACATTTATATGAATTTGCTTGCAGAATAACATAAACCAATACCGACCCCCCCCCCCTTTTCCCCCCGCCCCAAAACAAGATCAACAAAAATTCGATTTAAGCTCGCCTACAGAGTAAACAAAAACATTTTTAACCATGCAAACTGCAGATCAGCCTGAACGCTTGCTGTCAGTGATATTTATCAACAATTTTTGTTTGTTTAACTACAACCCCGTTTTGTTATCAGGTCACGATCCTTTCCCAAAGCTGCTTGTCCACGGCCTAGAACCATTTGCCAAAGGGGCTGTGCAAATTACTTTAAAAAAATCCAGAAAGGGAGGGGGGGGGGAAGAGAGGGTGAGAAGCAGATCACACCATTACACACACCTGTCAATTGCCCAGCAAGAACTGCTACAGTAGCCAGCTGGACTGGGAAAGCCAACACAAGAAGAACAATGTAACAGAAGCAGGTCGCTTTCCTCAAAACAGAAGGGGAAAAAATATTGCAATCCATAAAAGAAGACACGAAAGGCAGCAGCAGCGACTCTCAACTAAAAGCCCAGACAGATCCCCCCCGATCCCGTCCCACCGCTCACCTCCTCCAACTAGCCTGTCAGTATGTCAGCAGCAACGCGTTACCAGGCTCCTTCCTTCGCCTTCTGACCATGTAGACTCAACTTTGAGCCGGGGGGTTCCCCCTCCTCTCCTCCTCCTTCTTCTCAGGCCACGCGCAAACTGCTGCTCCCCGGACTCTCTGCCGGCTCCCTGTGAAATTTTCCGGAGTGACAAAAAAAAAAAGGGGGGGGGGAGGAAGAGGTGAGCAGCAGCGGGAGAAATGGTGGCAGCACTCGCCGGGCTGGTTGAAGCTGACTGAAATGAAGAAGGGAGAAGCCGGGGGGGGGGGGGGGGGGAGCGAGTCCAGCTCCTGCCCTCCCCTTCCTTCTGGCTGCTCAGGCAGCTGCTGCTGCTGCAACAACTGCTCCAAGAAGCCCGGAACTACAGTCCCCGCGACAAGAGGATGCTGCTCTGGCTCCCCCCCCCTGCCTGAATGGCAGTGGAGAAACCCTGGGGGTAGGACGAAAAAGGGCCGCTTCCACTGAGCACGGGAAGGGGGGGGGGCGCAAACAACAAAAAGAAAACCCGGGAGGGGTGGGCACGAGGTGGGGTAAAGAAAGAAAGAAAAAAAAAAAGCACACGGTTTCAAAAGAACAAGGGGGGGGAAGGACCCCTGCTTTCCACCACTTACTCACCCTGGGCTCGCGCTTTCCCCTCCCTTCCCCTTCTCTCTGTCTTTCTCTTTTTCCCCCCCTTTCGCACCGCAACCCCAGCTTGCCCAACACGCCGCGAGCGTCACGTGACGGGAGGAGGGCGGTGCCCAAGGTGGTGGCGGTGGGCGTGGGAGATCGCGCGGTCCCAGCCTGCGGCCAACAATCGCCCAATTGGGCGTGACGACCCCGCTGAGTGGACAGCCCCTTTCTCCACCCACCTCTCCCTCCCCCTCTTACTTTGTCTTCACAACCCCCTTTTTTTTTTCTCCCCTCGCTTTGCGCGCTCTGGCTCTCCTCGGCAGCGCGCGTCTCGAACTGGTATCCCCGCCCACAAACTTCTGCTCGCCTATTAATTGGTTCTGACGTACTTGTTTCCATGACGTCATTCACCCTTTAAAGATCTTTTTTTTTTTTCAGGTTGGGCTGTGAAAGGGTGAGGTTGTTCTCTTTGGTCCCTAAAGCACTATAAAGTTAATTAAATGGAGGGTATGGCAAGCAGTTATAAGTACTCTAAGGGCATCAAACGTTTTTTTTTTTTTTTTTTTGGGGGGGGGTCACAATAAATCATTAGCCCTTTGAATTAGTGATAGACTGTGGTGCCTCATCTTTGCCAGTTCTAGACGAGAAAAATGTTCTCTTTGTAATAGGGCATTGGTACAATATAGGCACAGATTAAGGGTGTCTCTGACATAACTAAACATAAATTAAGCCTCTTCAAGTATTTCCTTCACTTTGCTTACCTTTATCTCCAGCGGGAGAAAATGATTCTAAATAAAAATAGTTCACTATAAACAAATACAGGGGCCATTTAATACTTGTTAGAATTGATGAATGGCCCCCGTAATAAGTGTATCATTGGTCCCCAATGCAGTGGGGGCTGAAAGTGACCCCAAGAGTGGGTACACAAATTATTTTTAATACTGTTTTCTGATAAAATGTGCAATCTCCTCAAATCCTTTCACAACCATACAGACTAGTATGAGTCCCTTGATAACTGACTTCAAAATTGGACCAACAATACGAAACAAAGGGGTATAATACTATAAATGCACACTGGGGGAAATGTCACATAATCCCACTTCATAAGTAACCTACAGTGTCTGCTCATCTAACACCACACTATAATAAAGTCAATAAACTATTACAAAATGCTCATAAGAATATGTACTCGTATACAACGAGTGACCATCATGAATCACAGTGGATTTCTGTAATCCCAACAGGGAACTTCTCCTTCAAGCTCTAATCAATGCACATATCAATTGAACAATATATTTCACTTTTATATATATGTGTTTTCAAAAATGTGCTTGTAAATGTACTTATCTGAAAAAACAGCGACAACATGCCCAGGTCCTGACGTTTCAAGAGACCCAAACATCAAAAAAAAAAAGAAGCAAACTCTCAATAATCTCATAATTCAAATCATGCAGACTCTCAAAAATGTCATTCTCCATTGGCATTTTTGAGTTTCCTGAGGCAGCAGTAAGGCAAAACATGGTTCATGTCAGGATCCAGGCGAGTTGTCACTGTTTTTTTAAGATAAGAACATTTATAAGCAGCTGGAAATATATATGCAAAACTGAAAAATATTGTTCAATTGAAATATGCAATGATTAGAACATGCCAGAGGGGTTCCCTGTTGGTGCTGATTTTTCTGGCACCATATATAGAATATATCCCTAAGCAAGTATATACCCAGTTAGGCTAGTCTTGGGCATGTCTATGACATGTGTGCTAACATTTATGCACTCATTATGCACATACAACACAGCAACAGTGAGGCAAAGAAGCAAGGATCCAAAAGTAGTCAATGCAAGTTTATTCCGCACATCCAACACATGAAGGACCTGACGGCCATGTTTCAGCATGTGTGCCTGCTTCAGGGGTCACATTCCTGTAGCGGATGTTGTTGCAGTATAGTCCTATGTATTTGTATGGATATGTTTGCAAAAACCACAATTGGCAAGACATCAAACAGACTGCTAAGTGTAATGCCTGCAGGAGAAGCTTGCAGCATCCTGCATTGACTACTTTGGATCCTCACTTTTTTGCCTCACTGTTCCTGTGTTGATATTTCTTGTTCATGAGGTCTGTTTTTCTCCTCCCCCTTTTTTTTGGACCCCATTATGCACATAGATGTAGTGGGAATTGAACCCAGGTTGCCAGGATCAAAGCCCGCTGCACTAACCCTTAGGCCTTGTCCTCCTTGAGTGCCACTTTTGCTCTTTGATGATCTAACGGTTTCATGGATTCCTCGTGGGCTTTCTGTGGCAAGATTATAAGTAGAGGGAAATGGCTGTAACTTCCCCTATTAACCTCAGACCTAGTTTAGAAAGTTCTAGAATGTGAGCAGTATAACAGGCATGTCCTGAACCTTGTGTGTGTTTTGTTTTGTGGAGTATTATAACTGCCCAAAGCACACAGCCACACGGGGTAGATTGCAGGGTATTTCCCTCCTTCTAGTGGCCCCTTCTTACTTTTGCCATAAAGCTAGTAAGTGTACTTTCTCCAAATTCTGTATATGGCACCTTAAGTTGTGTGTGCTGATTTGGCTGCACAGCCAAATTACGTGCACAACTTAATTGATTAACAAGCCAATCAGTGCCAATAATTGTTACTTAATCAATTGGCGGCACTAATTGGTTTTAATTAGAATTTACGCACACAAGTTTTGAGGCGTATTCTATAATAATCCTTCCACATAATTCTATTACTTCAAACTGTACGAATTTTACCACTCCAGTTATAATTAAGTGTACTTCTACCCTTATCCTGCTCTGTATTGCTCACTAGAAGCTGTAGTCCCATCCCCGGAGACTTCTCAGCCTCATTGGGATTACTTCTCTCTATATATTCGTCCCAGAGTTGTATTCTCTTTTCCGGAACCTTATCAGCTTCCTTGCACCCACTGTTACTCTATTTTCCACTCTGTATATATTCCCGGAGTTGGTACTCTCCTCTCCGGAACCTGTAAGCCACATTGAGCCTACTGCTATGCAGGAAAATGTGGGATACAAATGTAATAAATAAATAAATAAACAGGTATGTAAATGCCAAAAGTTTGCCTAAGCAATATTCTTAACTTACTTAGCATGTATGTGCAAGGGGGTGGCAAATAAACCCTGGGAGGCGATGCTCTGCAAGCAATCAAAGCAGCAAAACACAGAGCAGACCAGCAGGTGTAGAAGCAGACTCTTTATTAAAGCAAGTATCCGAGGTGGCCACGTTTCACCCAAAAAGTCAGGAGTAAAGCTACACCTCACGCCTGGAATAGACTTCCCGAGCCTATATGTCTAGCCCCGTCTTTGGCCGTTTTCAAGTCCAGACTAAAAGCCCACCTCTTTGCCACTGCTTTTGACTCCTGTCCTTTTATCCCCACCTCTTTATTCCATTGCTTCTTAGTTGTTCTGTCTGTTTACTTGTCTTATTTAGATTGCAAGCTCTTTGAGCAGGGACTGTCTTTTCATGTTTGGTGTACTGCGCTGCGTATGCCTTGTAGTGCTATAGAAGTGATAAGTAGTAGTAGTAGTAATGTAGAAACCTGCCCTTGCAGATCAGCAACGCGGCCGCGCAGGCTTCTGTTTCTGTGAGTCTGATGTCCTGCACGTGCGTGCGGGACGTCAGACTCACAGAAACAGAAGCCTGCACAGCTGCATTGCTGATCTGCAAGGGCAGGCTTCTAGATGGAATGTTGCTAGTGTAGCCTAGTGGTTAGTGCAGTGGAACATGGAATGTTGTTACTATTTGAGATTCTGGAATGTTGCTATTACTTGAGAATCTACATGGAATGTTGCTACTATTGGAGATTCTGCTGCTACTATTTGAGATTCTACATGGAATGTTGCTATTCCACTAGCAACATTCCATATTTAGATTGCAAGTTCTTTGAGCAGGGTCTGTCTTTTCATGTTTGGTGTACAGCGCTGCGTATGCCTTTTAGCGCTATAGAAGTGATAAGTAGTAGTAGGTAGTAGTAGTAGGGGAACTAGAACAAACTTTCCCCTAATAGCAACATTCTATCCAAAACAGCAAATACAGCACTCTCTGTTCAGAGCAGCAGCACTTTTACTCCACTGCCTGTGCTTTGAAGAGAGAGTGCTGTACTTAATTTTGCTATTAGAGGAAAGTTTGTTCTAGTTCTTCTGTAGCTTTACTCCTGACACAATCTTTTTGGGTGAAACATGGCCACATCAGGTACTTGTTTTAATAAACAGTCTACTTCTACGCTTACTGGTCTGCTCTGTGTTTTGCTGCTTTGCAATGGTGTGAACACATGGGCGGAGCTCAAACTTACATGTACAACTTATAGAATACTGTAAATTACACACGTATCTGCAGCAATTAGATGCTAACATTTCTCCAGCTCTATGGCTGGTGTAAGTGGTCATACCTATTATGTTTATTGTAGGAGTGGGCAATTAACACGTTAATATTTTAACAAAAATGGTGCTTTTTAATGCCGGCTGATTTTTTTTTTGATGCAGACCCGCCCCCTCCCCTCCCCTCGTGTTTACATCAACAGCCTAGGGCTAGGCTTGGCCTAGGGCTCTAGATTGTCTCTTCTTTCTCGGTGCTCCCTCAAAGTCCTGGTCTTCCCCTGCACAGCCGGACTCTGCAGATACTTGAGCCGCGCTGTGCAGAAAGTTGGGGAAGTCTTGCTGTAGTCTCGTAAGACTTCCTTCATGGTACGGTTCAGGTATCTGCAGAGCCCAGCCGTGCAGAGGAAGACCTGGACTTTGAAGCAGCGCCAAGCAAGAACAGAAAATCTGGAACCCAAGTCTGAGCTCTGCTGTTGAGGTAAATGTGGGGAGGGGGGGTGGGTCTGTGTTAAAAACCAGGGGTATGAGAGAATCTGGGTGAAGTCTGGGGAGGGGGCATGAGAGAAACTGGGTGAAGGACTGGTGAAGGGGGCATGACAGAATTTGGATGAAGGCTGGGGAGAAGGCATGAGAGAAGCTGGGTGAAGGCTGAGGAGAGGGACATGAGGGAAAGAAACAAATAGGGTGAGAGAGATAGAGAGAGATGATTGTGTTCAATAGGAGAGATTCAGTAGAAAAAGGAAAGATAAATGCCCAAAATGCATGCCATGATTTAATTGTGCAACTAGTTTTTAATCGCACACTTAATCACGATTAACATTTGTAATCATTGTCCACCCTTAGCTTATTTATTTTTGTACTTATTCGGATTTATTAACCGTCTTTATGGAGAGATTCACCCAAGGTGGTGTACAGCAGGTACAGTTTAAAATAAAATCTACAATTTTTTTAACAACATAACAATAGTGAAATGACCAAATATAAACAAAAATACAATAAATGAAGTGAAATTGAAAACAGCAAATTGAAACCTAATAATAAGGCTACCATGAAACAGTATCAAAAATATACCACATCCTGTAAGCCGCATTGAGCCTGCTATCGAGCGGGAAAGAGTGGGGTATGAATGCCATAAATAAATAAATAAATAAATAAATACACATTTAACAGCACTGAAATTCAAATAACAGAATGGGATGTCAGCTTAATGCTAATGAAACACCTAATAAGCACGCATTATAACATAGTAAGATAGTAGATGACGGCAGAAAAAGACCTGCACGGTCCATCGAGTCTGCCCAACAAGATAAACTCACATGTGCTACTTTTTGTGTATACCTTACCTTGATTTGTACCTGTCCTTTTCCGGGCACAGACCGTATAAGTCTGCCCAGCACTATCCCCGCCTCCCAACCACCAGCCCCGCCTCCCACCACCGGTTCTGGCACAGACCGTATAAGTCTGCCCAGCACTATCCCCGCCTCCAAACCACCAGTCCCGCCTCCCACCATCGGCTCTGGCACAGACCATATAAGTCTGCCCAGCACCATCTCCGTCTCCCGCCACCGGCTTTGCCACCCAATCTCGTCTAAGCTCCTTAGGATCCATTCCTTTTGAGCAGGAGGATTCCTTTATGTTTATCCCACGCATGTTTGAATTCTGTTACCGTTTTCGTTTCCACCACCTCCCGCGGGAGGGCATTCCAAGCATCCACTACTCTCTCCGTGAAAAAATACTTCCTGACATTTTTCTTGAGTCTGCCCCCCTTCAATCTCATTTCATGTCCTCTCGTTCTACTGCCTTCGCATCTCCGGAAAAGGTTCGTTTGCAGATTAATACCTTTCAAATATTTGAACGTCTGTATCGTATCACCCCTGTTTCTCCTTTCCTCCAGAGTATACATGTTTAGTTCAGCAAGTCTCTCCTCATACGTCTTGTAACGCAATTCCCATACCATTCTCGTAGCTTTTCTCTGCACCGCTTCAATTCTTTTTACATCCTTAATAAGATATTCAAATAACATAGATATGATGCTAATACTTTTCTATAATACAGCTTACTATATAGGAAGTCACTGAAAACCACCTTGTTTAAGAAGGTCTACCCCTCAAACCCCAACTTAACTTTCTACTTCCTGTGATACAGCAAAACTACGGACTGTATTGGACTTTTTATCGTATCTTTGTTGCCTTATACTCATGTTATTTTATTTTATTTTTTTTTTTTTGTTACATTTGTACCCCGCGCTTTCCCACTCATGGCAGGCTCAATGCGGCTTACATTGGGCAATGGAGGGTTAAGTGACTTGCCCAGAGTCACAAGGAGCTGCCTGTGCCTGAAGCGGGAATCGAACCCAGTTCCCCAGGACCAAAGTCCACCACTAGGCCACTCCTCCACTCCTTATAGGTTTACTACTATTTTGTGCATTTTTATTTTACCGAACCGGAGCCTGCCTCTACGGTATTATGTATGCCACATTGAGCCTGCAACTAAGTGGGAAAATGGGTATAAATGTGTTAAATAAATAAATAAATAAAATATATAGCTGGGGACAACATGGGTGGTACAGAGTCATTTGGTTCTTTATATAGCTAAAATAGAAGGAACTGGTCTAAGTTACAGAGTGTGTAGCAAGATAGTCCAGGGGCAGAGTGATGTTTAGTCAGTCGCTCTATGTAGTGAAGGCTTGGGGGAAGAGTCAGGCTTTCACCTGCTAAGTTCATATATTGGGCTAGTATTTTATAAAGGAAAATTAAGAGGCACCTACATTCCTTCATAGAATAAGCTCCTATCAGATACCTTGTTATAGAATTGGACATATACCTGCTTATAATCGAAAGAGAAAAACGCCTATATTGCGACCCAAATCGGAAGATAGACGTTTATCTCCCAAAAACGAATAAATCAGTATAAGCGAAAGCCGATTTTGGACGTTTTCAACTGCACTCCGTCGCGGATGCGGACAAAGTTGATGGGGGCGTGGCGAAGGCGGAACTGGGGCGTGGTTATCGGCCGAACAGAGATGGGCGCATTTCACCGATAATGGAAAATAAGTATGCGTTTTTAGCTAGAATTTAGGACACTTTTCCTGGACCCTGTTTTTTCACGAATAAGGCCCCAAAAAGTGCCCTAAATGACCAGATTAACCCCAGAGGGAATCGGGGATGACCTCCCCTGACTCCCCCAGTGGTCACTAACCCCCTCCCACCACAAAAAAATGATGTTTCACAATTTTTTATTTTCACCCTCAAATGTCATACCCACCTCCCTGGCAGCAGTATGCAGGTCCCTGGAGCAGTTGTTAGGGGGTGCAGTGGACTTCAGGCAGGTGCAGCCAGGCCCATCCCCCCCCTACCTGTTACAATTGTGCTGCTTAATGCTTAGTTGTCCAACCCCCCCCCCAAACCCACTGTACCCACATGTAGGTGCCCCCCTTCACCCCTTAGGGCTATAGTAATGGTGTAGACTTGTGGGCAGTGGGTTTTGAGGGGGATTTGGGGGGCTCAATACACAAGGGAAAGGTGCTATGCACCTGGGAGCTCTTTTACCTTTTTTTTTGGTTTTTGTAAAAGTGCCCCCTAGGGTGCCTGGTTGGTGTCCTGGCATGTGAGGGGGACCAGTGCACTACGAATCCTGGCCCCTCCCATGAACAAATGTCTTGGATTTATTCGTTTTTGAGCTGGGTGCTTTCATTTTCCATTATCACTGAAAAACAAAAACGCCCAGCTCACACATTGTTGAATAAAACATGGACGTCTATTTTTTTCGAAAATACGGTTCGGTCCGCCCCTTCATGGACCCGTTCTCGGAGATAAACGCCCATGGAGATAGACGTTTTCTTTCAATTATGCCCCTCTATATATTCCTTTATTTCTTTGTCCCTTTTTGTACCTGTTTACTCTAACCTTACCTAACCCTTATTTTAAATTGTATTGGACTTGGCGATCGCCTTTATGGTATTATGTAAGCAACATTGAGCCTGCTAATGGGTGGGGAAATGTGGGATATAAATGTTACAAATAAATAAATAAATAGCATTGCCATCAAAACTTACTATGGTAACTTTCAACAGCTTCTGATCTCTGAGTGTTGTTGTGACAAGTCATCTCTTGTGGCTTGTTCCGAGCTTCCACCAGAATGCCCAAAATAATTGCATGACCATTCAACTTGCAAGCAGCTATGCCTCTATATCTTGCCAGGTTTTTTTGTTTTTTTTTTAACTTGACAGCACAACACATAGTCCCATCCTTGTGGCTTAAAGTCAAAACTAGTTAGATAGAACAGGAAATCAGAATACAGGCTGGCTCAGCAGCCATCAAACTTCCCGCTAAACTCTTAGCATCAGGCTCTCCAGTATTTCTTTCCCAGCTGGAGTGGTAACTTTAGCTTACTGTAGTCTCCGTCTGGTTCGTATTGGACATCTGGCAGCTAACTAGGCCCCATCTTACTGGCCCCGTGACCCTCCTGCATTCTCCTTGGGTTTCTTCACATTTTGTAGCACACTGCCACGTTAGCCTTGGTTTCCTTGACCACATCTACCTAGTTCTACAATTTCCAATAGCTTCTCTCTTAAAGTGGCATTCGATTTGTTTCCCCTTATTTCACCTTCTGCTAACTGATCCTTGTTACCAGACTGTCTCAGATTGTGCAGAGTCCTAGATCTGTCACAGTTGCTTTGATATGTCTCTCCATACCTTTTATCCTATTTTATTCACATGGTTTCTGCTGACTGATGGTATTCCACTCAATATGGTGATACCGCCAAAGACCTCTGCAGTGCTAATTTCCACTCTGCCATACCTACTCTTTTTATATATGCTTCCTTGGTACTGCATGGCGTTGAGATCAAATGCACCTCTTTGATTATTTTTGTGATATAATATGCATGTATTTATTTATTTATTTATTTATTTATTTAGTTAGTTAGTTAGTTAGTTAGTTAGTTATTCGTTCTTCAATAAGGTAGTCAAATAAGGGAAAGATAGATCATATATATATATACTAGTAAAAAAGGCCCGTTTCCGAAACCAATGAAACGGGCGCTAGCATGTGGCTTTTTTTGTGTGTGTGTGTATGTGTCACAGAGTTATTTTGTGTGTGTGTGTGTGTGTGAGTGTGTGAGGGTGCGGTGTGTGTGCAGGTTATTGATGTGTGTCTTTTTTTGTTTTGTTTTTTGCTTGGGGGTTGGGGGATGTGCTGTGCTGTCCTTGGTCGCTGTTTGCTGCTGGCTGGGTCGCGGGTAATCCTTCCAGCTGGGCCGCAGCTTGTCCTGTTCGCCCACGTCCCAGATGGTGACGGGCACGTTGTTTTCCAGCTCCTCTGACTCCATGTCAAGCGATCCCAAATATAGTCTGTGCTATAGGCCCTCTGGCACTCTTCAGTACTGGCATTAGGCATTTAAAAATTTCTCCCCCCCCCCCCCCCCCGGTCTATTTTTACACATACCCACAGCAGGAATATTCTTCTCTCGTTCCAGCGGTGGGTCTGTGCTCTCCGTGCTGCACAGATAATGAGCCATTCTGCTGGGGAATGCTCCTCCCTTATTGTCACGTAGTTTCCTCTGATTGGTCCATCTTACGTTGCCTAGTGTTGCCTGGGAAAGGTGTTGTGATGGTCCTTTGTGTTTCAGAATGTTGAGGGTGTTTTTTCTGATTGGTCCATCATGCGAGGGCGGGGCAGAGAGACATGGTCAGTGTTCTGGCTTCACCACCATGAATCCATGAACCCTTCAGGGAGTGACTGAGTGACTTCAGAACGTTGAGGGTGAGTTTTATTATAGTAGATATATATATATATATATATATATATATATATATATATATATATATATATATATATATTTGCACCTCCAATGTTCTGAAGCTGACTCCATGGCAGTGTGGCAGTGAAGCCGTGTAGTGTTTGTAAGGTTCGTAATCGCACTCCCAATCACTGCCCCGCCCTCAAGGGAACTCTGTATAGTTGCCAGGGAAAGAAACACCACATCAGAAGGAGAAGGGACCAACCACAGGCCATCGCAATTGCTCTCAGTTTCCACAGGAAATGAGGGCGGGACCAGAGGAACAGCTGAAACCACAGCCTGTCTGAAGTGGCGTCTGTACTTGCTGCACTTCAGTGTTGGCGGCCAAACAGGAGGTAAAACTTTTTAAATAGCACATGTCCTCCTTGCACTCGCAGGCCACAGACACAGAGGGAGGGAGGCGCTGGGCGGCGGAAATCAGGGGGGGGGGTGCGGATAGAGGGGGGTCCTGAGATGAGAGAGAGGGGGGTCCTGAGATTAGAGGGAGGGGTGGGGGGTCCTGAGAGGGGGAGGGGGAGGAGGGGGTCAGAGGAGAAGGGAGGTCGGGGGGAGGAGGGAGGGAGAAGAGGGGGTGGGGGTGAGGGGAGAAGGAGGGGGGTTAGGGGCGAACAGGAGGGGGAGGGGGCCCTGAAACCTTGCTAGCGCCCATTTCCTTTCTGTTCGAAACGGGCCTCTTTTACTAGTAACCATATATTTGGTACCAGATTAAAATATAGATAATTAATTTCCTAATTTCCTCCTTTCAGGTTGCCCCAATTGATCGCAATGGGCCGGGTTCTGTAAATGGCACTCAAAAATGGGTGCTGGAAAAGATTCATGCTGAGCACGATTCTATAAGGGGTGCGTACCCTTTATAGAATCGTACTTAGCGTCGATTCCCGCACCTTATCTTTGGACGCCAGACATATGCCTGCTGAAACCTGGTGTAAATGCTGGCGCCCAAGTTGGATGTGCTGACCCATTATTCAGTAACAAACAATATGCACAATGTTTTGGAACACCCCTGATACTCCTGGCCCTCTCCCATGGCCATGCCCCCATTTGAAATATGCGCTATGGGATGTAGGCACCCAGTGTTATAGAATAGCGTACAGCCAGATGCGCACACAAATCCTAAATCCCTGCCAATTAACATCAATAATTGTTTGGTAACCCCTAATTATTGAAGGTTAAGAGCTCGTTAGCCAATTAAGTTCCAAATCTGGGTGCCATATATAGAAACTAGGGGAATATGCTTAGCATATTACATGGAAATACTTTAAAAACAAATAGAAGGAAATATTTTTTCACTCAACGAATAGTTAAGCTCTGGAACTCTTTGCCGAAGGAGGTGTTAACAGCTGTTGGCATATCTGGGTTTAAAAAAGGTTTGGATAAATTCCTGGAGGAAAAATCTAAAGTCTGCTATTGAGGCTGACATGGGAAGCAACTGCGTGCCCTGGGATTTGTAGTATGGAATGTTGCTACTCTGAGATTCTGCATGGAATCTTGTCACTCTTTAGGATTCCAGAATCTTGCTATTCTTTGGGGTTCTACATGGAATGTTGCTACTCTTTGAGATTCTGCATGGAATCTTGTCACTCTTTAGGATTCCGGAATCTTGCTATTCTTTGGGGTTCTACATGGAATGTTGCTACTCTGAGATTCTGCATGGAATCTTGTCACTCTTTAGGATTCCAGAATCTTGCTATTCTTTGGGGTTCTACATGGAATGTTGCCACGATTTGGGTTTCTGCCAGGTACTTGTGACCTGGCTTGGCCCCCTGTTTGGAAAACAGGATACTGGGCTAGATGGACCATTGGTCTGATCCAATATGGCTACTCTTATGTTTAATTTCCCAGTGAGATGACTGGTCTGCATTGAATACGTTGATTTAATTTGATGCAGGAGAGTTACAATGGCTTGACTTGTATAACAAGGCGAGGCGTTCCTTAATTTCTAAAGTAATCAAGACTCTTATTTTTTTTTTTTTTTCCTTATCACCATTGTAATTCCTCTTTGTTCATGCCAGACCAGAGGGATATATCTTCCTCTCAAGCAGGTGGACACAGAGCAAATTCCTGCTCCATCCACTATATAAGCTGGCACAGTAGGTAGCCTGTCAGACTCAAGAAAAATGTCAGGAAGTATTTTTTCACGGAGAGAATGGTGGATGCTTGGAATGCCCTCCTGCGGGAGGTGGTGGAGAGGAAAACGGTAACGGAATTCAAACATGCGTGGGATAAACATAAAGGAATCCTGCTCAGAAGGAAGGGATCCCCAGAAGCTTAGCTGGTGGTGGGAGGCGGGGCTGGTGGTTGGCAGATGGGGATAGTGCTGGGCAGACTTATACGGTCTGTGCCAGAGCCGGTGGTGGGAGGCGGGGCTGGTGGTTGGGAGGCGGGGATAGTGCTGGGCAGACTTATACGGTCTGTGCCAGAGGCGGTGGTTGGGAGGAGGGGCAGGTGGTTGGGAGGAGGGGATAGTGCTGGGCAGACTTATACGGTCTGTGCCAGAGCCGGTGGTGGGAGGTGGGGCTGGTGGTTGGGAGGCGGGGATAGTGCTGGGCAGACTTATACAGTCTGTGCCCTGAAGAGGACAGGTACAAATCAAAGTAGGGTATACACAAAAAGTAGCACATATGAGTTTATCTTGTTGGGCAGACTGGATGGACTGTGCAGGTCTTTTTCTGCCGTCATCTACTATGTTATGTTACTATGTCAGGTTTTCTCCAACAGAGAAAGTAACCGGTCAGCAGGTAAAAGAAAAAGAGCCCACAGCTCTGGTTCATCAAGGCCCATCTGTCTTAGGGGATGTTTACTGCATTCCAATGGCACTGAACTTCCTTTTCCTCCTTATCAAGCTCTGGAGAACACCCAGGAGGCCAGTCAAAACTTTCCTGTCTTAGAACTTTTTCACTGGAACAGCTTAGCAGTTGACTTTATTATTATTATTTTTTTTTATAAAAGGCCCAGCAAACAGAAGGAATACAAAGAAAGAAGGCAGCAAATGGGAGCACTGTTATGGCCCTGTCGCCCACAGAAAATCTCCCTTAAAGGCCGGTGCAGCTAGAGAGCAGCAGAGAGAGGTACCATGCCCTGCCCATATCGCTCAGTGCTGCCAGACAGTTGTTTCTCTCTCTATTTTCCTCTTGGGGTTAAACAGGACTCTGTACAAGCTTGTTGGCAATCCAAGAGCATCAGGGCCGCCGAGAGGGGGGGATAAAATTCCCTGGGACTCCAAGGGGGGCCCGGCGCCGCAGTCCCCTCCGTCCACCTCCGGGCCGGGCCCCCCTGAATTCAAATCATAGCCCCTCACCTCGACCTCGCTCCGTGTAAAAGAAGCGCAGCAGCGGCAGTCTGCAGATCGCCTCCCTTCGGGCCTTCCCTCCCTGTGTCCCGCCCTCGTCTAACATAACTTGCGCGAGGGCGGGACACAGGGAGGCGATCTGCCCGAAGGGAGGCGATCTGCAGACTGCCGCTGCTACGCTTCTTTCACACGGAGCGAGGTCGAGGCGCTATGATTTGAATTCAGGGGGGCCTGGCCAGGTGGTGGACGGAGGGGGGCGGTGACGACGACAACGACCTCGGGGGGGGGGGGGGGGGGCCTTGCCCAGTCTCTCGGCAGCCCTGAAGACCATCACTTAAAGAAGGTTTACAGCTATACCACATTGAGAGAGGGTGTGCTCAGGTGAGTTTTGTCCATTTTTGACAGACTTATATGTGCCTACTTTTAATGGCGTTTGTGCACGTGGTAGTTTAATGCATACTATTTAATTTACTGCATGCTATTCTGTTGCATGGACTCTACTGTTTAATGGGTGCTATTCTCAGAGCATGCATACCCATATAGATAGTGCATGCTGTTTATCTTAACATGCACTAAGGCTTAAGGATGCTTACTTTGGGAAAGAGAGAGAGAGAATATAGGAAGATTTGACTGCAAGGAGTATTCTCTCTGAACTTCTGTGACCATGACCTGGGAAGGAAGGTCACAGTGGGTGGGGTATATCTGGACATGTGGAGGAGCCTTTTCAATATGATGTCCAAGTCCAATTGTAGATGTTTTGCTGAAAATCTTTTTTCAATTCTCATCCTGAGCACAGCAATTTTTGAACCAGAAAAATGTCTTTTTTGTTGTTTTGAAAAATCACTAATGTGATGTCCAAACATTTCTGTACTCAGTACATATTTCTTTAGGTACCATTTAAAAAAAACAAAACAAAACAAACCACAACATCCTAGAGAAAAACACACAAAAACAAGCCATAGGGATGGCCTAGTAAACTGGCCACACAGTCATTCCAGCAGAGCAGAAAGGCAGCCTAGTGGTCATTACAGTGGACTTCATATAAAGGGACCCGTGTACAAATCCCACTTTGACACCCTTATTTTGTATTGTGAGCCCTCCAGGAACTCCTAAAACCCTACTGTACCCAACTGTACGCCGCTACAAAAGCCCTCAGGTCTGCAGTTGTCTCCTATCTATAAATACAGATAGTATTTTGTGGGTTTTGGAAGGCTCACAATTTCCACCACAAGCGTACTAGTTAGAGTCGGATATGAATATGAGGTTCCATCTCTACAGTCCACTGCATTAACGTCTAACCTACTCCTGGGACCAGTTTGCTGCTCTAATAGGAATGGCCATAGTATCTGAAGTGTCACTGTCACATCTTTGGTGGTTGGGAGGGTGTCAGTGACCAATGGGAGATTAAAAGGGGGGGGGGGGGGGGGCTCGTGCTTTAATCCCTCCAGCGGTCAGCCAGTCAGTTAGGGCACCTTTTTGTGATTTAGTCATGATTGAACCAGGTCCAGATAAAAATGTCCCAATTTTTGCTCTAGATGTTTTTATCTTGTTCCGTTATCCCGAAAAAGTCCAACTTTTGGGTCCACCTGCCCCCAACATGCCCCCTTGCGGAGAAAATCGTTTCAAATCTGAGTTTTGAAAATCGCAACTTGGATGTTTTCTCAAGAAAAATGTCCATCTGCTGCTTTGTGTCGCTGTTCAGATCTTTTTTCTCTTTTGAAAATGAGCGCCATAGGCACCAACATTTCAAAATGATTGGGGGTGCCAAACACAATACAAACGTACAACAATACAACACAGTACAACGTGCAGGACGTCAGAAACAGAAGAAAGCCTTTTGTGGGAAGAAGAGGATCTTGGCTGGCGGGGGTTGGGGTCCCCCACCAGCAAAGGTAGGCGACGGCGGGTTGGCGGCGTGTGTTGGCGTATAATACTTATGATATATGATACTTATGCTGACCCAGAATACTTGTTTTTTGACATGCAGAATGTTTGTGTTGACCTGTTGCTACCAGAATATTTGTTTGACAGGTTGCTACCACAACGTTCCGTTGTGGTGGGTAACTCACTACAGGATTGTGCTGAGAACTGAGAAACAAGTCCAAAGGCTGGTGTTTTCATCAGAGGGTGCCTGTGAGAGAGGAATGTAGTTTGGCCACCTCATTGTTCTGTTCCAGGCACACTTGTTTGGGACCTGTTATAAAAGAGGGGAAGCCCCTGGCTGAAACAGAAGCTCTGTACCTGGTTGAGGGACGCCTCTCCAGTGTGGGATTTCCCGCAGATCTCTGGGCGGTCATCAGTGCTTCCCCGATTGATGTTGCAGCTCAGATGAAGGCTACAATCCTGTGGTGATGTATGTATACTGCATAAGAGAGAAGCTCTGTACCTGGTTGGAGGGACGCCTCTTTCCAGTGTGGAATTGTCCCGCAGAATCTCTGGGCGGTCATCGGTGCTTCCCCGATTGATGTTGCAGCTCAGATGAAGGCTACAATCCTGTGGTGATGTATGTATACTGCATAAGAGTGTTATGTAATATGTGGGTGCCTATTGATGTGTGAATAAACAATCTTTAAAGCAATATCTCAACCCTTGATTTGCTACACGGCGTGAGGGGGAATCGAGAGGGTCGTCGGCAGGGGGGGTGGCAAAGTTGGTGGTGGCGTCGTTGTTTGCAATGGCGGGGGGTGGGTGTTGGCAATGGCTGGGGGGTCAGCGGCGCGGGGGGGGGGGAGGCTAAAATGTACCCCCTCACCTCGGGCTTTGGACCCCCTCCCACCGAAGTCTGGCTACGTCCCTGACGCCTACACTACTGCAAACCATTTTTCAGCTCACCTTAGTAAAAGAATCCATGAGATAGGCAAGCATAGGCAATGTTACAATAATCAAGTCTTGCGATCTTGAGATCAGATGTATCCTTCTTCAGGTGTCAGTAAGGACACGTTTATGGCCTTGGTAATGCGAATTTCAGGAACACATGGAGAGCTTACAATAGTGAGCAACTACCAATATTTCATTAACGGAAACACAAAATGTTAGATCATAAAGTTTTTTTTCACATCTTAGACATTATCTTTATTTTTACTTAGATATTGCTTCAAATGAATTAGAATTATAGGTTGCAGTCATATTTATAAGAACTATTAATCAAGGATTCAATCTAAATGAAAATAATTATGCATGGAGCATTGCAAGTGATTACATTAATAGGAATGCTAATTTCACCGTTTTTTGTTGCTAACCTTAACATCTATTTACAGGAGAAAACAGTGAGATAGTAAGAAATGACTTTCTATTTATTTGTGGTATTTGATATACAGCAATTTGAAATAAAATAAGACTTCACAGCAGTTTACACAATCATAAGTGATAAGAGTAATACAACAACACAGATAAAACAGTTGAAAAACATAATACCACATAAGGAACAAAGAGGGGAAGGAGCATAATACATCAAAAGCCTGTTCACAATGTCACATATCAGGAATTGGAGGGCTGGGGAGGAAAGGACAGTTAGCTCCTCATACAGAAATAGCCTCAGGGGCCCTTTTACTAAGCCATATAAGCATCTAGGCGTGCCCAACGTGTGCCAAAATGGAGTTGCTACCATGTGGCCCTTGCGGTAATTTCATTTTTGGGGCATGTCTGCCAGGGGCGTAGCCACGGGTGGGCCTGGGTGGGCCCAGGCCCACCCAGTTTTGGTTCAGGCCCACCCAGCAGTGGAGGCAGCGGAGCGGAGGGAGCAGGCTGAGCTCCGATCCCGCATCTGCCTCCCCAGCCCGCCACTGCCCCGCCCCCCGCCGTACCTTTAAATATTACAGTTTTGCTGGAGTCGTGGGCAGCCAGCATTGAAGACATCGGCAGGCTTATGCCGGTTCCAGCAGCCTTCCCTCTTTCCTCGTTGCAAGTCGGATGATGGCTCCGCCCTCTTCTGACGTATTTCCTGTATCTACGAGGGCGGAGCCATCATCCGACTTGCAACGAGGAAAGAGGGAAGGCTGCTGGAACCGGCGTAAGCCTGCCCGCGACTCCAGCAAAACTAATATTTAAAGGTACGGCGGGGGGAGGGGCAGGAAGGAAACAGGGCAGACGGGAGAGGAGGGTTGCTGCACATGGTGGAAGAAGGGGAGAGGAGGGTTACTGGATGGAGGGAAGGGGAGAGGAGGGTTGCTGGACATGGTGGAAGAAGGGGAGAGGAGGGTTGCTGGATATGGTGGAAGAAGGGGAGAGGAGGGTTGCTGGATATGGTGGAAGAAGGGGAGAGGAGGGTTGCTGCACATGGTGGAAGAAGGGGAGAGGAGGGTTGCTGGACATGGTGGAAGAAGGGGAGAGGAGGGTTGCTGGATGGAGGGAAGGGGAGAGGAGGGTTGCTGGACATGGTGGAAGAAGGGGAGAGGAGAGTTGCTGGATGGAGGGAAGGGGAAAGGAGGGTTGCTGGACATGGTGGAAGAAGGGGAGAGGAGGGTTGCTGCACATGGTGGAAGAAGGGGAGAGGAGGGTTGCTGGATGGAGGGAAGGGGAGAGGAGGGTTGCTGCACATGGTGGAAGAAGGGGAGAGGAGGGTTGCTGGATGGAGGGATGGGGAGAGGAGGGTTGCTGGATATGGTGGAAGAAGGGGAGAGGAGGGTTGCTGCACATGGTGGAAGAAGGGGAGAGGAGGGTTGCTGGATGGAGGGAAGGGGAGAGGAGGGTTGCTGGACATGGTGGAAGAAGGGGAGAGGAGGGTTGCTGGATATGGTGGAAGAAGGGGAGAGGAGGGTTGCTGGATGTCGGGAAGGGGAGAGGAGGGTTGCTGCACATGGTGGAAGAAGGGGAGAGGAGGGTTGCTGGACATGGTGGAAGAAGGGGAGAGGAGGGTTGCTGGATGGAGGGAAGGGGAGAGGAGGGTTGCTGCACATGGTGGAAGAAGGGGAGAGGAGGGTTGCTGGATGGAGGGATGGGGAGAGGAGGGTTGCTGGATATGGTGGAAGAAGGGGAGAGGAGGGTTGCTGGACATGGTGGAAGAAGGGGAGAGGAGGGTTGCTGGATGGAGGGAAGGGGAGAGGAGGGTTGCTGGACATGGTGGAAGAAGGGGAGAGGAGGGTTGCTGGATATGGTGGAAGAAGGGGAGAGGAGGGTTGCTGGATGGAGGGAAGGGGAGAGGAGGGTTGCTGCACATGGTGGAAGAAGGGGAGAGGAGGGTTGCTGGACATGGTGGAAGAAGGGGAGAGGAGGGTTGCTGGATGGAGGGAAGGGGAGAGGAGGGTTGCTGGACATGGTGGAAGAAGGGGAGAGGAGGGTTGCTGGATATGGTGGAAGAAGGGGAGAGGAGGGTTGCTGGATGGAGGGAAGGGGAGAGGAGGGTTGCTGCACATGGTGGAAGAAGGGGAGAGGAGGGTTGCTGGATGGAGGGATGGGGAGAGGAGGGTTGCTGGACATGGTGGAAGAAGGGGGAGGAGGGTTGCTGGACATGGTGGAAGAAGGGGAGAGGAGGGTTGCTGGATGGAGGGAAGGGGAGAGGAGGGTTGCTGGATATGGTGGAAGAAGGGGAGAGGAGGGTTGCTGGATGGAGGGAAGGGGAGAAGAGGGTTGCTGCACATGGTGGAAGAAGGGGAGAGGAGGGTTGCTGGATGGAGGGATGGGGAGAGGAGGGTTGCTGGACATGGTGGAAGAAGGGGGGAGGAGGGTTGCTGGACATGGTGGAAGAAGGGGAGAGGAGGGTTGCTGGATGGAGGGAAGGGGAGAGGAGGGTTGCTGGACATGGTGGAAGAAGGGGAGAGGAGGGTTGCTGGATGGAGGGATGGGGAGAGGAGGGTTGCTGGATGGAGGGAAGGGGAGAGGAGGATTGCTGGACATGGATGGAGGGAAGGACAGGGGAGAGGAGGGTTGCTGGACATGGATGGAAGAAGGGGGAGGAGGGTTGCTGGACATGGTGGAAGAAGGGGAGAGGAGGGTTGCTGGATGGAGGGAAGGGGAGAGGAGGGTTGCTGGATATGGTGGAAGAAGGGGAGAGGAGGGTTGCTGGATGGAGGGAAGGGGAGAAGAGGGTTGCTGCACATGGTGGAAGAAGGGGAGAGGAGGGTTGCTGGATGGAGGGATGGGGAGAGGAGGGTTGCTGGACATGGTGGAAGAAGGGGGGAGGAGGGTTGCTGGACATGGTGGAAGAAGGGGAGAGGAGGGTTGCTGGATGGAGGGAAGGGGAGAGGAGGGTTGCTGGACATGGTGGAAGAAGGGGAGAGGAGGGTTGCTGGATGGAGGGATGGGGAGAGGAGGGTTGCTGGATGGAGGGAAGGGGAGAGGAGGATTGCTGGACATGGATGGAGGGAAGGACAGGGGAGAGGAGGGTTGCTGGACATGGATGGAAGAGAGGGAAGGGAGAGAGAAGAAATGCTGGACATGGATGGAGGGGATGGAAGAATGAGGAAGGAGATGAGATGAGGGAAAAGGAAGAGAGGAGAAAAACTGCGCATGGATGAAGAAAATAGGCAGAAGCTGGATCCACTAGACAGTCAAGTCTGCAGAGGACCCAGCTTTTACTTATGGATATAGAGCAAGAAATGAAGAAGAAAGGAGGAAAGTAAAGAAATAAATGGAAAGGAAGCCCTGGAAACGGAGTTAAGAGGACAGATAGCAGCAGAATCGGATACTGGGCCAGCATGATCAGAAAAACAGTCACCAGACAACAAAGGTAGAAAAAAATCATTTTATTTTCATTATAGTGTTTGGAATATGTCCACTTTGAGAATCAGGTGCTCAACATTAAAAGTTTATATTTATTTACTTATTTATGGCATTTTATCCCACATTAAACATGAATTAAATTGGAACCTGGGATAATTTAATTTTTTTTTCCTGGAGACAGTTATGCATTGCCCTCCCCCCCCCAGGCTCTCTCCCCGGCTATAGCCAGCTCTGCAATTTTGAGGGGAGGTGCACAGGTGGATGGGGGGGTGCAGAGGTGGACCGGGGAGAGAGCCTGTTGTTAAACATTTACCAGCACACCACTGTCTAGTGCCCACCCATCCAACCTGTTGGCCCACCTAAAAATTGACTTCTGGCTACGCCACTGATGTCTGCTAAGCACGCCCGAAAAATATTTTTTATTTTCTGGCACGCGCACCAAGTGGCATTTGGTGCACATAGGTCATTACCGCCCGGTTACCGCGTGAGACTTTACCGCTAGGCCAATGGCTGGCGGTAAGGTCTCGAAGCCAAAATGGACCCGCAGCAATTTTCATTTTGCCGCACGTCCATTTTTGGCAAAAATTTAAAAAAAGGCCTTTTTTACAGGCGCACTGAAAAATGGACCTGTGCGTGCCCAAAACCCGCGCCCACACTACCGCAGGCTGTTTTTCAGCGCACCTTAATAAAAGGACCCCCTAGATGATGTAAATATGTATGTTCTGGCCCATACACATGTATGCTGCTTGTTTTATTACATACACACATATGTATAGGGTTCTCAGGACACACCTTGCGAGTCAGGTTTTCAGGATACCCACAATGAATATTCAGGAGTGATATTTGTATGCCCTACCTCCACTGCAGGGGTGTAGCTAGGTGGGGGCATGGGCCCCCACAGATTTAGCCCTGGCCCCTGCCGCTGACCCTCCCCACCACTTTCAATCCCCCTCTCTCGCCGCCACTGCCTGGTACCTTTGGTGGTGGGGGTCCCCAATCCCCACCAGCCGGTCTTCTTCAGCGCCGGTCTCCAGCACCTTCGCTGATCAGCGAAGGTGTCGGAGACCGGCGCTGAAGAAGACCAGCTGGCGGGGGTTGGGAACCCCCGCCAGCAAAGGTACCAGTCAGCGGCGGCGGCGGCGGGTTGGCGGAAGTGGGAGGGGGAATCAAAAGTGGCGGGGAAGGGTCGGTGGCAGGGGGTCGAAGGGGGGGGGGGGGGTCAGCAGCAGGGGGAGGCAGGCTAAATTGTGCTCCTCCACCTCGGGCTCTGGACCCCCCTCCTGCCGACATCTGGGTACACCCCTGCTCCACTGTATGCAAATTTATCTCATGAACATTTATTGTGGGTATCCTGAAGATTTGACTGGCTAGGTGTGTCCCGAGGTCTGGGTTGACAGCCCCTGGTAGAAGTATATACGTGTGAGTGTGAGTGTGTGTGTGTGTCTGTGTCTGTGCTGCCCTGTTGATATTTTAGAGGATTCTGATTATGAAATGGATACCTCCGCTTCACGTAACAGGTGCGATGTAAATACCTTAGTGTATTTTAGAACATGTTCTACGTCAGCAGATCCTATTCCAAAATACCAGCAGGACTTGAGATGTCCCAACCTGGAAGTCACAATTCCGATTTGTATATCCTTTCTAAAATCCGCCTCCACATGCGGACATATATGAGTAAATTCTGTAAGTTGCACCTAAATATTGGTACTGAAAATGAAATGCGCTTAGTATGATTCTATAAAGAGTATGCACCCCCCCTTAATAGAATCACGCTTAGCACTAAGCTGCGCCTAACTTCCGCGGCTGCAATTAGGCCTTCTATAAGCAAGCTTAAATACTGGTGCCTGAGTTAGACGCATTTAGGCGTGATTCTGTATCAGTGAGCCCTTGGGAATGCCCTAAACACCCCTCCAAATTGTTACATACGATAGGATTAGAAGCATTCCGTTATTGAGTCAGATATGTATATAAATCCTAATTATTGCCGATTAGTGATAATTGGTTGTTAACTGCCAATTATAGGCACTGATTGGCTTGTTCAATTAAGTTGTACACACAGTTTATTATCACATGCAACTTTAGGTACCATATATAGAATTTGGGGGATAGTAAGTACCAAACGCAAAAAGGGGGGAGATCCACTTCAATTTGTAAAGTACAACAGTAATATGCAAGCGAATCTACTCTTATAGAGTGTAGGATATCAAAAAATAGGCAGAAGGGGGGAAAAGACCTCAGACAGGTGACAAACAGCAAGGTTGCTGAAATTACTCATAGAGGGTCACCGTTTTTTCTTTAATCATCGGTCTTCACCCAACCTCCTCCCTGGTGCGGAAAAATATTTTTTGAAAGATTTTTAAAGAAAATATGCTAAATCCACTGTGTGTAACAAAACTTTAAGGACATCAAGTGCAAAAAAAAAAAAACCCCACTTAGCTGAAAGCAGTATCATGTGTGGGCCTCCCCACCCAAATGACCCGTTTCGCCGGAGGGCTTCTTCAGGGGAAAAGGACGCCCAGATGAGGATCACTACTCAAATGGCTGATCGTTAAGTCCTACAAAAACAAAACGCATAGTGAATAACTAATGAATAATCCACATGTACCAAATACATTGAAATGTTTTAAATACATTTCCCCTTAGTATATTAATGTATCCTATATAATAAAACGCACCGCCAACATTCTGAAGCTGACTGCATGGCTGAAGCATTCCTGCTCTCTGTATCCATCTCCTGAATTGACATCACGTACTTCCGGGTTCGTCACAAGCAGAAGTAACCAACCACACGAGGTTTCTAGGCTTCAGAATGTTGGAGGTGCATTCTATTAAATAGGATTGGTCAGTTCCTTGAAGCACAGCCAGAGCTCAGCGTCCTGCACAGTAATGCTCAGACACCAGAGAGGGGGGGGGGGGGGGGGGCTGACACCAGAGAAAGGGAGGGAGGGGGGCCTGACACCAGAGAGGGGGAGGAAGGTATCTCTGTCACACACACACTCTCTCTCTCACACACTCTCACAGTCAATGTCTTTCTCTCTCTCTCACTCTCACACAATGTCTCTCACACACTCTATGTCTCACACTGTATCACATTACTACTACTACTACTTAACATTTCTAGAGCGCTACTAGGGTTACGCAGCGCTGTACAGTTTAACAAAGAAGGACAGTCCCTGCTCAAAGGAGCTTACAATCTAAAGGACGAAATGTCAAGTTGGGGCAGTCTCTATGTGTCACACAGTCACTTACACACTCTCTTGGTCTCATACACTCAGTCTCACAGAGAGTCTGTGTCTCACACACACTCTCTCTCTCGCACACTGTACCTTTGTGAAACACACACTCTCCCTCTCACACTGTGTCTCACATACGCACTTGCACACACTGTCATTCTCACACACACACTCTCACAGACACACTCGCACCCAGACTCTCTCTCTCTCTCTCTCTCACACACACACTCGCACATTCACTCTCTCTCTCACACACAGTCACTCTCACATACACTCTCTCAAACATACACACTCCAAAGAAAACCTTGCTAGCGCCCGTTTCATTTGTGTCAGAAACGGGCCTTTTTTTACTAGTAGATTTATGTTAACATATCAGAGAATCAGCATTACAGAGTCTGCATTTTGCATGCTATGTTTTAATCATAGACTCTCTTGCTGACTCATCAAGTAGATTTTTTTTATACAACCCTTTTCCTGTCTAACAATGCCTATTTATTCTGTATTCTTGGCACGCTTTTTTGCTGTTATCTCTGAATTGCAGACATTTTGTTATTGCTTGCTAGAATTGTTTGAACAACTTTTCTGGTTTAATATGTGCATAAAAAGTCCACAAGTGAGTGATACCTTTTATCGGACTAACTGGGTGGGTAGGACTGCATAAATAGCACTTTCTAACTTTGCCTGGTTAGCTATGTGAGTGCTGGCACTGAATATCAACTGGCATCCTCATAACTTTCAGGTACTGGCTTGAAGTTGCCTGTGCTCTCACTTCCTCTTGAAGAACAGTGGCCTCCTTCTTCCCACAAAGAACAAGGCCCTTCTTCTTCTTCTTCTTTCCTTCTAGCTCCCAGTAGGTCCTACCCTCCCCCCACCAAGCTTAATGTTCCAATCCCTGATCGTCAATGAAGCTAGACAGTAGTAAATTTAAAATGAATCAGAGAAAATATTTCTTCACTCAGCGTGTAATTAAATGCTGGAATTTGTTGCCAGGGAATGTAGTAAAAGTGGTTAGCTTAGTAGGGTTTAAAAAAGGTTTGGACGGCTTCCTAAAGGAAAAGTCCATAGGCCATTATTAAAATGGACTTGGGGAAAATCCACTGCTTATTTCTAGAATAATCAGCATAAAATGTATTGTACTGTTTTGGGACCTTGCCAGGTGCTTGTGACCTGGATTGGCCACTGTTGGAAACAGGATGCTGGGCTTGATGGACCTTCGGTCTGTCCCAGTATGGCAATACTTATGTACTTAAGTAGTCTTCAGGGCAGGAGCGATGCTCAGTCGCTCCTGGCTAGCCTGACTTTAGTATCAAAATGGCTGCCATGACCTCTAGCGGCAGTCTTGTAGTAATACTTCAGTACCCAGAGACTGCTGCTAGAGGTCATGGTAGACATTTTGATGCTGGAACTGGCCTGGGCAGGAGCGACTGGGCATCGCTCTTGACCCAAAGACCACTTGGTCACCAGGGACTGGATCAGTAGACTCGTGGGGAGGGGAGCATAGTAGAATTGGAGGCTTGTTTGCCAGGGGGTGAGAGGGAAGAAGGGGGTACCACTGTTCTTTGGGGAGGGGGAGGAAAGGATATAGCGCATCCCTTTATGTGGGTCCTAGGCTGAATATCGGTCAGGACCCGCATAAGCCCCATGGCAAGAAGCAGTCCGGTTAGCTCTGAATATTCAATGGTAGTGGCCAGAGATGGCCTAACATTGAGTATTAGAGACCAATTCACCCCAAAGTGGTCAGCATTTAAAAAATGCTCACAGCCACCAGCTGAATATTGACCAGTCAGTTGATAAAATCCTCCTGCTCTACTTCCTTGATCCAATCATTCTATTTTGTTACTTATCAAGTGTTTTGTACCTAAGTGAAAGTGTCTTAAATTCAGGGCAATGAAGACCTGTTGGACCAAATTAAAGTGGGGCACCTTTTTGCCTGCATTGTACAATTGTGCTACTGTGCAAATTTTCTAATAGGCAATGTGGCATAGAGGTGCCCTTTTACTAAGCCACGGTAGGCTCTATGTACTCGCAGTGTGCGCCCAAATGAGACTAGCACCAGGCCAGTGCGCCCTCCTGGCGCTAATTTCAGATTTGGTGCATGCCCATAACGCGTGGATGAATTATTTATGTCCTTCTACGCGCACCGGTTCCAGCAGTAATCAGCAGTTGGCACGCGCCGACTGGTCACCATGCATGTAGCACACGAGCCTTTACCGCTAAATCAATGGGTAGCGTTAAGGGCTCAGGCCAGCTTTGGGCGCACGCTGGTTTCATTTTTACCGCAGGCCCTTTTCCCGTCCCATTAAAAAGAAAGCCATTTTCTGTAGATGCGGTAAAAACCGCAGCTTAGTAAAAGGTCCCCAGAATCTGTCAGATATTACCTATAAATGAATCACCTCATAGGAGCCAACTTTTCAAAATGATTGGGGGTGCTGAATTTTTTTTTTTTTACAGGTGGTGCATTCCCCTCCCCCTCATCCCTCTCCCCCCATCCCCCTTGACCCCCTTGACCCCCTCCCCCTCATCCCCCTCCTTCCCTTCCTCCCTCCCAGTTCCAGGGTCCCTCCCTTCAAGTTCCAGGCCTCCTCCCTCCAAATTTTAAAAGTCATCTATTTTACCTCGTCGGGGTTAGGGCGGCAGCAGCGGTAAAAAGCATGCAGGCTCAGCTCGGTGCTTAGTTCCGTTTTCCCTTCTCTCTCTCTCAGCTCTGGTCCCCGCCCTTGCGGAAACAAGAAATGAGGGCGGGACCAGAGCTCAGAGAGACAGAAGGGAAAACTGAACGAAGCACCGAGCCGAGCCTGCACGCTTTTTACCGCTGCTGCCGCCCTGACCCCGACGAGGTAAAATAGATGACTTTTAAAAATTTGGAGGGAGGGGGCCTGGAACTCGAAGGGAGGAGGGAACGAACGTCCGGTGGGTGCAATATTGGGGGTGCTCGAGCACCCACAGCACCCATGGAGTCGGCGCCTATGAATCACCTTCATACAAAATTGTTATTTAGAGAGTTGTAGGGGTGAAACCAGATTTGTGCAAAGCAGAGACTGATTAATATTCTGTTAGTAATGGCCTTAAAGCTGATTTTTGATCAATTGGAAGAAGAGTATGATATTAGAGTTCAACATGTGGTGGGAGAAAACTACTGCTGAAAAGAGGGGTTGACTGCAGAATTGCCTGAAGATTTGGGAACCACTGCAAACATTTGTCGATACACTGTGCTATCATGTGCTCTCTCAATATAACTTTTGATGGTCCATTCATGTGGTGGTAAGAAGTTACTTGGGGCCCTATTTACTAAGCAACTTTGTAGGCATGTTAACGTTTTTAACGTGCGTTAATCATGTACACGCCTACAATATCCCTATATGTGCCTACACATGATAGGTGTAGGTGCGCTAAAAACAGTAATGCATCCTAGTAAACAGGACCCTTGGTTTGTGTTAAATATATCTCAAGAAAGATATAGTGGAATTGGAAAAGGTGCAGCGAAGGGCGACAAATGATAGCGGGGATGGGACGACCTCCCTATGAAGAAAGACTAAGGAGGCTAGGGCTTTTCAGCTTGGAGAAGAGACGGCTGAGGGGAGACATGATAGAGGTATATAAAATAATGAGTGGAGTGGAACAGGTGGATGGGAAGCGTCTGTTCACGCTTTCCAAAAATACTAGGACTAGGGGGCATGCGATTAAACTACAGTGTAGTAAATTTAAAACAAATAGGAGAAAAAGTTACTAAGGTAACTAGCGATTAGCACATGCCAAATGCTAAGAAGCCAAGAGGAATAAAATGGGCTTCCTAGCATTTAGCGCAAGATTTCCATATGAAGAAAGCCTAAGGAGGCTAGGGATTTTCAGCTTGGAGAAGAGATTGCTGAGGGGAGACATGATAGAGGTATATAAAATAATGAGTGGAGTGGAACAGGTGGATGTGAAGCGTCTGTTCACGCTTTCCAAAAATACTAGGACTAGGGGGCATGCGATGAAACTACAGTGTAGTAAATTTAAAACAAATCGGAGAAAACTTTTCTTCACCCAACGCGTAATTAAACTCTGGAATTCATTGCCGGAGAACGTGGTGAAGGCGGTTAGCTTGGCAGAGTTTAAAAAGGGTTAGACGGTTTCCTAAAGGACAAGTCCATAAACCGCAACTAAATGGGAAAAATCCACAATTCCAGGAATAAGATGTATAGAATGTTTGTACGTTTGGGAAGCTCGCCAGGTGCCCTTGACCTGGATTGGCCGCTGTCGTGGACAGGATGCTGGGCTCGATGGACCCTTGGTCTTTTCCCAGTGTGCCATTACTTATGTACTTATGTAATACAGTGTTAGAACTAAAAAAAATAAAACAGATCAAGTAGAAATGAGTGTACGAGGAATTGTAGGCATAAAAAGCAGTGGTGCCCAACATATTGTATGCCATTGCATTTTCACATGAAAGTGCTTTATTAATCTCTCAGCGTTTTGTAAAACTCCTGAGCGTTTTTAAATAAATACATGAAATCAAGAACTAAGGAATCAGTTTTCTGAACGTGTTAAAATTGTTTTGCAATGTTTATGTAGAAGTGTTTTAAAAATCTTGTTAAAAATTTTTGACCACACCCAGTAAGCGTCTTTCTTGTAGACACGGTTCTGGAAAATGTTTTTAGAGAGTGCTGAGAAGCTGTAGGACCTCTGATACTTTGTACCCATGAGCCTGCAAGTCGATTTCTAAAACCGCAGTGGCTGGCCAGTGCTGTGGAGATCTGTTAACCTCCAATGCTTTGCAATGAAACCCCAGTACATATATCTGCTAGTCTGTCCCTAGCACTTTTCCCCCACAAAAGAAAAAAAAGGCCATTCGTAAAGGGAGGTTTTCTGTGAAGCCATGGTTATCAATAGAAATCAAACAAAATAAAACATGGAAAAGAAAATATGATGATACCTTTTTTATTGGACATAACTTAATACATTTGCAGCTCCCTCTACCCCGGAACAGGAAGTAACCTGTTCCGGGGCAGAGGGAGCTGCAGCGAACGAGCAGGCGCGCGCCACAGCACCCCCCAGCAGCGTGCACCCGTGGCGGACCGCCCCCACTGCCACTCTCCTCTACTGTGAAGCCATGAAAATCCTTTTGAAAATTGTCTCTAAAGCACTCCCTTATGATACTCTATCTACAGGAAGTTTGATTATACCGTTTTGCACTAAATTAATTTCATCCTTTATTTCAGGAAATAATGAATTCACCTTTATTCTGTTATGAGGGTTGCTGCATATTATTTTGTTCATATCCATAATATCGTACAGAGAGGTTTCACTTCTGTCTTCTGCCTAGCCGTTGTCTATGGTTACCTACTGACTCTATTTCTTGCCTACTTTCCTATAGGGAAAAACCATCACTATTTAATGACGAACTTGTTAGAAGTTCATGTAACGAACAGTGCCACGATCATGCGGTAGTTTCTTACTTTCATTTTATGCCTGGTAGCTCTTGCTTTCTTCTATTTCTTCCAGCTCAGTCTGAATCAGTACTCGGATGCTGGGACTCTAAACCTTCATTTATGTTTATTTGAGGATTTGTCCATTATGCTAATAAACCCTCACACTATTCACTTGCTTCTCACAGGTCTCCCACTAAGCCATCTCTCTCCCCTTCAATCTGTTTAAAACTCTGCTGCATGACTTATATTCCACCGGTGCCGCTATGCTCATATTAGCCCTCTCCTCAAGGCACTTCACTGGCTTCCTATCCGTTTCCGCATACAGTTCAAACTCCTCTTATTGACCTATAAGTGCATTCACTCTGCAGCTCCTCAGTACCTCTCCACTCTCATCTCTCCCTACATTCCTCCCCCGGGAACTCCGCTCATTGGGTAAATCTCTCTTATTTGTACGTTTCTCCTCCACTGCCAACTCCAGACTCCGTTCCTTTTATCTTGCTGCACCATATGCCTGGAATAGACTTCATGAATCAGTACGTCAAACTCCAGCTCAGGTCGTCTTCAAAGCTAGGCTAAAAGCCTACCTTTTTGATGCTGCTTTTAACTCCTAACCCCTATTCACTTGTTCAGTACCCATGTCTGTTGTATCATTTTCAGTTTTTATTAATTTCCTTATTTATTTATTTATTTATTGCATTTGTACCCCACATTTTCCCACCTTTTTGCGGGTTCAGTGTGGCTTACAATACGTTATGAAAACTGGAAGTACATTTTGTTACAGCTCAGTTATGGATTACATTATGAAGCGTTATGTGAGACAAGTCTTGTAACAAGGAATATAACACTGGAAAAGATCATTGAGACATTGGAAGGAAAGAACGGGAAACTAAAAGGGAGGATACATTGGAGGGAACCAGCGGGAAACAGGAGGGGTGGTATATAATAACAGGCAAGCATTTGGTATACATTTTCTGTGAGTAAGGTATGAGTGTGGTAAGTTTGCGGGAAATGAGAAGGTGAGGTAGGGGACGGGAATTCTGAGTGGCTGTAGTGATGCATTGTTGAACAGTGAGTGCGGTTTTATGTCTTTTGGTTCTTTCCATAAATTTCCTCAAAGAGGTGGGTCTTCAGTAGTTTGTGGAAGGTTTCTTGCTCGTGGATCGTTTTCAGGTTGCGTGGCAATGAATTCCAGTACTGCGTGCTCATGTAGGAAAAGGTTGACGCGTGCAGTGTTTTGTATTTCAAGCCCTTGCAATTAGGGAAGTGGAGGTTGAGGAAAGTTCGGGATGATCTTTTGGCGTTTCTTGGTGGTAAGTCTATTAAATCCGACATGTAGGCTGGGGCTTCACCGTGAATGATTTTATGGACTAATGTGCATACTTTAAAAGTAATGCGTTCTTTAAGTGGGAGCCAGTGTAGCTTCTCTCGTAAGGGTTTTGCACTTTCATATTTTGGTTTTCCTAAGATGAGTCTGGCTGCTGTATTCTGGGCTGTTTGGAGTTTTCTCAGTATTTGCTTTTTGCAACCTGCGTATAGTGAGTTGCAGTAATCCAGATGGCTGAGAACGAGGGATTGCACCAGGCTACGAAAGACGGATCTTGGGAAGAATTGTCTTATTCTTTTCAGTTTCCACATGCAGTAGAACATCTTTTTGGTTGTGTTGTTTGCCTGAGTTTCGAGTGTTAGGTGGCGGTCAATAGTGACTCCAAGGATTTTTAACGTTTCTGAGATTGGAAGGTTTAGTTTTGGTGTGTTTAAAGCGATGAATTCTTTCGTGTTGTATTGGGACGTGAGTATCAGGCATTGAGTTTTTTCTGCATTTAGTTTCAAGCAAAAAGCATCTGACCAGGTGTTCATGATGTGTAGACTTAGGTTGATTTCATTGGAGATTTCTTTAATGTCTTGTTTGAAAGGGATGTATATAGTTACATCATCGGCGTAAATATATGGGTTGAGGTTGTGGTTCGATAGGAGTTTCGCCAGGGGGATCATCATTAGGTTGAAAATGGTTGGTGAGAGGGGTGATCCTTGTGGTACTCCACATTCGGGTGTCCAAGCAGCAGACGTGGTTGAATTTGATGTGACTTGATATGATCGTTGAGTTAGGAACCCCTTGAACCAGTTTAGGACATTTCCTCCAATACCAAAGTATTCAAGTATGTGTAATAGGATTCCGTGGTCGACCATGTCGAAGGCACTTGACATGTCGAATTGTAGGAGGAGTATATTGTTGCCGGTTGCAATCATTTGTTTAAATTTAGTCATGAGGGTAATCAATACTGTTTCTGTGCTGTGATTCGACCGGAATCCTGATTGGGCATCATGCAGTATTGAGTGTTTGTTTAGATAATCTGTGAGTTGTTTAGTTACCATTCCTTCGGTTATTTTGGTTATTAGTGGTATGGATGCTACTGGTCTGTAGTTGGTTAATTCGCTTTCGTTTTTCTTTGTGTCTTTAGGTATTGGGGTGAGTAAAATGTTTCCTTTTTCTTTAGGGAAAAGTCCGTTTTGTAGCATAAAGTTTACGTGGTTCGTTAGGTCTATTATGAATTGTAGAGGAGCTGATTTCATAAGGTTGTTTGGGCATATGTCTAGTTTGCAGTGGGATTTGGCGTATCCCTTATTTGTCCTGCTTGGCTGTTTTAATTAGATTGTAAGCTCTGTTGAGCAGGGACTATCTCTTCATGTTCAAGTGTATAGTGCTGCTTAACATCTATTAGCACTATAGAATGATTAGTAGTAGTACGAGTAGTAGAAGAGCGACCAAAATAATAAAAGGGATGAAACTCTTCTCGTATGAGGAAAGGTTAAAGAAGTTAGGGCTCTTTAGCTTGGAAAAGAGATGGATGAGGGGAAATATGATTAAGTTCTACAAAATCCTGAGTGGTGTAGAACGAGCAGAAATAAATTGAGTTTTCACTCGCTCCAAAAGTACAAAGACTAGGGGACAAGCGAGGACGTTACATGGAAATACTTTTGAAGTTCCTGGAGGAAAAGTCCATAGACTGCTATTGAGACAGACATAGGGAAGCAACTGCTTGCCCTGGGATTCGTAGCATGGCATGTTGCCATGATTTGGGTTTCTTCCAGGTACTTGTGACCTGGCTTGGCCACTGTTGGAAACAGGATGCTGGGCTAGATGGACCATTGGTCTGACCCAGTATGGCAGCTCTTATGATTCCGGAATCTTGCTACTCTTTGGGATTCTGCACGGAATCTTGCCACTTTTGCAGGGGCACGATCATCTCTTCTCTTTCTACACAGCCTAGGGTCCTGGCTTTGGCTACCACCTTCTTATATTGTTTCCCCACCTTGAGATCCTCAGACACTATCACTCCAAAGTCTCTCTCCTCCTGTCCAGTGGCGTTCCTTGCCTGGATGGCACCCTGGGTGGAGCGCCGATGCCCCCCCCCGGGTGCAGCGTGCCCCCCCCACTAAATTACACCTTCCCCCCCTCCAGCAAAATGACACCCCCCAGGTGCACACCACTGGGGGGGGGGGGGGTGCCACTGCGCACGCCTGCTCCGACTTCGCTAAACTTCTTTGCTCGTTCGCTGCAGCTCCCTCTACCCCGGAACAGGAAATAACCTGTTCCGGGGCAGAGGGAGCTGCAGCGAACGAGCAAAGAAGTTTAGTGAACTTGGAGCAGGCGCGCGCGCGCCACGGCACCCCCCAGCGGCGTGCACCCGTGGCGGACTGCCCCCACCGCCCCCCCCTTGGTACACCACTGCTCCTGTCATATATAGCTCTTTTTGGACTTCTGTACCCAAAATGCATCACTCTGCATTTCTTTGCATTGAAGCTTAACTGCCTAGCTTTAGTGCATGCATCTAATTTTTGTAGATCACTTTTCATGTTGTCTACTCTCTCCAGGGTGTTCACTCTGTTGCAAATCTTCATGTAATTTGCATAAAGGCAAACGTTTCCTTCTAACCATTTGGCAATATCATTCACAAAGACATTGAACAGAATTGGTTCTAGGATTGATCCCTCAGGCACTCTACTACTTTTTCTTTCTTCTGAGTGAATTTTGTTTACCACTACCTTCTGTCATTTCCCAGTCAGCCAGTTTCTCATCCAGTTCCACCACCTTGGGACCTACCCTCAGGTCACTCAATTTATTCATAGGCTTCCTGTGAGGAACAATATCAAAGGCTTTGCTGAAATTTAAGTACATTACATCCAATACATACCTTTGACCTAGTCTTCTAGTCATCCAGTCAAAGAAATTCATAAGATTAATCTGGCATGATCTTCTTTTAGTAAAACCATGTTGCTTTGAGTCTTGGAACTCACTGGATTCTAAAAAATTCATTATCCTTTCCTTCAGCTCCATCTCCGTTCTTTTCCCACCACTGAGGTAACGCTTAATGGCTTAGGTTCCCATCTCTGCTATCACTTATGTGAAGAGAGGGACCACATCAGGTCTCTTCCAGTCCTATGAAACCTCCCCTATCTCAAAGGATCTGTTAAATAGATCCTTTAGAGGACTCATCCGAACCTCTCAGAGCTCTCTCAGGGGCCCTTTTACTAAGCCGCATAAGCGCCTACGCACGCCCAATGAGTTATTGCCCGGCTACCACGTGGCCCTTGCAGTAATTTCATTTTTGGCTAGCATCTACTACGCATTTTTTATTTTCTGGCGCACGTCAGCTATATGCGCTAAGTGGCATTTGGCGCGAGTAGGTCATTACTGACCAGTTACCGTGTGAGACTTTATTGCTAGGTCAATGGCTGGCGGTAAGTTCTCATGGACACACGGCAATTTTCATTTTGCCGCACGTCCATTTTCAGCAAAAATTTTAAAAAAGGTCTTTTTTTATAGGTGCACTGAAAAATGGATCGACGCGCACTCAAAACCTGCGCCTACACTACCGCAAGCCATTTTTCAGCGCACCTTAGTAAAAGGACCCATCAGTATCCTAGGATAAATCTCATCTGGTCCCATGGTTTTATCCACTTTTAGTTTTACAAGTGCAGTATGTACTCCATTCCTATACGTGCCTTTAACAATCATTTGTGGTCTTTCTTCAGGATTTTATTCTGTGAACTCAGAACCAGTGGCGTAGGGAGGGGGGGGAGGGGCAGTCCGTCCCGGGTGCATGCACTCGGGGGGTGCCGGCCCCGCTGGTTCCCTGCTCCTTCTGCCCCGGAACAGGTTACTTCCTGTTCCGGGGCAGAGAGAGCAGGGAACCAGCGGGGCCGACACAGCTCCGAGTGACGTGCACTCGGGGCGGATCGGCCCTCCTGCAGGTAAGAATGCGGTCCGGTGGGGGGGTTGCGCTCCGGGGGTCGCTCCGGAGGGGGGGGGTGCACCGCAGGGGGGGTCACACAGTGCTGCACCCAGGGGGGGGGGGGGTGCACAGCGGCGACCCGCCCCGGGTGTCATTAGCCCTCGCTACGGCACTGCTCAGAACCAAAGAATTGTTTAGCAGAAAGGTAGTTTGAGAGAGGAAAGTGAGGAAAGAAAATGTTTGGAGGGGGAGATAAGGAACGAGGGAGAAAGGGGAGAAAAGAAAGACAGCTGGAGAAGCGGTGGTGATGGGGGACTGATTCATTCCAATACATACACACACACACACAAGGATTCCCCTCCCCTCAACCACTCCTATGTACACAACTGCTTCCTTGCACACATTCTTCGCAGCTACACTAAGCACATCCTCAGTTACTCACAAAGAACCCATCCAGTTACTCATTACCTATGCAATCATACACTCACTCACATACACACTCCACCCACCCTGTCACAGATGCAAAATGCACCTTTGTGCACTGCTTAGAGCATGCACTTTTCAACTTGTCTTTTGAAGAGACTTTTCTGCATGTGGATGGTCTTAGTGTTAACAGGGCTTTCTGGAGGAGTGGCCTAGTGGTTAGAGCACCAGCCTTGAAATCCAGAGGTGGCCAGTTCAAATCCCACTGCTGCTCCTTGTGATCTTGGGCAAGTCACCTAACCCTCCATTGCCTCAGGTACAAACTTAGATTGTGAGCCCTCTTGGGATAGAGAAATATCCAGAGTACCTGAATGTAACTCACCTTGAGCTACTACTGAAAGGTGTGAGCAAAATCTAAATAAATTATTTGAGATTCTGTTGCTACTATCTGAGAGTTTACATGGAATGTTGCTACTATTTGAGATTCCATATGGAATGTTGATATTATCTGAGATTCTATATGGAATGTTGCTACTATTTGAGATTCTACCTGGAATGTTGCTATAGTGGAGGAGTGGCCTGGTGGTTAGAGCACAGGTCTTGCAGTCCAGAGGTGGCCTGTTCAAATCCCACTACTGCTCCTTGTGATCTTGGGCAAGTCACTTAACCCTCCATTGTGAGCCCTCCTGGGACAGAAAAATATCCAGCGTACCTGAATGTAACTCACCTTGAGCTACTGAAAAAGGTGCAAGCAAAATCCAAATAAATAATAACAGGGTTTAGTAGCATTTGTCCATAATGGATTCACATCACTTTGCTCATTAAAACAATACATAATTGTGGTATATTTTCTATGATAAGGTAAAGGAAGATCTGAGCGATTAATTTGTTATCCCATAGAACTGAATTTCTAGTGAACTAATTCGGTTAGAGATATATTTCATCTAATTTAGAAACATGGATTTTTTTTTGTTTCCTTCTTTGCATTACAGAGTGTAAATTAACCTATTTGTATATTTCAAAAATGTTGTGCTCTAATAATTTTCTTAATTTATAAAATAGAAAAGAAAAAAAACCCAGAATGTTCAGTTTGACAAATCTGTTTTTGTCAACTAGCCCTTAAGCAACTGTAGGAACGCAATAAACACCTCTGTGATGAAAAGCAGAGTGTACTGCAGAAATATAAACAAAAGGCATAAATCCCAAAGATTCAATTCCATGCGGCAGTGGGAATTTTCCTATAAAATTATATCACAGATGGTGGTAAGAGAGTTGCCAGACCTGGCTGGCATGTCTTCTGTTTTATTTTACCACATGTTACATTGGAGCAGTGATCCTCCTTTAAGCTCGCTGTGAGTTTATTTATTTATTTATTAGGATTTATTTACCGCCTTTTTGAAGGAATTCACTCAAGGCGGTGTACAGTACGAATAGATCAAACATGAGTTGCTGGAGATGTGTAGTTTAACCCTATGCATAAGAAAGATTTGTACGCCTGCTATCTGTCTTGTATGCAAATCTCTGTCATGCATATTCATTAGGGGTTTCCTGTAAACCTGACTTGTTGGCAGTTCTTAAAGTGAAGATCAAGGATACTGAGTGATGTGGTAAACTGTGCTCTAATGCAGCAGAAAAAGGCACAAAGGAACTTGACTGAGTCTAATGTCAGATGTAATTTACGAATTCTGAAGACCAGCAATTCACTGCATTGTCCTGGCTGTGAGCAGAAGAAGTTTCTTGCTTACCTGTAACAGGTGTTCTCTGAAGACAGAAATTCACCAGTCACATAATCCTTTCCTACTTCTGTCCTGGAAATGAGCTTATTAACTTACGGGCCAATCTACAGCCAGAGTCAGTCAGCAATCTTAAAGACACTGACCACCATGGGCTGAATTTGATCTGGACATTCAATGCCGGGTCTAATCCGGACCCCAGCATTGACTATTCTGGTCTTGGCTGACCACTGGAAGTTAGTGAGATGCTGGACAATATTCAGACCAGTTCTCGGATAGCTGGCCAGATAAGTTAAATCCTGGCCCTGCCCAAATTCCGCCCCCAGACTGCCCCCGCACTATTAGGATAGATCTATAGTAGGTCTCCCCCAGTTTTTCAGCAACACTGTCTGGTTACGTGCTGCTAAAAATCCAGGGATCACCCGTCCAGTGTGATTTAACTGGGCAGGAACCTCTCTCTTGCACTATTACATCATTTACAATATCAATCCATTAATTACTTAGAAATAAGAGTCAACAACCAAGCTGTAACTGACACCTTTTCATTGAACCAACTTAATACATTTGTGACTAGCTTTATATTGAAATATTCACCAAACCTACTCTTCATATACTTGCACATGCCCTCGTCATTAGTCAGCTAGATTACTGCAATGCCCTGCTGAACTGCCTTCGGGTTGCAGATTTCAAAAGATAACAAATGTGTTTGGTGGCAGGAAGACCAACTTGATGTTAGACAGCCTGACATCATCACTGTGTGCAGCACAATTATCACAAAGCAACAAAATCTGACGCTTTTGTGCCCGCATTCTAGTGTCCAACTTCTTTAGCCACCGCTTCCAAATTTCCCCAGTCATCCATGAATTTGCGTTAGTCTCGTATGACACAGGAAGTCGCTTAACATTCTTGAAGCAACGGGGCTGTTTGCTCTTTCCAATGACGAGTGGTTCTAACTTCTCACTCCCATCCATATTGCAGCAAAGGAGGATCGTCAGTCGGTCCTTCGACGTTTTACTTTCTGTAGTTTCGGCTTGTTTGAATGCAAATGTTCCATCAGGAATCGCTCACCAGTAGAGTCCGTTTTCGTCAGCATTGAAAATGTCACGAGGTGCAAACTCGTTCAAGATGGTAGGAAGAACTGAAACAACCCAATCTTCAGCACCAAAGTCATCAGCGTCTTGTTTTCAACATGCTGTTTCTTGAATGTTATGTTGTTCCTCTCCTTCCATCTTTCCAACCATCCAACAGTGGCTTTGAATTCAGTTAGTCCAAGATTTTAAGCTAGCTGATTAGCTTTCTCCATAAACAGTGGACCACTTACAGGAAACTGTCTGCTTCTGACTTGAGAAAACCACCGAAGAAGAGCATCTTCTACCTCCTCAGCTTTTCCTGCCCGTTTTCGTTTCCGTTGTGGATTTGTATTGCTTTGCCAGTCTTCCAGAAGCTGGTCTTTCTGCTTCAAGATCCGTGAAATTTGACTGGGATTGACACCATATTCTTTAGCAATAGATGCTTGACTTTGTTTGTTTTCTAATTTTCTAAGAACTTCTATTCGTTCAGCCAGTGTTAAAGTCTTACAGTTGCGTGACAATGACCCCAGTGTACACTTTAACAACATTCTTTCACTTATTCTGCCTGTGGCAGTTAAAGGGTCAGTAAATTTGAAATCTCATTGGTTGTCACACGCCAATCGGCTTCTATATTCCGTGTGCGCGCTTATGCAGAGTCTTTCCTGCAGAGGAGCGGTCTTAAACCATGCATATAAGCGAATCTTGCACGTATCAGTGGTGTGTTAAACCAAAGTTTGTCCCCATAGAAATTGATGGCGCTAAAAACGGGACCGAAGTACGGTATGCAGTTAAACAGAGCATGCGCTTATCCAACATGCACTTAAATGGAGTGCACTGTAGTTCAGAATAAGGTCGTTAAATTCATAATGAATTCTCAGAAATGTAACCACGCGATTCTCCAGCTCCGGGAAGAGCACTGGCTGCCCAATAATCACCGAATAACATTTAAGATCCTTTCTATTGTTCATAAAGTTCATTATTTATTCAAATGACTTATCCTCCATACCTCACTTATGTCCCTACGATCTTCTCAGCAGAAGCTTCTCATTGTGTCGTCTTTTCTTATCATTGGCCTTGACACCATAAGGACAAAATGTTTTTTAGCAGCACTGCCCCCTCCCTTTGGAATGTCTTGCTGCTTTCTCTTCAAGAGGAATGCTCATTGCAGACCTTTAAAAATGGTCTATAAACTTTTCTTTTTATTGATACCTTTGGATAAAAGTTGGCTGGATATGTCTTGCTCCTACATCCCGCTGTTCTCTGGGTTGGGGGGGGGGGGGGGGTACTAGTTTCTCCTTTCTGCTTGATATCATAGTTCTTTTCATGTTTCCTTTTGATTATTATGTTCTGAACCGCCCAGAAAGCCTCCTGATTGGGCGGTATGTCAAAACTGAAATGAAGTTGGAAGCTTATACCTCAGACACTTTTTCCATTGTTCTGTCTGCACTATAAGTATCTGTCTTGTGCAGCATCCTTATTCTGAGAAGTTGCTCTCTGGTAGACAGAGTGTCATGGTAAAATCCCACGATTGACCTTCATGGCAATTTTGTGTGCTAGTCAAGGTTATTGGGCACATTTTCTCATCAGTCAGATGGACAAGTGCTCCTATGGGATATGAGAAGTCTGCCACCAGAGCGTTATCTCAGATGATAACTGAGAACAGTAGTGAAAACAAAACATCAAAAGAATAAAGGTATTGGGATGATGATCTGACATTGGAAATGGAAAACAAAGAATGTGCAAAGCTCAAAAATAGGTCAAAGTAGACGGTTTGTAAAGAGGCTGTTGATAGTTATTAATTCATTTCCCTCATTCAACTGAGACCATGTGTTCTCAACTTCCAGCTGGCTGGTGACCTCGTAGACGACATGATGGTAAATTAGCAGCTGTGCAACAGTTCTAAAGAGCTCCAGCTGCCGCTCTAGTGTGATAGGATGGAGCTGAATGGTAAGTCCCCCAGGGGGCTGGGAGGGTTGGGGTATCCTTAACGGGGTTGGGTCTGTTGGGGGGGAAATGGGATGGGGTACTTGTGTTCAGGGGGAATTGGAGAAGGGGATACTTTTCAGGGAGATCGAAAAAGTATTTTTATATGGGTGAACCGCCACTGCTGCAGGGGTGGTTATATTCTTTGCCTGGTGATTTCATGCTCTGAGGAATCCCTTCGTTTTTGGAGATTTTTTGATAATTAAGGCAGCACTGGAGCAACTGCGGTACATGCACCTGCAGAAAGCATGGATGCACTCGCCTTATCGGAAGGTGCATGTGTTGTGATTGCCCATGCGGTAAATGTCTGACCTGTTGGTAAATGCAGGGCAGATGCTGGAAATGCCCCTGCATTTATCATATGGGCATTGCCCTAACTGTGCCTTAGCTATTGCAGTTAAAGTGTGGTACGTGGAAAAACTTACCATACTTCAGTGAAAGGGCCTCAAATCAGTTAGGACTAGACTAAGTGGCAGTAAAATAAACAGCGCAGAAAAAAATCTGTGTGGAGTGCTATTCTATAAATGGCGCTGTGAGTTGTGCGCTTATAGAATAACGCTTAGAGCTGATTTCCATCCCAAACTTTGGGCGTGAGGATTTACACCAACTGAAACCTGGTGTAAATCCTGGTGCATAAGTTAGGCGCAGATCTCTGGTATTCAGTAATACTGCGTGAATTTTTAGTGAATTCCTCTGACCTGTCAATGCCCCTCTCATGGCCATGACTCCTTTTGAGTTGCACGCTATAAGATTTGCACGTTGATCTTTATAGAATAGCACTTAGCAAGATGCGTGCACAAATCTAAATTGTTGCCAATTAACGCTAATAATTGATTGTTACTCCCCAGTCAGCCGATGAATATTGGCGCCAACCTGCTATGTCGTACGACATAGCCAGTGACCGGGCTAGTCGCTAAGCACTAATATTTGGCTGAGATAGCTGGCTATTTCATGATGAATATTAGTGCTTAGCCGGCTTAAGATTATTTCACTGGCCAGGAGCTGTTCCTGGCTGGTTAAATAGCGTTAAATATTGAACAGAATAAAAACAAGTGGAGGAGTGGCCTAGTGGTTAGAGCACCCGGTTCAAATCCCACTGCTGCGCCTTTTGATCTTGGGCAAGTCACTTAACCCTCCATTGCCTCAGGTACAAACTTAGATTGTGAGCCCTCCTGGGCCAGAGAAATAGCCAGAGTACCTGAATGTAACTCACCTTGAGCTACTACTGAAAAAGGTGTGAGCAAAATCCAAATAAATTATTTGAGCAACTATCTGAGATTTTACATGGAATGTTGCTACTATTTCTATATGGAATGTTGATATTATCTGAGATTCTATATGGAATGTTGCTACTATTTGAGATTCTGCATGGAATGTTGCTATAGTGGAGGAGTGGCCTAGTGGTTAGAGCACTGGGCTTGCAATCCAGAGGTGGCTGGTTCAAATCCTACTGCTGCTCCTTGTGATCTCAGACAAGTCACTTAATCCTCCATTGCCTCAGGTACAAACTTAGATTGTGAGCCCTCCTGGGATAGAGAAATATCCAGAATACCTGAATGTAACTCACCTTGAGCTACTACTGAAAAAGGTGTGAGCAAAATCTAAAAAAATAAATAAACATAAAATTCCAATCAAAGCTTCAGCAAATCAAAGTCATTAATCTCTCTATATAAAAGGCAACCCCAACGTTCTGAAGCCTCCACGGAAGTTGAGGCGCCCGAGATATCCGGTGTACCCTGGAGTGTCTGCACCGCCCTCGTGTCAAAACGTCATGACGTCGAGGGCGGAGCTATAACACTCGAGGCCTGAAACGCCACAGGCACGGCCACGGAGGCGCAGCAAACAAAAAAAAAACAAAACCCTACCCACACACAGTGACGCCAACACCGAACAAGGCAAGTAGCTCGGAGGGAGGGGGCCCCTTGCTAGCGCCCGTTTCATTGCCCTCAGAAACGGGCATTTATTCCTAGTAGTACATAATTCTCCTTGATAATCATACATTTACAATTGATAATAGCAGCAACCTAGGTAAACTACGTAGTAGATGGAGAATTTAATTTCTGATTCCTAATCCTTGCCATAAACTTGCTCAGACAAAAATGTCTTTCTGTTCTTTGCCAGGAAATATGCAGGTTCAGCTTCAGTTAAATCTGAGGAACAAGCTGCTCATTATGACTCATGCCTCCGTAGCTAGAAAAGAGTTTTGTTTCTCCTACTCAGTTTGACAGTCAGTATCAGTAAGAACAACTACTGGCAAATTTGGGCACACTTCCCCCGATATTCAAAAGCATTTAAGCAGCCAGGATCGGCACCTGGACGGTTAAATGCCTCATAACCGGCCATCTGATGATATTCAGCAAGGGAGAGCCGGCTACCTCTCGCTGAATATCGCCAGATAGCGGTTAGCAGATAGCCGGTTATATTGCCCGATATAACTACTACTACTTATCATTTCTAAAGCGCTACTAGACGTACGCAGCGCTGTACACTTGAACATGAAGAGACAGTCCCTGCTCGACAGAGCTTACAATCTAATCAGGACAGACAAACAGGACAATTAAGGGTTAAGGACAAAGAGAAGCAAGATTCCGGAATCCCAAAGAGTAGCAAGATTCCGGAGTCCCAAAGACTACTATTACTTATCATTTCTAAAGCGCTACTAGACGTACGCAGCGCTGTACACTTGAACATGAAGAGACAGTCCCTGCTCGACAGAGCTTACAATCTAATCAGGACAGACAAACAGGACAATTAAGGGTTAAGGACAAAGAGAAGCAAGATTCCGGAATCCCAAAGAGTAACAAGATTCCGTGCAGAATCCCAAAGAGTAGCAAGATTCCGGAATCCCAAAGACTACTACTACTTATCATTTCTAAAGTGCTACTAGACGTACGCAGTGCTGTACACTTGAACATGAAGAGACAGTCCCTGCTCGACAGAGCTTACAATCTAATCAGGACAGACAAACAGGACAATTAAGGGTTAAGGACAAAGAGAAGCAAGATTCCGGAATCCCAAAGAATAACAAGATTCCGTGCAGAATCCCAAAGAGTAGCAAGATTCCGGAATCCCAAAGACTACTACTACTTATCATTTCTAAAGCCCTACTAGACGTACGCAGCGCTGTACACTTGAACATGAAGAGACAGTCCCTGCTCGATAGAGCTTACAACTGGCTGTCCGCCGATTTTCAGCCCCACCTCAGCGGCTATATTTGGCCTCATAAATGCATAGGATATCTTTGGCTGGTTTGATCATAACCGGCTAAGTCTGAATATCAACATAGCCGGTTATGTTCAAACCAGCCAAAAATTAACCGGATATTCAATGCCAGTCACCGGAAACAGCCCGGCATTGAACATCTGGGTTTAGCGATGACCGCGTAACTCCTGCGGTCTGAATATCGGCCCCACTAGTTATAGAACAGTGCCAGTTGTGTGCCTAACTTTGGGTTTCTTTTACAAAGCCGCGCTTGCGATTCCTCCTTGGCAAATGAGAGGAAGCCCATAGGAACTGAATGGCTTCCTCTCATTTGCTGCGTGAGAATCACTAGTGTGGCTTTGTAAAAGAAGCCCTTAATTGTTAAATTAGGTGCAATTGATCTTAAGGACCAATAACATCTCTTAAGTGGCATTAATTGATGCTAATTATAACTAATTTGTAGTTACACATGTAACTGCACTTAGGTGCTTTTCTGTAAAACCTACCGCCTAAATGTCTAGCATGCAACTAGAACGCAGGCGTGCACATGGGCGTGTCAGGGTGGATCTTGCATAATACTATCACTTAATTATTATTATTATTTGTTACATTTGTATCCCACATTTTCCCACATATTTGCAGGCTCAATGTGGCTTACATAATACTGTGAAGGCATTCGCCAAGTCCGGTATGGGATTAGTACAAAATGTAGTGGGATAGGGAAGATAAGATTCAATCAAGTTGGGTTTGAGGTATAAGGGTTTGTTAATGTCCAATATGATCTTTGATAGTGAAGTGTTGAAGGGTTGAGTCATTTAAAGTTGGGTCAGTCGGATATGCCTTTCCGAATAGGTGAGTCTTTAATACTTTTCTGAATTTTAGGTGATTGTAAGTTGTTTTCACCACTTGTGGCAGTGCGTTCCACAGGCGCGTGCTTATGTAAGAGAAGTTGGACGCATGGGTTGTCTTGTATTTTAGTCCTTTGCAATTTGGGTAATGGAGATTCAGGTAAGACCGTGATGAACTGGTACTATTTCTGATTGGGAGATTCATGCAACTGCCTACTTTAGGTGGGACCATTTACACCAGCCTTTGATGTGCAGTAAGTGCTCATGCCTAAATTTAGTGCATGCATGCTGACTCACACCGAATTCTATAACAGCAATTTCATGTGCAATTGCTGTTATGGAATTGGCACTTGGTGCCAATATTTTTCACGCTAATTTTTGGTGCAGTCTCTAGAATCTACCCCTTAGTGTGTAAATATAAATAATATCAGCACTTTTGCGTGTAATTGTCGGCAAAGCAACAATGCTATAGGGGTGGTTGTACGAGGCATAGTGCATAAATGCGAGAGGGTAGTCACATGGGCAGAGCAGGGAGGGGCATGGGCAGAACTGCCACTAATGCATGCAACTTACAGAATACTATAAGTTACCTGTGTCCTTGCTGTATACATCTTAGGCATACTGTTGTCGAGTTAGGCTAGTATTCTATAATGGAATCTGGTTCAGTATTCTATAATAGAATCTGGGTCAGTATTCTAGAATGGAACCTAGGTCAGCATTCTATAATGGAATGTGGATCAGTGTTTTAGAATGGAACCTGGGCCAGTATTCTAGAATGGAATCTAGATCAGTATTCTAGGATGGAATCTGGGTCAGTATTCTAGAATAGAATACGCTTTCACTGTGTGGCATCAGGGTGCTTAAAAGGGAAAGCTCAGTTATAGAATTGCTGCCTTAGGGGGGAAGTTATTAATGTGGACTACCATTAAGATGTGTTATTATTAGTAACTAGGTCTCATTGTATAAAATAGGACTTGAGTTAGTGGTAAAGTAACCCATTATAACAGTAGCCCATGTTGATAACTTCCTCCCTTAGGGGTCCTTTTACAAAGATGTGGTAAACACTAACACACACTCACTGCAGCAAAAAATGGTGCACTGAAGCATCTCACGGTAATTTTGGCTTGTGCGTGCGCTAAAAAATAAAATGTATTTTTTGACTCAGGTGGTGTGCCAGGGGGGTGGAGAGTGGGCGTGTTCTGTGCTAATCAGTTAGTGTAGCTACATTGCTATTACAAACAGCCCAAAATACTGCGGCTAGACTGATCTTTGGAAAATCCAAATTTGAATCTGCAAAACCACTTCGAGAAATTCTGCACTGGCTCCCCATTAGAGAACGAGTAGCATTTAAAATATGCACACTAACCACTTACCACCCAGGAACAGATTCATTACCTCAAGATCATATCTGAACTTACACTACCCAGACTGTAGTGGCCTCAAATACAAATCAATTTTACGCCACCAAGTTTACATACATAGGCACTCAATTTTGGAATGCTCTACCCAAACAAGTAAAATCTAGCCAGAACTGCCTAAATTTCCAAAAATTATTGAAATCAGTATTGTTTAAGAAGGCTTACGCCCCAGGTTTAACTTAACTTGAATTAACTGTTACTATAAATTCAGATCCAAGGACAATAATTACCTGTTATTATTTCTTGCCTTTTGATGTTTGTTATTTTATATCTTATTCGCAATTTGTATAATTGTTCTTCTTGTATTGTAGCTTGCACTGCAGACTTATGTAAGCCACTTTGAGCCTGCGATCAGTGGGAAAAATGTGGGATACAAATGTAATAATAAATAAATAAATAAATAAATCCCTTACTGCCTACTAATGGGTGGTAGTAAGGGTTCATGAGCTAATCTGTTTTCAATGGCCACGTGCTAATGGCAAAATTAGCACGTGGGCATTAATACACTACATAATGCACTACATAATGCACTACATCAGCACGCAACTATGGAATGCACTACCAAAGGCCTTAAAAACAATGCACGACCTAACAGCCTTCCGGAAATTACTAAAGACCAACCTGTTCAAAAGGTTATATCATAATGAGCCATCATAAATGACCTAACACCACAACCACTAAGAAAGAAACTGCACTGGCTTCCACTTAAAGAACGTACCACATTCAAGATCTGCACGATTGTTCATAAAATCATATACAGAAATGCCCCATCGTACATGATGGACCTCATTGACCTGCCACCCATTTCTTAATCTACATTTCTTAATCTACACTTCCCCAGCTGTAAAGGAGTAAAATACAAACTAACACACGCGACCAGCTTTTCCTACATGAGTACACAATTGTGGAATGCACTCCCAATTCACTTGAAATCGATCAACGAATTAAGTAACTTCCGCAAATCTCTGAAAACCTACCTCTTTAACAAGGCTTAGCAGGAGATCCCATAACTAACTGTAACACAACTCCTATCTATCTCTCTATAAACGCTTGACCAGATCCTCTTGTCTTCCTTGACTTCTGTCTAACATCAATTGTATTATGTACCCTGGGATGGCTGTGCCATAACAAGTCTCTGTAAGCCACATTGAGCCTGCAAATAGGTGGGAAAATGTGGGATACAAGTGCAATAAATAAATAAATAAACTCTACCAAACCAGATAAAACCGAATTCTCTACATCTGACCGCTTCAATCAATTTTCACCAATGAACATTAACGCATCACCCCCTCATTAATATGACTGAAATGAACGGTCTATCCAACTTACTTTATAATTTACTTCGACATTTATGTACTTTAATGTAACACTATTTTGTATTTTTCAATCCGGAAATGGCAATTGCCATTACGGCATAATGTAAGCCACGCTGAGCCTGCAAAAAGGTGGGAAAATGTGGGATACAAATGCAACAAAGAAATAATACAAAAAAGAGGAAATTCAGCCATTTTACCCCAGCAGTAAAAATGGCCTTAGCGTGTGGGCAAGACCCACATAAGGGTGTGCTAAGGCCACTTTTTACCACTGTTTGGTAAAAGGGCCCCTTATTATTAAAAGAGCTGATGTTAAATTAAACTTTGATATATCTCTGCAATAAGATTTCCTTTCCATTGTATTTTGCTCTATAGAAAGGCTAATTTAGTGACTATGCTGCAACCAATTATCAACCACTGTTCCGTGATTGTATGACTGTCCTATTTGTAGTGCCAGAATTTGATCATGACGGAGTGAAACCTGCAGAGTGGGAAGTAAAGCTCTGGCTGCCTTATTCAACAGACTAGATGGACCTTCAGGTCTTTATCTACCATCATGTATTATCTCTATATATAAAAGGCACCTCCAACGTTCTAAATTTGTAGTTGCAAGATCCCATGAGTGTCTGCCCCGCCCCCGCGTCACAACATGATGATGTTGAGGGCGGAGCAATGACCCTCAACAAATCGGATTGTCATTTGGTAATCTCTGTTTCCACTCCCCAATGCAGCCGTCATTCCCATACACTCAAAACCAACCAACATCGGCGCTGGACCCCCGTCCCCCCGCCCACAGTCCCCCTCACCCACCCTCCCGCAGCCGCTCGCTCGCCGTTCCACCGCCCTCCCTCTCCTCTCCGACTCCGGCCATGGTGCACCACGATTACTACACACGAGCAAGGAAGCCCATTGGTTAATCTCTGTTTCCACTCCCCAACACAGCCGTCATTCCCATACACTCAAAACCAAGCACACAGACGTTTTTTTTTTCTTCCGAGGAGCACACACACACACACACACACACACATTCACTCTCTCACACACACTCACTCTCACATACACACTCCAAGGAAAACCTGGCTAGCGCCCGTTTCATTTTTGTCAGAAACGGGCCTTTTTTTACTAGTGTTACTATGTAGTAATGTACTAAATGATGACAGATAAGGGCCAGGTGGCCCATTTAGGCTGCTCAGTTGCCTTCTTTCTGGTTCATTACTACTATGGATACATGGGCGTACAATTTCTGCAGCTTCAACCAAATCCACTGCCTTCAAGTTTTTTCTTTATGTATTTCACCCAACTTTTCAGCTCCCAAAGCGGCTATGTAGTTAAAATTTAATGCGAAGAAGTTCAGAGCGATGTACTTGGGGTGCAGAAATCCAAAGGAAATAAACCAGACAGGAGGAGAGAGACTGATAAGCACAGCTCAGTAGAGAGACCTTGGGGAGATGGCATTTGAGGATTTCAAGAAACAGTGCGATAAGGAGGTAGCCATGACCAGAAGGATGCTAGGTTGCATAGAGAGGGGTATAACCAGCAGAATTCCAGGCTTCGCCCATTCTGCCTCGCCTCACCCAATGCTTAGAATAAACTTCCTGAGCCCTTACGCCAAGCCCCCTCCCTACCCATCTTCAAATCCTTACTCAAAGCCCACCTCTTCAATATTGCTTTCGGCACCTAACCTTTATACCTTTCAGGAAATCTAGACTGCCCATTTTGATGACCCCTACTTGTCTGACTGTACATTTTATCCTTTAGATTGTAAGCTCTTTGAGCAGGGACTGTCCTTTTATGTTAAATTGTACAGTAGTAGTAGTCAAATAGTTGTAGTAGTATAACCAGCAGAAGAAAGGAGTTGTAGATGCCCTTGTACAGGTCGTTAGTGAGGTCTCACTTGGAGTGTTGTATTCCGTTTTGGAGGTCATATCTTGCTAAGGACATAAAAAGACGAAGTAGTTCAGAAAAAAGTGATGAAAATTGTGTAGTGCTTGCGCCACAAGGCGCATGAGGAGGGACTTATTGACCTGAAGATGTATATCTTGGAGGAAAGGAGAGAAAGGGGAGATATGATACAGACATTCAAATAGTTGAAAGATATTAATGTACAAAGAAACCTTTTCCAGAGACGGAAAGGTGGTAGAAATAGAGGACATGAATTGAGGTTGCAGGGGCGTCAACTCAGGAAGTATTTTTTCCACAGAGAGGGTGGTATATACCTGGAATGCCCTTCCACGGGTGGTGGTGGAGATGAAAATGGTAACAGCAGTGGTGTACCTAGGTTGGCTGCCACCCGGGGCGGGTCGCCGCTATGCCCCCCTGGCGCATCACCCCCCTCCCTCGGTGCATTACCCACCTCCCCCCATGACGCTCATCATCCTCACCATTTGGAGGTGCATGGGGCAGTTGCGCGGCTGTCAGCTCCACTGGTCCCTTGCCCCGGAACAGGAAGTAACATCAGAGGGGGCAGGAAACCGATGGAGCCAATGGCTGCACGACTGCTCTGTGCACCCCCTTGCTGCCTGGGGTGGACAGCCCCAACCACCCTGCCCTTGGTATGCTAGAGGGTACCAAAATTAAAAAATGCGTGGGATACACACAAAGGAATCCTGTATAGAAAGCATGGAACCAAACAAGCTTAGTGATGATTGAATGGCAACACTAGTAATTGGGAAACAAAGCCAATGCCAGGCAGACTTCTATGGTCTGCGCCCTGATCGTGGCTGGACAGATTTGGATGCGCTGGAGTGGGGCCTTGATGACAGCTTCAGAAAGTGGAGGACAAGGCCAGTGCCGGACAGACTTCTATGGTCTGTGCCCTGATCGTGGCTGGACAGATTTGGATGCGCTGGAGTGGGGCTTTGATGACAACTTCAGAAAGTGGAGGACAAGGCCAGTGCCAGACAGACTTCTATGGTCTGTGCCCTGATCGTGGCTGGACAGATTTGGATGCGCTGGAGTGGGGCTTTGATGACAACTTCAGAAAGTGGAGGACAAGGCCAGTGCCAGACAGACTTCTATGGTCTGTGCCCTGATCGTGGCTGGACAGATTTGGATTGCGCTGGAGTGGGGCTTTGATGACAACTTCAGAAAGTGGAGGACAAGGCCAATGCCGGACAGACTTCTATGGTCTGTGCCCTGATCGTGGCTGGACAGATTTGGATTGCGCTGGAGTGGGGCTTTGATGACAACTTCAGAAAGTGGAGGACAAGGCCAATGCCGGACAGACTTCTATGGTCTGTGCCCTGATCGTGGCTGGACAGATTTGGATTGCGCTGGAGTGGGGCTTTGATGACAACTTCAGAAAGTGGAGGACAAGGCCAGTGCCAGACAGACTTCTATGGTCTGTGCCCTGATCGTGGCTGGACAGATTTGGATGCCCTGGAGTGGGGCTTTGATGACAACTTCAGAAAGTGGAGGACAAGGCCAGTGCCAGACAGACTTCTATGGTCTGTGCCCTGATCGTGGCTGGACAGATTTGGATGCGCTGGAGTGGGGCTTTGATGACAACTTCAGAAAGTGGAGGACAAGGCCAGTGCCAGACAGACTTCTATGGTCTGTGCCCTGATCGTGGCTGGACAGATTTGGATGCGCTGGAGTGGGGCTTTGATGACAACTTCAGAAAGTGGAGGACAAGGCCAGTGCCGGACAGACTTCTATGGTCTGTGCTCTGAAAATGGCAAGGACAAATCAAGGTCAAGTATACATATGTAGTATCACGTCATACCTTATGCTATGAGTTGACCTTGTTGGGCAGACCGTTACAGGTCATAATCTGCAGGCTGTATAGGTTGTTATCTGCCGTCATCTACTATGTTGCTATGGTACAAGAAATATGACCTAGAGATGTGTCTAAACGAAGGAGCAGCAAAATGAACGAAACAAGTGAATGTTCTGAGCAACCCAGCTAATGCTACTGCTTTAATTGAGGATTCTGGCTTGTGTTTATATATCCAACACTTTTAGAAACTTGAAAGAATGTAGAATACAGTTACAGCTACTTCTGGTTTCTTCCACATAATTACACATTGTCACTCACAACAAGTTTTTTTTAAAGATATATTTAGAGCAGAAAAAAAAACCCCATAATGGGCAATCATTTCCTCTTTTTTTTTTTAAATAGCTAACTTGTTCTCTTTCAAAACAAAAACAACAGCCCAATAAGGCTTTCAAATTATGGAGCCCTCATTAATTTTTCAATTACAATAGAATTCCTATGGGATATTACTTACATGAATACTAAAATCAAATGAGCTCATCGTGTTTCAAGTTATTAGCAGGAAATCCTAAATGTACATCCTTCAGAACAACAAACACTAGAACAATGGATATTGGGAACAGCAGTCAGAGGTAGATCCCTCTCCTGAAGAACTCACGCTCCCAAATACTCCCCCCCCCCCCCCACAAGAGCATCCATCTACAAGTATTTCCCCTCCCGAAGAGCCACCCTTCCGAAGAGACCCTTCAATAGCATCCACCCCTTCCCGGAGGTTCCCTGGTCCTTCCTTAATGATGCCTGGTGGTCTAAGCTAGGTCCTCCTGATCCCTAGCAGTAGTACTGCGAGAGTACTTCTGGAAGTTACAGCAGCCATTTTGAAGCTGGAGCTGGCACAGACAGGAGCGAGCCCATCCTACCGTAGACCACCAAGACATTAATAAGGTATGCTGGGGTGGGAGGTTTCTGGGAGGTGGAAATGCTTTGGGGATCTTCAGTAGGGGGTAGATGCTCTTGGGAAGAGGTCTACTATGACTACTACTACTATTTAGCATTTCTATAGCGCTACAAGGCGTACGCAGCGCTGCACAAACATAGAAGAAAGACAGTCCCTGCTCAAAGAGCTTACAATCTAATAGGCAAAAAATAAAGTAAGCAAATCAAATCAATTAATGTGTACAGGAAGGAGGAGAGGAGGGTAGGTGGAGGCGAGTGGTTACGAGTCAAAAGCAATGTTAAAGAGGTGGGCTTTCAGTCTAGATTTAAAGGTGGCCAAGGATGGGGCAAGACGTAGGGGCTCGGGAAGTTTATTCCAGGCGTAGGGCGCAGCGAGACAGAAGGCGCAAAGTCTGGAGTTGGCAGTAGCGGAGAAGGGAACAGATAAGAAGGATTTATCCATGGAGTGGAGTGCACGGGAAGGGGTGTAGGGAAGGACGAGTGTGGAGAGATACTGGGGAGCAGCAGAGTGAGTACATTTATAGGTTAGTAAAAGAAGCTTGAACAGGATGCGAAAACGGATAGGGAGCCAGTGAAGCGACTTGAGGAGAGGGGTAGTATGAGTAAAGCGACCCTGGCGGAAGACTAGACGGACAGCAGAGTTTTGAACCGATTGGAGAGGGGAGAGGTGACTAAGTGGGAGGCCAGCAAGAAGCAGATAACATAGAGGTCCTTTGGGAATAACAGATTTTTGATAGAGCAACATACACTGCCTCCCCTCATGTAGTTTGTTGCTCTGAGGACATACTGTACCAATAATTTGTCACTAATGGGGCGAGATGACAAGCTTCCTGTGACATCTTGTTAAGTGCTCCTTTTTTATTCGTGGTGTACCAACTTAACTTTACTAGGAACGTTTTGCAAAGATAATCTTGATGTTGCTTATTTGTTACGATATCATCAACCTCTATGTTATCAAGTGGTGGTAGCTGGATGTCATTTCCTGGTGTTGTCAATTGGCTCTACATTTTCAGAAGAGCCTGTTCCTGGTTTTATCCCACAGCCCATCTGGACAAAGTCTTTCCCCATTGCTCCTGAAGTATCTGAGATCTCTGCTGTGCATATCATGGAAGAAGTTGTTCATGTCCTGGTACTACTTAGATGAGTAGTTTTCATACATTTTTTTTTTGTTACATTTGTACCCTGTGCTTTCCCACTCATGGCAGGCTCAATGCGGCTTACATGGGGCAATGGAGGATTAAGTGACTTGCCCAGAGTCACAATTTGCTGCCTGTGCCTGAAGTGGGAATCGAACTCAGTTCCTCAGTTCCCCAGGACCAAAGTCCACCACCCTAACCACTAGGCCACTCCTCCACTGTGAAAACAGTTATTTTATAAGGCTGATATTCATGTGTATATTACCCCCCATTGCAAAAATCAAAAGGGGGCATGGTGGAGAAGTGTCAAGGGCATAATTTGGGCATGCCAAAAATATTAGACATGGCCTTCTCATTTTACAAGGGGAAGCCACGTCTGTGTTATAAATATGCACATCGGCTTTTGCACCTGCCCTGGAGATACACAAGTGCCAACTAGAAAGGGTAGGTGTAAAGGCCAATGTAGCCTCCTTCTCCCACCCTCAGATACAATGAAAGGGCCCCTGACCCCTCAATGCTATCTCAACACAAAGCCCCCTCTTTACCTCCCATTGCCCACTGATGGTGTAGGAGGGAGCCAGAGTGTTCCCCATTCACTTGTGCTCAGTCAAAAACCTTGGTTAAAATGTCACCTCTGACCCCTGTATCCTGTTCTATCCTAGAACACCAGGGAACCTCCCAGTAAGACTTGGGGGAGGAGGAATCTGGGGTGGGGACATTGGGAGCATAGGGGTGGGGGTATCAGAAGATGGGGGCTTTGATTGTGTCCAGATGGTTGAGAGCAGGATTCGAGCCCCTCATTGGCCGCTTGACGGATAGTAGATCCAACTTGGGGCCCCCTTTCCCCTTGCTACTGCCAGGAATCCCCAATGTTCCTGGCTGCTACAAAGCAAATGAACAAGTACAGAATATACATTTTTTTTGTGATCAGTGTTCTTGCTGGATGTACTGGGAAATGGACACACATTGCTGCTCATCCTTCCTTCTATGTATTTTACAAGACTCTGCATTCAGCAGAACCTTTTGTAGACTACATGAGGAATTGTGCACGTCCTGACCTGAATATCTCAATTTCTCCCTCAATGTTCTATGCAAAATGGCCCTTCACTCATGTAATAACAGTTTTGCAGCTGTGTTGGTTTTCAATTGTTTAATCAAAGGCTATACACATAGCTCCAGCATCTCTGTCTCCCTCCTGCTGTAGCCTCACAATGCATCAGTTGGGAGTAGGCGCAGAGAGCAGTGGCGTACCAAGGGGGGGGGGGCGGTGGGGGCGGTCCGCCCCGGGTGCACGGCACTGGGGGGTGCCGCGGCGCGCGCCTGCTGCGAGAGTTCGCTAACTTCTCTCGTTCGCTGCAGCTCCCTCTGCCCCGGAACAGGTTACTTCCTGTTCCAGGGCAGAGGGAGCTGCAGCGAACGAGCAAAGTTAGTAAACTCGCAGCAGGCGCGCGCTGCGGCACCCCCCCCCCCAGCGGCATGCACCCGGGGGGGGCTCTTTCACGGGGGGTGTCTTTCGCCGGGGGGGGGGGGGGGGTCCGCGCTGCATCGGGGGGGGGGGGGCGCTGCACCGGGGGTGTCTGCCCCCCTAGGAACGCCACTGGCAGAGAGACCAGTAGGGGAGAGGGAAAGGGATTAGAGAGCAGGGGAGTCTTCCTTACTAGGGTTACTATATTTATAGAGACCAAAAAGAGGACACAAAAAATAAAAATGGTTGCTAGCAAATATGTAAATGGCTTTTAGGTAATGAACACACATCAAACAGTGATTGACTTACAGTACAGCAATAGACCAGTGGCGTAGCCAAGGGTGGGCCTGGGCCCACCCACTTTGGGCTTAGGCCCACCCAGTAGCAGCACACCTATGATGTGGCTGGCAGGGATCCCCCGAGCCTCACCAGCTGAAAACTCCCAACAACTGTCCCTCCTGCATACCTTGTAAATAACAGATCTTCGCCTGCAGAGACTGATGCATACTGCTCGCACTGGCCCCAAAGCCTTCTCTGTGATGTATTCCCGCCTATGCAGAAACAGGAAGTTGCATCAGAGGGAAGGCTGTGGGGCCAACATGCAGTGTGTATTAGTTGCTGTTCGCTGCCGGTGAAAATCTACTATTTAAAAGGTATGCGGGGGAGGGGAATGTTTGAGAGACCATATGGCATGCAGGCGAGAGAGGGAGAGAGACCAAATCACTTGTGCAACAGGGCGGAGTTCTGCCCACCCATCTTGGGCCCAGGCCCACCCAAAATTGGGTGTCTGGCTACGCCCCTGCAGTAGACAATAATGCACTTTTCAAAAACTTCTGGATTTGAGTTTGACTGAGCCTGAGCCCATAAAGGAATCCTGTTCAGAAGGAATGGATCCTCATGTAGCAGAGATTGGGTGGCAGTGCCGGTGATTGGGAGGCGGGGCTAGTGCTGGGCAGACTTCTACGGTCTTTTGCCCTGAAAATGGTAGAGACAAGTCAAGGTCAGGTGTACACATAAAGAAGCACATATGGGTTTATCTTGTTGGGCAGACTGGATGGACCATGCAGATCTTTCTCTGCCATCATCTTCTATATTACTATGTTACTATTGACTATCACGTTTGTTCATCCTCAGGACTGTGATCGCATTCTGCATTTATATTTCAGATATAAAAATATTCTCTTCATGGGTCAAAAAAATGATGTATTTTTCCAGATTATAGCTAAAGTTACTCAAGAAAGGTGGAGAAAATTTGTGGCGCTCTAAGAAGGAATTCAAACTCATGGTGGAATAATTCATTTGCCTTTTCCATGTAAATGTGTGATACTGGTTTCTTCTACAAGATACGTTTTCTTCGATGCTGAGAAACTACAGTTTTTTTATAGACTCTAAAGCAGTTGCTTCATGCTCAAACTCTGGGGGATGAAGCTGTCGATGCTGGAAATTAGGGGGCCCTTTTACTAAGCGACGGTAAGCCCACCGCGGGCTTACCTTGCGCCAAACAGGAACTACCACAGCAGCCCGGTGGTAGTTCCCACCCCCAGCGTGCGTCTTTTCTGGCGCTACAAAAACATTTTCTATTTTTGTAGCGCTGGTGTTTACCCAGCAGTAGGGCCGCCGAGAGACTAGGCCGGGCCCGGGGCAAGGCCGCCCCGCCTCCGCCCCCCGCCTCTGCCACCCCCCGTTGCTCCCCCTACCGCTGCTGCCCCCGTCGCTCCCCCCGCTGCTGCAGTCCGCGGGTCTCACCTGCCTGCCTCCATGGCTCCAGGCCCCCTTCATTCAAAGTGGCAGTCACAGATCGCGTCTCTTCTGGCCTTCCCTCCCTGTGTCCCGCCCTCATCTGATGTAACTTCCGGTTTCCATGAGGGCGGGACACAGGGAGGTGAGATCGTGGACTGCAGCTCTGGCGGCCTGACCCCGGCGCCGGGCCCCCCTTGGAGGCCTGGGCCCGGGGAATTTTGTCCCCCCTGCCCCCCCTTCTCGGCGGCCCTGCCCAGCAGTAATTGGGCAGTGCTGTGCGCTGCCTGGTTACTGCTGGATTAGCACAGAAGCCTCAATGGCTTGTAGTAAGTGCTTTCCCTTAAAATGACCATTTCTTTTAAAAAAAAAAAAGAGAGTCTTTTACCTGCTGTGGTACAAGTGGGGCCTCAGCGTGCATCAAAAAAACACGCCGATGCTAGCGCAGGCCCCATTTTGACACAGCTTAGTCAAAGGACCCCTAAGCTTGGAATAGGAGTTTGATTTTCTGCTCTCTCAGACTATCTTTCTTTTTTTTTTCAACTTTGAATGTGAGAACTTCGTGTAGGCTTCGGAGGCTAATTCTTAATTGGTCTTCTCCTTCTTTATTTTGTGGATTAGGTAGCACATTATTATTTCCTATATATATCTATAGATTTGAGATTGTTGTTAGAAGTGCTTTTCTTTCAAGCTTGGCACTTGTGTATTAAAATTATAATGCAAATAAAAAAAAAAACCAACCTCCAACATGCAATTTACATGTTGGAAATAGCTGGATTCTGTTTGACTAATTTTGATATTCTTTTTCCCCTGCATTATACATTCTCTTCTGTGCAGGACACACCCAGCAGCCCCGAAGCTTTTTAAAGGGGCCCAAAAATATTTTCTGGTGATAAAACTTAAAGAATTAAGTATAATTTCAGAGTAGATTGCTTCTATTTTCCATGGACAGAGCCCACAGGGTTTTCCTCTATTCCTTCCCTCACACCCCCCCCATCCCTTCACCAAAATGAACGTCTCACTCACTTCTGGCAACTACAAGGGCCGATATTCCCAGATTCACTCAGTACAGAGTTTACGTTCTTTCTGCTGCGTCCCAGTACAGATTTCTGAATGTCTTGGGATAAAATCAAATTAGCCAGCAGATTGATGATAGATTTAACTTTGGATGAGGTTCTTCATTTATTCCAGCTACTTGTAAAATGACATAAACCTTTTATTGAGACGTTTGATTTCTATTCCCAGTGTTTCCTTGTTAATTGAAATTAGGAATAAATAAGCACGTTAGCCAGGGTCCCCTGTACTACAGGCTTCTCCCATTGAAGGGGCCGGTGTACCGAGTGTGATTAAATAGCTATGTAATGGGAAAAATCCGTTAGAACATCTGGCCCATTGTGACTTATCAGGAGTTTAATGAAAGTGACTCATTGTGATGATGGATGTGTGATAGTTTCCTTAATTTCCCTTGTGCCTCTATTGAATCTTCCACTGTGTCTATATACACAAGTGCTTAAGGTGAAATAGCTTTTACATGATTCCCTACAAGGCCATAACTTTATCTTTAGAACATTCATATCTGATTTCCTGTTATGCAATGAAAAATACAGGGGAGTAATATTTTGTTCGCACCAATCAGTGTTTTGTTAAATGCTGGCCACGGTGGGCTGAACTGTGCTCGGATTCGGTGTTTGGCACATATCCGAGCGCACGGTGGCTGCCGGAGTTACCCATGCAGACAGAGTTAATAGTCAATGGCTGTCCTGAGTTAATTAAATAGTTATCCAGGTAGTACCGCTGAATACCAGTTTACCAGGCTAACTCCTGGCTCCTCCCAGACTCTGCCCCCAGCCTGAATTTTCAGTGGTGCTCTCCAGCTAAATGCTACTGAAAATCTGGGTGTGGTCCCTGTCAGTGCTGCTTAACCAGGTTAGCATCTCCTACCCAGTTAACTAGCATTGAATATTGGGCCTGTAGGGGGTCAATATTCAATGCGATTTATCCGGCCAGAGCTGGTTCTGGCCAGTTAAATTGCCCGTTTGAGGTCAACTGGTCATTTTCACAGCGTTCAATCAGTAAACGCTGCTGAAAATAACCGGTTAGTGCCAAACTCAAAACTGGCTATTTTGTGGGTGTCCTACTTCACATAACTCTAGAAAACCAGTTTAGGTAAGCAAAAGACAATTCATTCTAAGGAGGAAAACGCCTCGAGAAGCACCTCTTCTGTTCACTTGCAAAAGGAGGGCTAGGGCTTCATCATCGGCTAAAAACCTCCTAGTCTGTATGACTTGTTTAGATTCTTCTACTCAACTCTTCCTTCTCAAATTTACGTTAGCTTTATGTAAATGTACTTAGCTTAAAGACGTGTGTTGTCCTTCCGTCTTTCACCGTGCTATGACCATGGTCAACGTTGGCCCCAGTTTCGCCAGGGTCAGCATTTGGCCGGCTAAGTGCCAATATTCAGAACTTAACTGGCCAGGTTAACTATGTAAATAGGACCACATAAAAGTCAGTCCTGTCTTTATGTGGTAACCCATAGCCAGTTAAGTGCTGAATCTCTGCGTCTCAACCTACACTGGCTGCCAGGAAAAGAACGAACCGCTTTCAAGATCTGCACATTAACACACAAAATAATTTACGGATTAGCACCGGAATATATGATTCCCTTAATAGATCTACCGCCAAGAAATGCCATAAAAACAGCTCGCTCCTATCTCCAACTTGTCGGGGTGTCAAATACAAGCTTCTTTTTGCTTCATCTTTCCACTACTCCAGCCCGAAGATTTGGAATGCTCTACCTTTGAACTTCAAATCGCAAGCTGATCACCACCTTTTCAAGAAGTTGCTGAAAACGTTCCTATTCGAAAAAACATACTCCATCAGTAACTCTGCTGTTTAGTCATTATCATTGTTGTCAGCGCTACATCCTTATTCTTCTGTAGCATTCGTGTATTGTACTTTTCATCATTTCATAATTCATGTAAGCCACATTGTGCCTGCATTTGTGGGAAAATGTGGGGTAGAAATGAACTATAAATAAATAAGGGCTACTGAAACATGAAGGAATCCTGTTCAGAAGGAAGGGAACCTCAGGAGCTTAGCCGAGATTGGGTGGCAGAGCCGGTAGTGGGAGGCGGGGATAGTGCTGGGCAGACTTATACGATCTGTGCCAGTGCCGGTGGTCGGAGGCGGGGCTGGTGGTTGGGAGGTGGGGATAATGCTGGGCAGACTTGTACGGTCTGTGCCAGAGCCGGTGGTGGGAGGCGGGGCTGGTGCTTGGGAGGCGGGGATAGTGTTGGGCAGACTTATACAGTCTGTGCCCTGAAAAAGACAGGTACAAATCAAGGTAAGGTATACACAAAAAGTAGCATATAGGAGTTTATCTTGTTGGGCAGACTGGATGGACCGTGCAGGTCTTTTTCTGCCGTCATCTACTATGTTACTATGTAAATAAAATAAATATCACACTTAACCAGTTATGTGTTAGCCGACTCCACAAACCCAGACATTTATCGCCAGTGCCCGGACATGGTTCGACATTGTATGTCCAGGGGTGCTGATCATCGTCGACTGAATATCGGGCCTATAATGTTTAAAAATGCCTATTCAAGCTGCTACAATTATAAACCTTTGGGTGACACTGTGTAATTATTCCCATTGAAACATACTGTGATGTGACTAACAGATGATTGACGTTTGCTGTAATTATGAATTATGAAGACAATTTTCAGAAGTCTAACCAAGTAACTAACGAATGGCAATTGTACTCTTTAAATCTAGATGAAAACGCACAAAGGGGCAAGGTTACTAATCCACAGTATGGTTTTGCTCTTCCATATGTTTGTTGCAAAATCTAGTCTGCAGTAAGTGTAAAGCTTTTGAGGTAAATGCATCTGCCCCGCATTTATTGCACCTACTGCATGGGCACCACGTTACGTACAGTGACAGATAGAAGTAATAAGAGTCACAAGGCTGAGAATTAAGCTCTGGAATTCATTGTCAGAGAATGTAGTGAAAGCAGTTAGCTTAGCAGGGTTTAAAAAAAAGGTTTGGATGGCTTCCTAAAGAAAAAGTCCATAGACCATTATTAAATGGACTTGGGGAAAATCCACTATTTCTGGGGTAAGCAGTATAAAATGTTTTGTACTTTTTTGGGATCTTGCCAGGTATTTGTGACCTGGATTGGCCACTGTTGGAAACAGGATGCTGGTCTTGATGGACCTTTGGTCTGTCCCAGTACGGCAATACTTATGTACTTTTGTAGTGTATTTATTGAACTGAATGCATTATGTGGACTGCAACATTTTCAACTTAGGAGTCTATGTACTAGCTGGTGCTACAACCGGCATAGGAATGCAAGTTACCTGCTAGTGTTAATGTTGGCAATATATTAAACTTTAATGTTTGATGTCCAAAACTAACCAGAAGCAGAATACAGCTGCATCACCATGGTAATCCTGCTGTGCTCTGAATTTAAGGTTGAGCTAACCAGACCTAAATAAAAGAACTGGTTAGCGAGAGGAGCATTCAGACTCAAAATCGATCCTTGGCCACCCCCAAAAGAACCGTCGGCTTCCCAACCAACCCCTTACTTAGACAAACTCAATGAAAGTCCTCCACTAGCTTTTCCACCCTGCTGCACTGAATTTCCAAATGGGCCTGAAGCCCTCCCCCCACCCCCGAACCAACCACAGACTGTCACTCATTTTGGAAGAAGTGCCTGAATCATCACAAACAGGAGACAGCCAAATTCAAATCCAAATGGTAGCACTGAACTCTGATTCACACACACAAAAGAACGTACAGTTGGTCAGAATATGAAATGTATGGATGAGACCATCTATTTTCTTGTAGACATTCTCCTATTGTTTAGAGCGCATGGTTCATCAAAGATATCTATTGAGATTTTGTTGTCAGGGCCGCCGGGGGGGGGGGGGGGGAGGGGGGGGGACGGGACCAAAATTCCCTGACCAGGCCTCCAAGAGGGCCCGGCGCCAGGGTCTCTCTCTCCTGCTCTTGACGGGACCCGGGTGATCGCATTCCGACAGGAATAGGAGAGAGAAAACTCCGCTGCCGGGCCCTCCTTGGAGGTTGGGGAGGATCCGGAGGAGCAGACACTGCAGGAGTTTGGGCCAGGGCCTCTGGTTTGGCTAGCGGGGATTCCCCCCCCCCCAGGCCCCACCAGCAGAAGAGGTCTTCCTTTAGTGCTGCTCTTCACTCTGCCCATTGCCTGCCAAGTGTCTGCTTTTCCCCTCAGGCCGCGCGCATGCTCGGTTTTGAAACCGAGCATGCGCTGAGAGAAAAAGCAGCCGCTGGGGCAGGCAATGGGCAGAGTGAAGAGCAGCTCTGGAGAAAGACCTCTTCTGCTGGTGGGGCCTCGGGATCCCCACCAGACAAGGTATTTGTATTGCACTTGCGGTGGTGGCAGCAGTGACGATTGTGTGTGTGTGTGTGTGTGTGTGGGGGGGGGGGGGGGGGGGGGGGTAGGGTTACAGTATGGCTCCAGAAAACAGAGGACACATTGATCCAGTCTGGGTTTTGCTTCCATTGAAAGCAATGGAAGTAAAACCCAGACTGGCTCAATCTGTCCTCCTTTTTCTGGAGCCATATGGTAACCCTAGGGGGGGGGGGCAGCAGCGGTGATGATTGGGGAGGTGGCGGCTCTGTCCCAGGCACGGTGGTGGCAGCCCTGCCCTGGGCCTGGCTTAGTCTCTCTGCGACCCTGCTTGTTATTAGTTGGTTTATGAGTTTGCATTCTCAGCTAGTATATTTAGACCTCCTTTTACTAAGGTACACTAATGGATTTGGCACGGGCTAACAATTAGAGTGCGCTAAAATGCTAAGAAGCCCGTAGGAATAAAACGGGCTTCTTAGCATTTAGCGTGTCCTAATCATTAGCACATGCATTGCGTTCAAAATCTGCACCCTGGTTCATAAAATCATCTACGGCAATGCCCCGGGATACAAGACACACCTCATAGACTTACCAACCAGAAACACAACAAGATCAACATGAACATATCTAAATCTCCACTTCTCTAGCTGCAAAGGACTTAAATACAAATCAACCTATGCAGCCAGCTTCTCTTATATAAGTACGCAACTACGGAACGCACTACCAATCGCCGTGAAAACAACATACGACCACCTAAACTTCCGGAGACTCCTAAAGACTAACCTGTTCGAGAAAGCATACCCTAACGATCCAATCTAAATGCCTTAACCCTGAAACATAACAATATATAAAATCGTACTGGACATAACCCAACTCTCCCTCCTCATGACCCCTAATGCATCTATCATACTGATCATTACTCTGTCATAACCTCACTTTGTATTTGTTCATACCGGTATTGGCAATCGCCTTTACTGTGCTATGTAAGCCACATTGAGCCTGCAAATAGGTGGGAGGTTACTGTCTAGAGGATGTTCCCCATCAGAGTGCCGTCGTTTCGCCGGAGCCTTTCTCCCCTGTGTGAGGGGAGATGTGGGCTGCTGGAGATCAGGCACGGCCCGCATTTTTAGCTCCCGAATCTTTCTCGTGCGGGGTAACATGCTGGCACAGGCAGAACAACTAGTGGTGAGGTGCGCCTTGCCCAGACAAAGGACACACCGGTCATGAGGATCGGTAGCTTACATTTTTCCGGTACACACAGTACACCGCTTAAAACCCTGCTTCTTAGGTGGCATAGCGGGAAAACAGACCGCTGTAAAATCAAACAAATGTAACAAATAAATAAATAAATAAATAAATAAATAAAAGGAGCCCTTAATAAGGGGTTTATGATTAATGACTTAATTCTTGATACAGCCAGTCTCAGAGCAGAGTATCTGATGGTTGTAATGTGCGTCTTCTAGATTTGTTGAGGTTACTTTTTTTTTTGAATAGTTTCTCTAATCCCTTCTATAGACATTTGAGTAATCGGCTAACCTCGCAGTCATTACACCCCAAATTCCTAGACAAGTTTTCTAACCAAGGACCACCATCCTTTCTTAGTTTAGAATTTTAGGGCCCTTTTACTAAAGGGTGTTAAAGCCCTTAATGTGTGGTTAACGCACACTAAAAATGTACAGTGGGACCGCGTTAAGGCATTCCATAGAAATTTCCCTGTGAACTCACGGCAAACCGCGAGCTAGAGATTTGTAAAGAAATTTTCAGGGAGGAGGCATGGCATGGGTGTGGAAACATTATCCAAGCAGTGCGTTGTACGTAATGCGCACTCACTGGATAATGCAGAGTTAACGGAGGAGCAACTAGCGCCTCCTAAATAGGCGTTAATTTTTAGCAGCTATTTGCACGCTAATGACAATATTAGTGCATAATCTACATTTTAAAACATAGTCACATAGTAGATGATGGCAGAAAAAGACCTGCACGGTCCATCCAGTCTGCCCAACAAGATAACTCAAAAAACATGGAATGTGAGATTTGCAGTTAGCACATGGGAAAATCCAACGTTAAGTCCAAATCTTAACTCATTTTATTTATTTATTTGTTATATTTGTATCCCACATTTTCCCACATATTTGCAGGCTCAATGTGGCTTACATAATACCATAAAGGCATTCGCCAAGTCCGGTAGGGGATAAGTACAAAAGATGTTATAGGGAAGATAAGATTCAGTCAAGTTGGGTTAGAGGTAGAAGGATTTGTTAATGTCCAGTATGATCTTTGATAGTGAAGTGTTGCAGGGTTGAGGCATTTAAATTGGGTCAGTCGGGTATGCCTTTCCGAATAGGTGAATCTTTAATAATTTTCTGAATTTTAGGTGATCGCAAGTTGTTTTCACCACATGTGGCAGTGCATTCCAGAGACGCGTGCTTATGTAAGAGAAGTTGGATGCATGGGTAGTCTTGTATTTTAGTCCTTTGCAATTTGGGTAGTGTAGATTCAGGTAAGACCATGATGAACTGGTACTATTTCTGATTGGGAGATTGATCTTGTTGCAAACCAAGGGGCCCTTTTACTAAAGGATGGGTACATGACAACAGGCAATACCTCCATCCATTAAATGAATAGGCTGCAGGTCAGAAAGTCCTTTCTTGCTGTTGTTAAGCGACAAAATGCTTGGGTCAGGGACTCAGGCTGGTGGGGAGGAACACGGACAGTAGCTGTGCAGTTGTTCCTCTCTCATTCTCTAATACCCTCTTGCCTAACAATTTCAGTACAAGGGAAGTTCAGAGACTACTGGGAACAGGGTAGGGAAAAAAAAGTATGGGGTTAGGCTGGAGTGGAGTGGAACAGGTGGATGTGAAGCGTCTGTTCATGCTTTCCAAAAATACTAGGACTAGGGGGCATGCGATGAAACTACAGTGTAGTAAATTTAAAACAAATCGGAGAAAATGTTTCTTCACCCAACGCATAATTAAACTCTGGAATTCATTGCCAGAGAACGTGGTGAAGGTGGTTAGCTTAGCAGAGTTTAAAAAGGGGTTAGACGGTTTCCTAAAGGAAAAGTCCATAAACCACTACTAAATGGACTTGGGAAAAATCCACAATTCCAGGAATAACATGTATAGAATGTTTGTACGTTTGGGAAGCTCGTCAGGTGCCCTTGGCCTGGATTGGCCGCTGTCGTGGACAGGATGCTGGGCTCGATGGACCCTTGGTCTTTTCCCAGTGTGGCATTACTTATGTACTTATATGTGTGTGCATGGGTTCCGAGCTGGGACCTGTTTATAGAATAATGCTTACTGCCGGGATCCATACCCAAAATACGCCAACTGAAACTTGGTGTAAATCCTTCTGCCTCAATTAAGCGCAGATCTACCATATTTTGTAACACCGCCCACAAATTCTCTAGGAACATCCATGATCCGCCCATGGCCACACCCACTTTTTGTAGGGTCACCAGATGACTCCAGAAAAAGGAGGATATATTGAGCCAGTCTAGGTTTTACTTCCATTGCTTTCAAGTGTAGAAATAACCCACTCTGGGAACAACTAGCTTTCATTCAAAAACAAGCAAGTGATTGAAATTCCAAAACTATTAAACTCACTTATAAAGAAATGTCAAAATACGTGCAGTGCTAACATATTTTTTTTAATACATTGTTTTACTCGATAACTTGAACAGTGCATTTTAGTGTTTTATAAAATGTGTGCTGTCATTATCCCTCCTGCATATGTGTTTGTACAGTGACTCATATCCTTGATTCTGTGTAATTTGCTTTCGAATACATCTTTCAGTTGCAACTTCAGGAGAGTCAGAATGCGTAATCTGCTGAATATTAGAGATAAACACAGCAGTAGGCGTTGAACCTTACCGTCCATTACATGCTTTCTTAATATATCTACTGGACTTCAGTTTAGAGGCATCCACTTGTGTTACAGTGAGGAGATGGATATAAAGGTAAGAAATAACTGCTTTTCAGAGAAAACTTGTCAACAATCAAACATTTTATTGAATGATAGTGTTCAAAATATTTGGAACTATAAGCTTTGGGGGGAAACCAATTAGAGCCCTTCCAATTCTAGGGTCCTATATACTATTCTGTGGCATACGAGCCGACTCAGTGGGTGCTGTGGGTGCTTGAGCACCTCCCAACAGGGCCACTGAGAGACTGAGCCGGGCCCCACCGCCGCCGCCCCCCCAATCGCTACCACTGTTGCCTCCCACTCCCCCTCCTGCTCTCAGGCTGCCGGCGCCACAATCCCCAGTCTCCACCCGCCCACCCCCCAGCCCTGTAGACAGCCCCCCTCTGTCCGCCACCGTGACCGGGCCCCCTGCATTCAAATCGGCAGCGCCTCACCTCTGTGTGAAAGCGGCAGATCACCTTCCTTTGGGCCTTCCCTCACTGTGTCCTGCCCTAGTCTGATGTAACTTCCTGTTTCCACAAAGGCAGGGCACAGTGAGGGAGGGCCCGAAGGGAGGCGATGTGCCGCTTTCCTTTCACACGGAAGTGAGGCGCTGCCAATTTGAATGCAGGGGGCCTGGTCACGGTGGTGGATGGAGGGGGGCTGTCGACAGAGCCGAGGGCAGGCAGGTGAGACCAGGGACTGCAGCGCCAGCAGCCTGGGAGCAGGAGGAGAGAGACCCCGGCGCTGGGCTCAGGGAATTTTGTCCCCCTGCCCCCTCCTTTTGGCGGCCCTGACCCCTAATATTGAGAAAATTGCTTATATGTGTCCAAGGAAGGGTTATTTCCACTGGGCTTAGCACCCCCAATAATTATGAAAAGTTGACTCCTATGTTCTGTGGTAAAATAGAGCACTTGCAGGTTTGTCATGCCCACGGTAAACTTGTTTTTGTGTTGGTGGGAATTTTGTACCTTCCCAGCCGTAGCAATGCAAGTGCAGTAGGCCTCAAATTGGGCCTGCTGTGTTTTAAAGGACAGAGTGTGTGATAAATAAAATTGTTCTCCCGATTCCTTTATGTTTATTTAGATTTGCTAGATTGCTCTAACTGCCTGAACAGAGCAGAGCGGTGTACAGAGTCAAAAAACTTAAATACACAAAGAAAAGAAAAGGAACTCCATAAGTTTGATAGGAAAAGGTATAACCATGCAAATGAAGGTTCAAGAACACACATTACTCAATCAAACAGAGAAAACCAAAACCTGATTCAACTGACAGCAGTTTTGAGCCAGCCCTAATCTCCAAAGGCTTTTCTGAAAAGCTAGGTTTTCAGATTTGCCTTAAAGTTGGAGAGAGAAGCAGTGGCATACCGAGGGCGGGGCGGTTGGGTGGTCCGGCCCGGGTGCACGCCGCTGGAGGGGTGCAGAAAGCAGCTGCGAGGCTGTTGGCTCCGCTGGTTCCCTGCGCCCTCTGACCCGGAACAGGTTACTTCCTGTTCCGGGGCAGAGGGAACAGGGAACCAGCAGAACCGAAAGCCGCGCGGCTGCTCCCAGCAGGTAAGAATGCACCCGGGGGGGGGGGGGCTTGGGTGATATGCCGGGGAGGGGGGTGTTGATGCGCTGGGGGTGGGGGGGTGTCGTGCTGCACCCGGGGGGGGGGGGGACACCGCTGCACCCGGTGGGGGGGGGGGGGGGGGGGGGTGCGCAGCGGCGATCCACCCCGGTGGCAGCCGACCAAGGATCGCCACTGGAGAGAAGAGTCACTACAAAGGGCAAGGGGCAACACATTCCAAATGTGGGGGGGAGAGAAAGAAGAAAGCGCAGTGCCTGGTTGTTTCAAGTTGGGCAAGTCTAGGGCTTGGCAGAACCAGACAGTGATCATTTAAAGAACGGAATACCCTCGCAGATGAACAGGGGATAGGACAGTAGGAGAGATAGTCAGGTGTACTCACCCTAAAAGACTTGAAAGTAAATAGGGCGACTTTTTAAGTAATCCTATACGCCACAGGTAACCAGTGGTACTGTTTTAATAAGGGGGATGTGTGATCAAAGAGGTGGGCTTGACAAGAGTAGTCTGATAGCTGTGTTTTCCAAGGTTTGAAGCTTTTTAAAAGTAGAGCGAGGTAGGCCAGAGTAAATTATATTACAGTTGTCAAGACGCGAAGTAAAGAATGAAGGAATAAGTGTATGGAAGTCATCATGGTTGAAAAGATGGCTCCTTGATTCTTTCTAACAGATACAATGGTCTACTCCGCAATCCCATCCGCCTATGAATGATCCTTTTTAAAACTGAAAGGTGCACTCACTGGCCCATCCTCTGCACTCCCCATCCTTGATCTGTTTGACCTCAAAACTGGCATTCGCTCACGATACCAGTGGTAGGGGTCAGAACCACTATTTTGGAAGCAGCAGCCACCAAAACAGGAGCAACTGAGGATAGCTCCTGCCTCCACTACTACATAGTAAGCCGGATAGGGGTCAAGCCTAGATTTTTTACACGGAGATTGGGTGAGTAGGTAATTGCTTTCTTTGTAGTCAACGGAATCAACGGAAGTGCCCTTTTTGTAGTAGGATCAGGGATGGAAGGTGCAGAAGGCTGCCAGTAGGGGTGCCTTTTATTTGTAAAAGAGATCGCTGGTGAGTTCAGGGAATTGACAGTTCTATTTTTTCGGAAGGATTGGAGATTGGGATGGGTTTAGGGAGTCTGCAAATGTGTATCAAGGGATTGTGGGATTTTTACTGTCAACCCCTCTCCAAGCTTGATTATGTTCTTATTTCCAATCTCGTCTCTCATTAGTATTTTGTTAGCTTTCCCAGGTCAGGGTGATTGTCTATTATCTTTGTAACTATTTTCTTGGTTTATCGTTTATTTTTTCTTCATTGTATTATTTTTTTGGAAAATCAATTAAAAACAAAGCTTGCTTTCCAAGGAGCATGGGCTCTTGCATTATCAGGTCAGTTCCCCCAGCAGAAAGTTAACACCTTTTGAACTTTTTTTTTTTTTTTAATTTACCTTTCATTGAATCATACAGCATGCAAAATTTACTGCAAACTGAATTATTCATTTTGCATAATAATGAGCTGCTTTGCACGCATTTTCATACCTTCTTCACGTCAATTGACTACCAATAGAATTTGATTGTAAACTGCTTTCATACCATTACCGAAGGGTGGTACAGAATGTCTAAATAAACATAAACATTAACCTGATTGTACAGAAGAGGTTATGATGATAGAATTGTTTTTCTAATACCTAAAAATTCAGCTTTCCCTAAATATCTGATTTTTTTTCACAAGCATCCAGAACCGACTGAGGGGTTTTCATTTCATTATGTCACTCCCTTGAAAGCCACATCTGAAAGGAGTTTCTGAGAACATCAGTGTTTGGAATTCACGGAATTACTTTCTCAGAAGATTCTTTTGGAAGTAATGGAAAAATCATAGTGTCACTCAACCATTGTATCTATTGTTCTTCCTGGCAGTTCCTCACGTTCAGAAGTATTTGTCATTGGTATTGGTTCAATGTGTTCCATCTCAAACCTAAGCAGTCAACTGAAAAAAGCTTCAGTCAATGTCCTATATGTATTTACAACACAAAGTTCAGACAGCACGGTGTAGATTTATCAAATAAGCAATCATTCCAAAGATTTTTTTGGTTCTGCTCAATTTAGTTTAAGTCTTTGTACTATGTAAATGCAACCAAACACAAAAACAACACATGCAGATCTCCAGTATTCAAAACATTACAACAGAGATGAATCCACAAAAATATTTTTTGAAGTATTTCCTACCCTCATCTTATCCCTTCCGTCCCCCACTTCTTCTCTCCTCCCCTTCTCCCTCCCTCCTCTTCCATTCCACAACCAAATTGTCAATCTGGTGGGTCTGTGTTCTTATAACCCATCAGATATAATCCACCAACTCCTCCCAACCTTCATCTCCCCCTCCCTTTCTGGGGAACTAACCTACTTATCTTCAAACACTTCCATACCCACTCCATTGTATGCAAATTTATCTCATGCATATTCATTGTGGATATCCCGATAGCCTGACTGGCTAGGCACGTCCTGAGGATTGGGTTGAGAACCGCTGCCGCAGAACAATACTCTCATAATTCAATTGCATTATCAGACTTCAGGCTCTTGGCGGAAGAGTTTGAACATAGGTGCCCATACCATAAGGCACTTTGTTTCCTCTCTAGAGTTGACTTGGCCCATTGACGCTCTCATACCATCAACTTATGAAACTGATTCATTCTTTCACCTTTGCTTTTTACCCCTAAATTATTCACTTGATCAAACAATACCAGCGCCATCTCCAAGTATTGGAACGACTTCCCTATGAGGAAAGGCTCTTCAGCTTGGAGAAAAAGCAGCTGAGGGGTGATATGATAGAAGTCTACAAGATAATGAGCGGAATAGTGCGGACAGGTGTGAAGCATTTGTTTACACTTTCAAACAACAACAAAACCAGGGGACACAAGATGAAACTAGAATATGGTAGATGTAAAACAAATAGGAGAACGTTTTTCTTTACTCAGCGTGTAGTCAGACTCTGGAACTCGTTGCCGGAAAATGTAGTGACAGCAGCTGGCCTTATGAAATGTAAAGGGGGTTTGGACAGATTCCTGAGGGAAAAGTCCATCGAACATTATTAAGAATTAAGTTTTTTGGGGTTTGCCAGGTTCTTGAAGCCTGGATTGGCCACTGTCGGAGACAGGATGCTGGGCTTGATGGACCCTTGGTCTTTTCCCGGTATGGCGGTGCTTATGTTCTTATGCTCTACTGAAAAATTCCAAGTTTTAGGGCATACCCTTACCAAAAGTGCCAATGTCCTCTCCTGATGCATGTCAAGCAATATGCCTCCAATACCTGACCTGCTACATGAGCTTGCTGCTCCTAAAGAGCCACTCTATAGACTAAAATGATAACGAGGAGGTTAAATATGCAAATCTCTGTCACAAATATTCATTGTAGATATCCTGAAAACCTGACTGGCTGGGGTGCCTCCTGGACCAGGTTTGGGAACCACTGCTGTAATGGATTCCAGGTGCCTTGGTTCCAATATAGAATACAAGCAAAGCCCAACGTCAGTGTGCCTTTCATTTAGACACCCTCCGTTACAGCAGCCACAGCTGGCACACATGTGGATACCTGAATGTACCACAGATGCACAAAGGTTTTCTGTAAGGGGTTCTTTTACTAAAGGGCTTGCCGCACGGGAGCCCAGAAATACCCTTGGCCCAACGTGGCCGCCATTGGTAGTTCTGCATTTTTTTCTGTACTAATTAGCGTGGCACTAGCCTGGCGGTAAGCTAGCAGTGCCACATGCTGCCTGTTACCGCTGGGTTACCATGACAGCTCTTACCGCCATCTCAATGTAAGTGCTCCCCCCCCATATGGCCGCGTGGTAAATGCAATTTTACCGCTTAGCCATGTCGATTCTTGGCCTTTTTTACCCACTGCGGGAAAAAGGGTCCTTGTGTGCAGGAAGAACATCCGCTGTCACTACCGTGTGGCCCTTTTTACTGCAATTTGGTAAAGGGGCCCCTAAGTTATTTGTGTAAGTGGGAGTCCTGCCTAAGCTCTGCCCTTATATACATCCCCTTGCATAAGTTGAGTGGTTATTTGCAGAACTGTGCCCAGGCACCCTGCTAGCACTTATGTGAGCATGTTTGCTGCTATTCTATTTATTTATTTATTTATTTATTTACTCATTTAGGATTTATTTACCGCCTTTTGAAAGGAATTCACTCAAGGCGGTGTACAACATGAATAAGTCAAACATAAGCAATAGACAATGACAGCAGTAAAAAATATTCAAACAACAATACAAAGTATGGCGTGGAGGGACATTATCGAAAGGGGTGCCCAAGCGTTCCTGAGGATGTCCTTGCAGGACGTCCTGGCAAAGGGGCGGGGAAACCTGTATTATCGAAACAAGATGGGCGTCCATCTTTCATTTCGATAATACGGTCGGGGACGCCCAAATCGCGAAATTTAGGTCGACCTTAGAGATGGTCGTCCTTAGAGATGGTCGTCCCCGATTTTCGGCAATAATGGAAATCGAGGACGCCCATCTCAGAAATGACCAAATGCAAGCCCTTTGGTCATGGGAGGAGCCAGCATTCGTATTGCGCTGGTCCCCTGACATGCCAAGACACCAACCGGGCACCCTAGGGGGCACTGCAGTGGACTTCAGAAATTGCTCCCAGGTGCATAGCTCCCTTACCTTGTGTGCTGAGCCCCCCCAACCCCCCCCCCCAAATCCACTCCCCACAACTGTACACCACTACCATAGCCCTTATGGGTGAAGGGGGGCACCTACATGTGGGTACAGTGGGTTTGTGGTGGGTTTTGAAGGGCTCATATTTACCACCACAAGTTTAACAGGTAGGGGGGTGATAGGCCTGGGTCCGCCTGCCTGAAGTGCACTGCAGTACCCACTAAAACTGCTCCAGGGACCTGCATACTGCTGTCATGGAGCTGGGTATGATATTTGAGGCTGGCATAGAGAATGGAAAAATATTTTTTAAATTTTTTTTGAGGGGGGGGGGGTTAGTGACCACTGGGGGAGTAAGGGGAGGTCATCCCCGATTCCCTCCGGTGGACATATGCTCATTTAGGGCACATTTTTGTGGCTTGGTCGTAAGAAAAAAAGGACCAGGTAAAGTCGTCCAAGTGTTCGTCAGAGACACCCTTCTTTTTTCCATTATGGGTGAAGGACACCCATGTCTTAGGCACGCCCCAGTCCTGCCTTCGCTATGCCTATGGCATGCCCCTGTGAACTTTTGATTATGCCGATTTGGGCGACCCTATGAGAAGGACGCCCATCTTGCGATTTGTGTCAAAAGATGGGCGCCCTTCTCTTTCGAAAATAAGCCTGATAGTATACTATTTACAATATCAACATAATACACAATAAAACATTTTAATAGATAGGATGGGGTGTAAGCAAATATGGAACATATAGATAGATAAGACATTTAGGTGTTTAATGCATGTGTAAATGTAAGTGCCTAAGTTATAACTTTTTATAGTTTACTACAATTTGACTAAGATGCATCAGAGGAGGGCAAAATAGTTGACAGCAAAATAATGTCTATAAGAACCAATTCTTGAGCTCCAAAGAAGCTCTCGAGGACAGCAGAACTTGCTCTGTAACTCGGCTGATCTGCTTAATTTGCCACTGGCTCTACATCACACAGCTAAGGAGTTTGAGTGATTAGCATCTGTAGCTTTAAGTATGTAAGTGGCTTAGGAAAACTGGAAATAATGTTGCAAATACCTTTGACGTTAATGCACAGTTCATATTAGGGAAACACTGAGATTAAGTCAGATTTCGAATGTAGGATTTATTGTCCTGCAAATCCCTTCTTACGTGACACTTGTCTTCCTGTATTCCCATCAGGCTTCAGTCAGGGAGGTCTCATATACAGCTGTCATGAAACCCTACTGGGGAGTAGCTTGAACAACTTAGTTGATCTTAGACCAGGTCATTATCCCATCATAACCTTTTCCAATTATATACGAAATTAATGTGAAGAACATTACCATAAGTACTATTATATCTTGATTAACTGTACATAGAACTTGCCTTGAATTTCGCCACCCATCTTGTCCCCATCTATATATCTGCACTTGGCCCCTTGGCTACTTGGTAAGCTGTGTTGTAGAAAAGCATTAGTATCATATCTATGTTATTTGAATGTTCTAATGCATGCTTATCAGATGATTCATTAGTATTAATTAATTAATTAATTAATTTGTTACATTTGTACCCCACATTTTCCCACCTATTTTCAGGCTCAATGTGGCTTACATAATACCGTAAGGCGTTAGTCGCCTTCAATGAAAAACAGATACAAAGTGATGCTATTATCAAAGAGGATCATGTGTTACAGATACATTAGGAGAATCGAAGAGAAGAAGAGTTATATAGTGTTCGTTATGGGCTTTGGTTTCGTTGTGTTGCTGGATTCAGGCATTTAAGTTGGGTCAGTAGGGTAAGCCTTTTGGAACAGGATGGTCTTCAGTGATTTCCGGAAGCTAAAGTGGTCATGGATTGTTTTCACAGCTTTTGGGAGGCCATTCCATAATTGTGCACTTATGTAGGAGAAGCTAGATGCGTAAGTTGTTTTGTATTTCAATCCTTTGCAGTTTGGGTAATGTAGATTTAGATATGACCTAGCATGGGACTTGATAGGTTACAGTGGTTACAGTCAAAGCGGTTTACATCTTATATACAGGTATTTATTTTTCTACATTAAACAGTAACTGCTGTACACCGCCTTGGGTGAATCTCTTCATAAAGGCAGTTAATAAATCCCAATAAATAAATAAATACATATTAAGGGACTTTTTACTAAACGGCATTAAGCATTTTGGGGGTATTCTATAAATGGAGTCCAATGTTCTGCCCTATATTCATATTTAATATAAGTATTATTTGTATATAGTTGGCGCTGCTTTTCCTATCCTATGATTGACTCCTTGTAAGCTTTCCCTATTGGCTGAGCTAGGGCCAACCCTCCCTCTCTGCCCCTGCGGGCTGTGTGAGAGAGCCCAGTCTTGCTGGCATGCCTTTGTGATCAGCAGCTGTTCTAGGGGTTAATCCCTCCTTAATCTACTGTAATTCCATCAAGATTTTCACCATTACCCCAAGTCATTCCCCATTTATTTTCTCTTTCTTCCTCTTAGTTTCCTTGAGTGTTATAGCTTTTCCTCTCAGCTGGGCTGAGGTTGTGGCCATCTCCTTGCCTCTGGGGTGGCTAGATACAGATTCTATGTGCAGAAGGCAACAATTCTCTTCTAAGCAACTGAACTGTAAGTTGGATTTTCTTTGTTTAATATGTGTACTGCAATAAAGCAGATTTACTTATGAACTGAGAGTCTAATAGTAAAGCTTCTGCTTGGGGATGGTTTATGCTGGCTATTTAAGCTACGCTACACGTTGCCTAGAATAGTACACCCAAAGTTAGGTGCTGGGATGATCTGCACTAAACTAGTATTCTGCAAAGGGCGCTCTGTGCGGAACACTCTTTATAGAATAGTAGTTTAGTGCAGATCTCGTTGTAACTGGGCTGAAACCTAGTGTAAATGCTGGCATGCAACTAATGGCATTTGGGCACATAAATGACCCTATCCTGTAATATCACACCTAATTTCTGGAAATGTCCATGCCCCTCCCACGGCCACACCCTCTTTCGAACTGCATGCTATAAAATTTAGACGTGCAGTTTATAGAATAGGCCTCCGGGCAGATCCATGTGTAAACCCAAATTTGTGCCAATTAACACCATTTATTGATTAACAGTGATTCACAGTGAGAAGCTGTCTCCATAGTTTTCCTCCTACTGTGTTCTGTCCTCTCTACTGCAACTTCCTGTTTAAACAGGAAGTTGCAATAGAGAGGGCGGGACATGGTGGATGGAAAGTCGCCACGGAGATGGCCTTTGACTGTATGCTGCCGGATCCTGTAAGTGTGACCCGCGAAGAGGAGGAGGAAGGAAGGGGAGAAAAGTCTTGCATTTAGTGGGAACACTGGTTGTGACTGGGAATTCTGTTCATGAAGTCCTGAGAGGGGTTGGGGAATAGAGGCAAGCATGGATGGGGGAAGGAGAAAAGGGAGAGGAGGCAAGTCATTGTGCAATGGTGATATCTAGCAGCTGTATTTAGATCCCATGCTTTCAGAGTTGTGAAAGGAGCCCTGGTCCATGGACCTGGCTGAGGACGGTCACTCCAATGACTGACCTAAGAGTTGGGAGAGGATTTAAAATAGTGGAGCAGCAGAAAAAAGCTACGTCAATAAAAATAAAAAAAATGCAGACCTGCCAGTTTGAAACTACTCAGAACATTAGAGGGGGGGGGGGGGGAGCGGCGGTGGTGGCGGCGACCTTGGGGGTGGGCGACGGGGACCCGGGCCTGGCCCAGTCTCTCGGTGGCCCTGATCTTACCGCATGGCCATGTATTTTTGCATCCTTTTTACCCACTACGGTAAAAAGGGCCTGAGCGCATGGCAAAAATGGCTGCTGCTGCTATTTCAGGGCCCTTTTTACTGCGGCCCTTGGATTCATTTTTTAAAGTTACCCATTTTCTAGACTGCATCTAGATTTTTTTTTTTTTAAATTTCAGAGTTAACAGAGGGAAAATAAATTTGTAGTTTGGTTTAGAGTCTATTTGATGCTTAAAAATCACATTTATCAAATGAGAACACAGGGTTGCATTCAGAGACTTGCTCTGTGATTCCCCAGTGCCCCTTGTTTAATTTACAAGATAAAATCACTGTTTTATGTTCTTAGATAGTACAGGGTACAAAGGGCTTCAGCAACTTGTATTGTCTGCTTCACAGAATATCATTAGCCAGTAGGTTGCCTGATGAAGTCATGAAAGAAGAGCTGAGGGCACGATCTTCATAAGCCACTTCACTGAGCATCTGCTAGGCCAAAGAAATGTGTTTTAGAAGGGAGACGGTGATTCCTTCAATGCACGACCTTGAGTAAAACACTTGATTAACCCATGCCTCCATTTCCCCTGCTGCACTTGGTTAGTAATGACAGCGTCGTTATTGGATACTGCCATATCATTCAGGTTCCAGAGATGCATCTTCCCTTGTCATTTTTTGACATAAGAAGGACTACCTTTATGAGAGTCAGGGTGGACCCGGAAAGTAACTGGGTGCTGCCAATTTTTAATGCTTGTACCCAGATAACCAGCTGGCCAAGAAGGACCACATAAAACGTGGTTTTAACTATGTCTGCTTAGTTATTTGGATACTGCCGCTGAATTCTGGCGCACCTAGGTGACTTCAAGGAGCTGCCCATACCTGGATAAGGGCCCCGCAAGGCTTCCCTATCCCCTGCCCGTCCCCCCAACCCCTTCCAACAGTCATAACAGTCTGATCACTAAAAACCAACCTGTTCAAAAAGGCATACCACAATGATCGAGCCTAAATTCCAGATAACAAAACTTATACCAGAACTGGACAAAACTGAACCCTCGATACTTGATTGCTTAATTTACTCTGTCACCATTGAACTTTAACGCAATACCACTTTATTTCTCATTCCGGAAATGAACTCTCTATACCTGACTGCTTAAAGTACTCTGTCACTTACAAACTTTAATTCAATAGCACTCTGTATTTCTCATTCCGATAATGGCGATCGCCACTACGGCATAATGTAAGCCACATTGAGCCTGCAAATAGGTGGGAAAATGTGGGATACAAATGCAACAAATAAATAATGTGTGTTATCACATACTCATGCAACTTATTTTTATTAGTAAATAGCCCCATTGTTTGTTAAATCACATTAGCCTGTATTAATGTGCATCTGTGGTCGTGGTCGAAGTGTAAGAAGGACCCGCACGTTAAAGCTAAGTAATATCTGGTGTGGACTCAAATGCACTAAGCGATTTAGTAAAAATTGAATGCACTAAGTGAATCAGTAAAGTAAATTGACAAAAACAGACATACTCACGGAGGTTTTCTGGCCGATGATGAAGAAGCCCAGCCCCCGAAACTTTTAGTTACGCTGGGGGCTTCTTGAGGCCTTTCCTCTGTAAAACACCCCGACTATTTCAGTCAGATATTTTGATGCTTGTTTTTGTGATATCTCCTTACCTTCTAGATAAACATCTGTGCGTATTAACATGTGAATGCACAGTAGTAAATCTTAGGGATGTGCATTCATTCATGTATTTGGTTTGTAAGTGTGTCTGGGGGGGTGGGGGAGGGGAGGGAGGTGCTGTACTTAGTTTGAGAGGCATGGTGGGGGATTAGACTATATAAGGGGGTGGGTGTGGGAGATCAGATTATGTGAATGGTTGGGCAAGTGGATTCAGACTCTGTGATTGGGGGTAGGGGGATTCAGACTGTAATGAGGTGGGTGAGGGGGGTCGGACTATGTGAGTGAGGGATAGGGTATTTGGTTGAGCTGATTAGGGATACGGGGGTTGGGAGGGAGTGCTGATTGGGGGGGGGGGGGGGGAGTGACGCCACCATGGGGAGCTGTACTATTGAAAGTTAACGCATAGGCCTGCTTTAGGTGCCCGGACTCACAGAATGGAGGCCTAGGCATGCAACGTGGCGATCATGCATTAAATATCTGCCCAATGTGGTAAATGCAGGGCATTCCATGCATTTACTGAACAGACTTTGCACTCACTGTTTCACTGTTAATGTGCAGCAAGTGTGATACTCCCCCCATTCTCTATTTCAGTAGATGGCACCCTCATCCTCCCTGTCTCATCTGCTCCCAACCTAGGAGTCATCTTTGATTCCTCCCTCTCCTTTTCCGCTAACATCCAGCAGACGGCCAAAACCTGTCGCTTCTTTGTCTACAACATTAGCAAAATTCGCCCCTTCCTCTCTGAATACGCTACCAGAACCTTTATCCAAACCCTTGTCACCTCTCGCTTGGATTATTGCAATTTGCTTCTCACTGATCTTCCGCTCAGCCATCTCTCTCCTCTCCAGTCTGTCCAAACTTCTGCAGCATGACTTATTTTCCGCCAAAATCGTTTTACCCACACTAGTCCACTCCTCAAGTCACTTCACTGGCTCCCTGTCCGCTTCCGCGTACAGTTCGAACTTCTCTTACTGACCTTTAAATGCATCCATTCTGCAGCCCCCCATTACCTCTCCACTCTCATCTCTCCCTACATTCTTCCCCGTAAACTCCACTCGCTGGACAAATCTCTCATCGTCCCCCTTCTCCTCCACTGCTAATTCCAGGCTTCGTTCCTTTTCCCTCGCGGCACCTTATGCCTAGAATGGACTTCCTGAGCCTGTACGTCTAGCTCCATCTCTACCTGTTATCAAATCTATGCTGAAAACCCACCTTTTCACCACTGCTTTTGGCTCCTAACCACTACTCAATTCCCCTATCCTTGTTCCTTTCTCACCCAGTACTTTCCTCGCCCTTAATTTTCTTGTCTGTCTGTATTTTTAGATTGTAAGCTCTATCGAGCAGGGACTGTCTCTCTGTGTCAGGTGTTCAGCTCTGCGCGAGTCTGGTAGCGCTATACAAATGTTAATAATAATAATAAAAAGAGCCCCTTGGTTTAACATAGGTTAGAACTGAAGAGTCATACCATGCAATTGCGAAGATATTGACTTGTCCTGTCTCAAAATGGCTTCCCATAAGGAGTCCAAAGTAACAGGGAAAAATCCACCAACTGTTGCAAAGGTTTTCTAAAGCCCACCAGCCCCAACCATTGCTCCACACTAGGGATATGCAAACCTTGACTTACACCAGGTCTGAGCTGGGCCATATCGTTAATGGTACCAATTGACATTGCATTGATCAAAGACTCAAGTTCCTGTGGCCCTAGTTTCCATCATTCTTGCAGGGTCCTCTGGTGACATCCAGAACTTGGGGCTGAGTGAGACCTTGCCTTACAGGCAAGTCTCCTTCCCTCGCCAGATTCTGTAGCTGAGTAAGTTGAATGACAAACCCATCCATCAGACCAAGCACTGATGATTCAGGCACCAAAGATACAGGAAACATCTGTCGACATCCTTTATGCTTGCCCATGAAAAGTAAAAAGGTAAGAAACGAGAAGAAAAAGAAATCAAAGCACAACATAGTAACATAGTAGATGACGGCAGAAAAAGACCTGCACGGTCCATCCAGTCTGCCCAACAAGACAACTCATATGTGCTACTTTTTGTGTATACCCTACATTGATTTGTACCTGTGCTCTTCAGGGCACAGACCGTATAAGTCTGCCCAGCACTATCCCCGCCTCCCAACCACCAGCCCCGCCTCCCACCACCGGCTCTGGCACAGACCGTATAAGTCTGCCCAGCACTATATTTTCTATATAATTCTTAACAGCAAGAGCCCAAGTTAGATTGTACCATCTTGGTCCCCCACTTTTTAACAAAATTCTTCTAAATGTGGCTGAAAATAGGGCACAAATTTAGGAGCTCAGCATTTTATGAATATTGGGCCTTACATTCTGATTCCATTAGTCTTCCATTAATTTGTTTTGTAAGAATTGTTTAAAACTCTGACTACTTTTTCTAACTAGCTGAGGCTGATAGCTGTTTATTCTTATGCTTTTATATTAATGTATCAAAATTCATGAGGACACAGTGCTATATATATAGAGAGAGAAAGATAAAACTTGCAAACTGCTTAAGTGGATGACTAATGCAGTTCCATTCAAGTGTAAAAAGATGTGGGAATGTCCTTGAACTGCGGTATTTATAACTAAAATAATTTAAAGCATCAGCTTGACGGATGTCATGAGGCATGTGGAAAATTAAGGGGTAGATATTCAAAGGGGTTTATACAGGAAGTAGAGACTCTTGAGCAGCAGGTTGGGAGGGAATATTTAGCAGCACATAACAGGGCAGTGACACTTAATATACCTTTTGGGAGTGGAGGAGTAGCCTAGTGGTTAGTGCAGTGGACCTTGATCCTGGGGAACTGCGTTCAAGTCCCACTGCAGCTGTACCTGTATATACTATGTAATGAATGTATTTGCAAAAACCACTGAAAGGGGGTATATCAAGTTCAATTTCCCTTTCCCTATTTGAGATTCTACATGGAATGCTGCTACTTTTTGAGATTCTGCATGGAATGTTGCTACTATTTGAGATTCTTTTGAGATTCCACGTGGAATGTTGCTACTATTTGAGATTCTTTTGAGACTCTACATGGAATGTTGCTACTATTTGAGATTCTTTTGAGATTCCACGTGGAATGTTGCTACTATTTGAGATTCTTTTGAGATTCTACATGGAATGTTGCTACTATTTGAGATTCTTTTGAGATTCCACGTGGAATGTTGCTATGTTTTGAGATTCTACATGGAATGTTGCTACTATTTGAGATTCTACATGGAGTGCTGTTAGTAGAGGAGTAGCCTTGATCCTGGGGAACTGGGCTTAATTTCCACTGCAGCTCCTTGTGATTCTGGACAAGTCACTTAACCCTCCATTGCCCAAGGTACAAATAAGTACCTGTATATGCTACGTAAACTGCTTTGAATGTAGTTGCAAAAACCACAGAAAGGCGGTATATCAAGTCCTGTTCCCTTTGACCACGTAGCACTGTGGTGGTGCAGGGATGGAGTTGAGGAGCAGCTAGCAGTAATGCAGGCACTGGCCCTATGCAGCATGAGTGTCCACATAACTAAGCACTGAATTGTGCCCAGCACCTGCTGAATGGAGGAGTGGCCTAGGGGTTAGAGCACCAGTTTTGATATCCAGAGGTCAGGACCAGCCTGAGGCAGAGCTTCCCCCCCCCCCCCCCCCCCGAGCCGAGATGCCCTTTCCCTGGGCGATTTACCTCATCACAGTGACGCTGCAAACACAGCAGCGGCAGGAATTCCCATACGCTGCCCTGCTGCTTCCGGCACCCGCCTCTTCCCTTTACTGAGCAAAACAGGAAGTTATTTCAGACAGCTGCAGTAAAGGGAAGAGGCGGGTGCTGACGACGGCAGGGCAATGTATAGGAATCGTGAAGCTGCCCCCTGAGATGCTGCTCCTCAGGTGGCCTAATGGTTGGGCCGCCCCTGCCAGAGGTGCTCACTTCAAATCCCACTGCTGCTCCTTGTGATCTTGGGCAAGTCATTTAACCCTCTATTACACCTCAGGTGCAAACTTAGATTGTGAGCCCTCCTGGGACAGAGAAATATCCAGAGTACCTGAATGTAGCTCACCTTGAGCTACTACTGAAAAGATGTGAACAAAATCCAAATAAATAATTTCCCTGTCTGAAGCTGACCGGGTTTATTTAGTGTCAGAACCCTGACATGGTCTGGCATTGAATTTTCAGATCTAATGTAGCTCACAGCTGTCAGCGGCTTAAAAACCACTGACCACCACAGGCTGAATTGGGGGAGGGGGGTGTTGGTGACTATTGCCCCTTTTTATAACAGATTACTTTTAACAAATCTTGGATGTAACACAAAGGCATTTGCTTTTCCATCTCTCATCTAGAGCAGGCACTGATATTATGAACTGCATTCATGAAGCTGGATTGTTAAATGAACCAATATTCAGCTGACATGGTCAGCATTTTTTTTTAAATTATAAACTGGCCAGATATTTATTATTGCTGTCCGGACAGTGGTTGGCATTGGATATCCAAATAATGCGGTCAGCCCTGGAACTCATCAGGACAGCGGCAATATTCGGTTTGCTATCTGGTAAGTTACCCGAATAACGACAGGATGCTTGCTGCCGCAGAACGGTGGCCCTGATGCACCCAAGGTCGGTATGTGGCCTGCCACGTGGTTAGCTGAATAGCAGCCTTGGCCACATCAGCTTTGGCTAAGATCCAGGCTTTCCCCCCCTGCATCTAGCTCCTCCCAGTTCAAGCCTCTCTGTGATCCAGGACCTCCCCCAAGAGCAGACAACCTTGAGGCCTCATCTGAATATTCCTGGTGGACTAGGAGAATCCAAAGGGGAAGGAGCAATGCCCATTCACTCCTCATGACCGTGTCAAATCCAACCGTCACTTCTTGCATAGTAAATCAGAACGGTTTACATCTTTTAAAAATACAAATAACATACAATAATATTCTAACTTAAAACCGAGCGTGGTACCGTAAGATTGGAGGGTGGCCAATGTATCGCCAATTTTTAAAAAAGGTTCCAGAGGAGATCCGGGAAATTATAGACCGGTGAGAGTCTGACGTCGGTGCAGGGCAAAATGGTAGAGACTATTATTACGAACAAAATTACAGCGCATATTCAAAAGCATGGATTAATGAGACAAAGTCAACATGGATTTAGTGAAGGGAAATCTTGCCTCACCGATCTATTACATTTCTTTGAAGGGGTGAACAAACATGTGGATAAAGGTGAGCCAGTTGATATTGTGTATCTGGATTTACAGAAGGCGTTTGACAAAGTATCTCATGAAAGACTCCAGAGGAAATTGGAGAGTCATGGGATAGGAGGTAGTGTTCTAGTGTGGATTAAAAACTGGTTAAAAGATAGAAAACAGAGATTAGGGTTAAATGGTCAGTATTCTCAATGGAGAAGGGTAGTTAGTGGGGTTCCCCAGGGGTCTGTGCTGGGACCGCTGCTTTTTAACATTTATAAATGACCTAGAGATGGGAGTAACTAGTGAGGTAATTGCTGATGACACCAAGTTATTCAAAGTCGTTAAATCGCGGAAGGATTGTGAAAAATTACAAGAGGATAGGAGAGCTCTAACTAAAACTTTCATACCAGAGAGGACAAAACAATTAATTGTATCAGTCATACACATCACATCAGTCAATATTATTTCCTTTGGGTAATATATATTCCCTGTTCAATAGTTATATTTCGTTTCCTTCCTGAGTGGTTCTCTAGATAGACAGCACTAAATTTCAAAAGCTTTTTCAAAGAAATAGGTTTTCAAAGCCTTATGAAAGAGCGTAAATGATTCTTCCATCCTGATAAATTTTGGGAGGGAATTCCACAGTGATGGTGATAGAAAGAAAAAGGCTGAGGCTCGGGTTGATTCCCACCTAGCTCTCGAGGGAAGTGGAATTACCAGCCTATTATCAGTAAGTGAACGTAAAGTTCGTGACGGTGTGTAGGGAATAGTTAAGTTTACAATATGGTGGCTGCAACCTGATGTACTCTCACGATATTATAGAGAGATGTTGTGGCTAAAAGCAACAGCAACAAAGGTACATAAGTATTGTCATACTGGGAAAGACCAAAGGTCCATCGAGCCCAGCATCCTGTTTCCAACAGTGGCCAATCCAGGTCACAAATACCCAGCAAGATCCCAAAAATGTACAAAACATTTTATACTGCTTATCCCAGAAATAGTGGATTTTCCCCAATTCCATTTAATAATGGCCTATGGACTTTTCCTTTAGGAAGCCATCCAAACCTTTTTTAAACCCCGCTAAACTAATTGCTTTTACAACATTCTCTGGCAATGAATTCCAGAGTTTAATTACACGTTGAGTGAAGAAAAGTTTTCTCCGATTTTAAATTTACTACCTTGTAGCTTCATCGCATGCCCCCTAGTCCTAGTATTTTTGGAAAGCGTAAACAGACGCTTCACATCTACCCGTTCAACTCCACTCATTATTTTATAGACCTGTATCATCTCTGCCCTCAGCCGCCTTTTCTCCAAGCTGAAGAGCCCTAGCCGCTTTAGCCTTTCCCCATAGGGTGACAAAGAAGTCTCAAAGCAAGCGGTGTGGTGCAAAACGTTTATTGGTGGGTAACAAGGACTCAACATGAATTGGGTTTCGACTCCAGTAGCCTTTACAATTAAAACACTATTGCTTTAACTGTAATTAGAAATGGAAAGCCTTTAACAGTTTTCACATTGCAGTTGGTGCCATTCATCTTCCAGCTAGGACTTGTTGGGGGTGCATTACGCCTTAACTCTTCTCTATAGGAAATTTAAACTGAAGTTTAATTCTACCCACTGGGATGGAAAACAGTGCTGCAGGCCAGTTCCAACAGAGGTCTTATTCCAATGATGATGCAAAGGATAAGTAAACAAAGCTGTTTATGAGATGTAATTAAGAACACTTTCAGTTCAAATGTGCCATTTCTAAGTGTTGCAAAATAGTTCACTTTCCAGCTTATAATCGAAAGACAAAAACGCCTATATTGCAACCTAAATCGGGAGATAGGCGTTTATCTCCCAAAAACGAATAACGCGGTATAATCGAAAGCCGAACTTGGACGTTTTCAACTGCACTCCATCGCGGAAGCGTACAAAGTTGACGGGGGCGTGTCGGAGGCGTGGTGAAGGCGGGACTGGGGCGTGGTTATCACCCGAACAGAGATGGGCGCCTTTCGCCGATAATGGAAAAAAGTATGCGTTTGTAGCTAGAATTTAGGGCACTTTTCCTGGACCCTGTTTTTTCACGAATAAGGCCCCAAAAAGTGCCCCAAATGACCAGATTACCAGAAGAGGGAATCGGGGATGACCTCCCCTGACTCCCCCAGTGGTCACTAACCCCCTCCCACCACAAAAAAAATGATGTTTCTGCTTAAATATTTTAAATTTAAATGCTTTACTTTTTGTCTATTAGATTGTAAGCTCTTTGAGCAGGGACTGTCTTTCTTCTGTGTTTGTACAGCGCTGCGTACACTTTGTAGTGCTCTAGAAATGTTAAATAGTAGTAGTAGTAGTAGTATGTTTCACAACTTTTTATTTTCACCCTCAAATGTCATACCCACCTCCCTGGCAGCAGTATGCAGGTCCCTGGAGCAGTTGTTAGGGGGTGCAGTGGACTTCAGGCAGGTGGACCCAGGCCCATCCCCCCCCTACCTGTTACAATTGTGCTGCTTAATGCTTAGTCGTCCAACCCCCCCCAAACCCACTGTACCCACATGTAGGTGCCCCCCTTCACCCCTTAGGGCTATAGTAATGGTGTAGACTTGTGGGCAGTGGGTTTTGAGGGGGATTTGGGGGGCTCAACACCCAAGGGAAGGGTGCTATGCACCTGGGAGCTCTTTTACCTTTTTTTTTGTTTTTGTAAAAGTGCCCCCTAGGGTGCCCGGTTGGTGTCCTGGCATGTGAGGGGGACCAGTGCACTACGACTCCTGGCCCCTTCCACGAACAAATGCCTTGGATTTATTCGTTTTTGAGCTGGGCGCTTTCATTTTCTATTATCACTGAAAAACAAAAACGCCCAGCTCACAAATTGTCGAATAAAACATGGACGTCTATTTTTTTCGAAAATACGGTTCGGTCCGACCCTTCACGGACTCGTTCTCGGAGATAAACGCCCATGGAGATAGACGTTTTCGTTCAATTATGCCCCTCCACGTCCTCTACTGGCTAGCGGATTTCTTTATGAAGACCAAACACTGGTGTATTTGTTGCAGGCCATAGTTAGAGTAAGATGACATTTTTGAAGTCTTCCGTGGGAGAATTCCATCAGCTCAGCTGCCAAGGTGTTTTTAGATGAAATTTGTATGCAATTTTTATTAGCCACTTATGCAAGTACAGAACATTCTTCTGTCATTTCACAACCAGTGATTTTCACTTCCTCAAGCGCAGGAATAAAGGTCAGCTAGCATTTGTAGGTGAAAACCTTTTCATTTGTGACTAGTTTTCGAAAGCTGCGCTTCAGGTCAACGCGAAACAAGTCAAGCAGATTAACATAGCAACCTCATCACTTCTCTTGTTTCATGTTCCCCTTTCTTCTGTTTTATGTGTTTTGATAGTTACTTCAGTCAATTTGGTTTTTAAGAAATGAAATAACCCTCATTTTTTATTCAGAATACATCAAACAGAATTAAAAAAAGAAAAAAAAAGGAAAAGCCATTCCCCTCCCCCATTGAAATCATCCTGGGCCTTCCTTTATGATCCCACCCCCAATCCCACTTACCTAGACTTTGAGGTCCCCCCTTTGAGGAAATGGAGCAGGAATAATCCCCAGTCAATCCTGCATTGCTGGGTCCTGTTAAAATTAACTCCCCCCCCCCACCTCCCTAGAGCCCACTTACCCCATTCATGGGGCCATTGTAGTGGAAATGAGACAGGGGAATTCCCCAGTAGCTCCTGCTATTCTGGGCTCCATTTTCAAAACGGTGCCAGGCATTCCGAGGCTGATGCAACTCTGTCATACGGCCGTATTCGGTGATGCCAACCTCAGGGCAGGCTGGCACCATTTTGAAAATGGGACTTGGTGGGGCAGTTTTGACTGGGGATCATTCCTGCTCCATCTTCAGTTTCGTGACACCATGCAGGGCCGGTCTTAGGCCGAGGCAACCGAGACGGCCGCATAGGGCCTCGCGCTTAAGGGGGCCCCGCGTGGCGCGCCTCAACTCTGCCTTCTCCGCTCCATCCCGCTCCCGCACTGGCGCTCACAGTCCGCTGCCAACCACCCGCAACCCCGACCCAGCCAGACTGCTCTGCTGCGCATGAGCTGGCTGCCTGCCAGAGACTTGCAGCAGCCGGGCTGCAGCGCTCCCTGGCCCTGCTCGCCCAGTCGCTGCTCCGGACCGTACCTCTCCTCCTGAGTGAGTCCGCACCTCTGACCCCCCGGGCTGTGTGGCATGATGGTCGTGACGTGTGCTGCATGCATGAGCGCCGCAGACTGTCTGCAGCAGAGCAGTAGATCCGTCTTGCTCGGTCCTGAATGACAGACAGTCCTGGTCTGCCACTGATGATGCGGCCCACCCCCGCGACAACTTCCTTCTTTAAGGGCGGGCCACGTGGGATGGGCAGAGAGAGTTCCAGTTCCAGCTTGAACTTCCAGCCGCAGCCAGTCAGAGACAGAGTGACAGACAGAGTCGGAGTCTTCTTGAGTCAGAGAGTTGTGGTATATATTTTAACACAATTTTAATACCTTGGTGGTCTGTTTTTTATATTGTACATTATATTTTACACATCACTTTATTTTATTGTATATCTTTTCATTTCATTTTTATTTTATTGCATATATCTATATTATTTTTGCTTATCAGTGGGGTGGAGCAGGGGCCCCACCAAATTGGTCTGCACAGGGCCCCGCACTTGCTAAGACCGGCCCTGACACCATGGACAGGACAATTAGGGTATAGGGGATGGGGACCATAAGGAAAAGCTTGTTTTCTCTTTTTTTAATTTCTGAAATTAAAAAGGGTTTCATTTTCTAATGAAAATGAAATAGTGCTTTTCATTTCATTTTTCATATTGTTAAAAAAAACAAATGCACATTTCCAATATTTACTCCTTTGGCAACTGAGACAGTCATTTACACCCAGATTCTGTATAAGTTGCTCAAAGTTGGTCATGCAAACTAATTAGCTAATTAAGCAATAACGATCAATATAGTTGGTGTTAACAAACACTTAATTGGCAGTAATTAGGAGTTATGTTATGTTATGTTATAAAGGACTTGTTTCTCGCCAATTCGCTCATTTGAGATTCGAGGCGAGTTACATAAAGCAGATTCACTACTGATACAAAACATCAGGGGTTATAAAAAAGAAATGAAAATGAATTACAACATTTGTTTATTTGGATGTTGCTCACACCTTTTTCAGTAGCAACTTGAGGTGTGTTATTTTTAGGTACACTGAGCATTTTTCTGTCCCTGGAGGGCTCACAATCTAATTTTGTACCTGAGGCAACAGAGGGGTAAGTGACTTGCCCAGCATCATAAGGAGCAGTGGTGGGATTTGAACTGGCCACTCGGGATAGCAAGACCAGTACGCTAACCACTAGGCTACTCCTCCGCTCAATCAAAGCTATAAATTGGTATACAAATAAGTTTTCATAGCTTTATGAAATGAATAGTCATTTCTCGCTAAGCGTAGCTCAAAGGGGTGACATGGGGATCTGCCCTATAGCATATTGTATAACATGTACACCTAAATTTTACAGGGTCCCGTATTCAGACCGTGGGAGGTAGCCAGGCTGCCTCTTACAGTCAGCACTGAGCCGGGATATTCAATGCCGGGTCGTTTCTGTTGACCAGCATTGAATATCCTGTTTATCTTTGGCCAATAGAACATAGCTGGCCAAGTCGATATTCAGCGTGCTGAAAATCAGCGGATAGCTGGTTATATCGCATGATGTAACTGACTATTCGCTAAGTTCTAACCAGCAATATTCAGCAGGAGATAGCTAGCTATCTCATCTCCCGCTGAATATCGCTTGATCGCCTACCAACTACCATTTAACTGGCCAGGTGCCGTTCCTGGCTAGTTAACTGGTTTTCAACATCGGCCGGATAGTGTGCAACTCCAAAGGGGGTGTTGCCATGGGAGGGGCATAAGTGGGTCAGCGGCGTTCCTACAAATCAGGTGTGATGTAATAGAATACCCGCATTTGTGCACCCAATTGCCATCAGTTGGGCACGAGTGTTTACACCAGCCTTTTTCAGGCTTAAATGTTCGGCGTGAAATGCGAGTTGTCCTAGTATTCTGTAAAAGTTCTTTTGTGCAGAGCCCCTTAGGGGCAGTTCAGTAAAGGGTGCTCAATTGGCACCAAAAATCATGGCACCAAGTGGTATTCTATAAGGGTAGATAAGCGCCATTATATAACTTGCAAAGAAGGTGCCACTGATGCGCAAACATGTAGCCATGATCACTTACACTGCTTCCATAATATACATAGCTCTTATAGTAACATAGTAAATGACAGCAGATAAAGACCTGTACGGTCCATCCAGTCTGCCCAACAAGATAAACTCATTTTACATGGTATGTGATACTTTATACCCGAGTTTGATTTGTCCTTGCCATTCTCAGGGCACAGACCATAGAAGTCTGCCCAGCGCTGTTCTTGTACTAAAAGTTCTGAAGCTAACATCGAAGCCCCTTAAAATTTACACTCCAGCCCATCCATATCTATTCAGTCATGATCAGGGCACAGACCGTAGATGTCTGCCCAGCACCGGTTTTGCTTCCCAATTACCAGCGTCACCACCCAATCTCCACTAAGATTCCGCAGATCCATTCCTTCTAAACCGGATTCCCAAGCACATTTGAATTCCACCACCTCCCGCGGGAGGGCATTCCACCTATCCACCACCCTCTCTGTGAAAAAAATACTTCCTAACATTACTCCTGAGTCTGCCCCCCTTCAACCTCAATTCATGTCCTCTAGTTCTACCGCCTTCCCGTCTCCGAAAAAGGTTTGTTTGCGGATTAACACCTTTCAAATATTTGAACGTCTGTATCATGTTACCCTTGTTTCTCCTTTCCTCCAAGGTATATATGCTCAGGTCAGCAAGTCTCTCCTGGTTCGGTTTGCAACGCAAATCCCATACCATTTTTGTATCTTTTCTTTGCACCGCTTCCAGTCTTTGTACATCTTTAGCAAGATACGGTCTCCAAAATTAAACACAATACTCCACTAATGTTGCCTTAGAACACAATGAAACATCCTACCGTGTAGCCGAGGGGCCAAATGCAGTTGAGACACTATTAAAAAAACCCCCAAGAAACTGCAGACGTGTAGAATGCTGCAGTAAGACTGATTTACTCAAGTAGGAAATCTGATAGAGTGACTTCTTTTTATGTTCAGGTTCATTGGTTGCCTATAGAGGCCAGAGTATTGTTTAAATTATACTGCATGCTTTTCAAGATTTGACAAGGAATAAATCCTGCCTGTATGATTCATTTACTTGAATTTTCATGTGTCTTCCGCAAACATTTTTTACGATCTTTGAACTGACTAGATTTTCCAAATCCTAAAGGGATAAGAGCAAAGAGACTTTTTAATTCTCTCTTTTCTAATTAGGCAGATAAAGCTTGGAATGACAACTGCTCTTTTTTGTGAATATGTCACTTCTAAACTGATGTAGTCTAGATTTTATTTGCATAAGTTTTCAAAAAATGTTTTTTGTATGGTCCTAGGTGTTTTACCAAGTACTTCTTGGTTGTGATCTGGTTGGAACTCAATGGGTATTAGCAAAATACAAGAACAGATTGTAATGTAATGTAACCATAGGAGCCAGCTCTGTGGGTGCTCTGGGTGCTTGAGTACCCCCAATATTGAACAAACTCCAGGACCGTGTCCAGGGAGAGGTAATTTCCATTGGGAGTAGCACCCGCAATACTTTTGAAACGTTGGCTCCTATCTCTATAACTATGCTCTTCCTACCAGTGAAGGTCTGCCTCTCTTGTTCAAACCAATGCTTCTTTGGAAGAGTAGAGCATCAAAAAATGTCATCTGTTGCTAGCCATCCAACCCTGCATATTTGCTCAGAAAAGATATAGAATTCCATTTCAGATATCTGTTGTTGCCCAAATTTAAGAGTACACAGTACCAAAATAGAGAAGCTTGCCAGTAGACTGTAGCTAAGGCATGATGACATCATTCGAAGAAACTGGGGAAATATTGAAGGCCGTTCCTCAACTGGAGTGGCCTATTGGTTAGGGTGGTGGACTTTGGTCCTGGGGAACTGAGGAACTGAGTTCGATTCCCGGCACAGGCAGCTCCTTGTGACTCTGGGCAAGTCACTTAACCCTCCATTGCCCCATGTAAGCTGCATTGAGCCGCATTGAGACGGGAAAGCGCAGGGTACAAATGTAACAAAAATAAAATAGATACTATTGGAGATTCTACGTGGAATGTTGCTACTATGGAGATTCTACATGGAATGTTGCTATTCCACTAGCAACATTCCATGCAGAAGGCTGTGCAGGCTTCTGTTTCTGTGAGTCTGACGTCCTGCACGTACCTGCAGGACATCAGACTCACAGAAGCAGAAGCCTGTGCGGCCACATTGGTGATCTGCAAGGGCCGACTTCTACATGGAATGTTGCTAGTGGAATAGCAACATTCCACGTAGAATCAAATAGTAGCAACAGTGGAGGAGTGGCCTAGTGGTTAGGGTGGTGGACTTTGGTCCTGGGGAACTGAGTTCGATTCCCACTTCAGGCACAGGCAGCTCCTTGTGACTCTGGGCAAGTCACTTAACCCTCCATTGCCCCATGTAAGCCGCATTGAGCCTGCCATGAGTGGGAAAGCGCGGGGTACAAATGTAACAAAAATAAAAGAGATACTATTGGAGATTCTACATTGAATGTTGCTATTCCACTAGCAACATTCCATGTAGAAGCCTGTGCGGCCACATTGGTGATCTGCAAGGGCCGACTTCTACATGGAATGTTGCTAGTGGAATAGCAACATTCCATGTAGAATCTCAAATAGTAGCAACAGTGGAGGAGTGGCCTAGTGGTTAGGGTGGTGGACTTTGGTCCTGGGGAACTGAGGAACTGAGTTCGATTCCCACTTCAGGCACAGGCAGCTCCTTTTGACTCTGGGCAAGTCACTTAACCCTCCATTGCCCCATGTAAGCCGCATTGAGCCTGCCATGAGTGGGAAAGCGCAGGGTACAAATGTAACAAAAAAAAAAAAAAATCACTATAGAGAAGAGGGATAGTTCTTTGAAAAAGAGGAGGTTGAAAAGGTGGCATTAGGAAGTGTTCATATACTCACATAATCGGAATATTTCCTTTACTAAAAATATAAACAAAATGAAACCAAAGACTTTCCCAGCAATCTGCCCTCATGCTTTTTCCCCTCTTTGGCATGGCAAGATTGTGATGTGCTTGGACATCATAATGACAAAAAAAGCAACACTGGGCCTTCAAGACTGGGACAATAAACGTCCTTTATTGATGACCTGACACGGGCCGTGTTTCGGCGCTAAACAGCGCCTGCCTCAGGGGTCAAGGGGGTACACAGTGAGATGTACTTGAAGTCAATTCAATGCCTGCATTATTTTGTCACCCATTTTAAGTCCTGCCACCTCTGCGGGACCGCCCTCTGTCACCTTAGTTACATAGATGCCCTTGTCGGTTTTGACTTCAGAGAAGGGATTCTGCGTAGGATCTTGATCAATCCCTCCACCAATACTGAATCCTAAAATCAGATTCTCGCCTTGACGCAGTTCATGAATTTCAACTCGTTGCTGGACCAAGGGCTACTGAGTTCAATTCAACGATTGTGACCTCACCGGAAGCAAAGCAACCTTGTAGCTAGGGTGACAGAGGGCGGTCCCGCAGAGGTGGCAGGACTTAAAATGGGTGACAAAATAATGCAGGCATTGAATTGACTTCAAGTACATCTCACTGTGTACCCCCTTGACCCCTGAGGCAGGCGCTGTTTAGCACCGAAACACGGCCCGTGTCGGGTCATCAATAAAGAACGTTTATTGTCCCAGTCTTGAAGGCCCAGTGTTGCTTTTTTTTTGTCTGTATACTTTCTGTGTATGCTGTATTACCCTCTCTATCTGTGTTATACTGCATGGACATCATAATAAAATGTTTGTGAGCATCTGAGGTTCCAGTACATCATTGTTTATGGTTACTCTATTAGATTGTAAGCTCTTTGAGCAGGGACTGTCTTTCTTCTATGTTTGTGCAGCGCTGCGTATGCCTTGTAGCGCTATAGAAATGCTAAATAGTAGTAGTAGTAGTAGTAGTCTCTTGTAACCAGAGCTAATAGTGTGATGTCATAATGCCTCAGTCCACCAATAAGAGCTAACCTCATCAGTGATGTCACAATGGCTTGATTGTCCTATACTTGGCTCACTTTTATTACATAGCTCTTTGAGCAGGGACTGTCTTTCTTCTATGTTTGTGCAGCGCTGCGTATGCCTTGTAGCGCTATAGAAATGCTAAATAGTAGTAGTAGTAGTAGTTACTCAGTTATCCTTGTGCTGTGTATTGTTTCCCCAGATGCTTCGTTTCTGTTGGCTTTAACTGTGCAGTCATTACGAATTTGTTTAATCAGAATCTGGATGCAATTCTAAATAATGTAATCTCGGGAACATTTTGTATTACTAACCAATGTGTTAAATAGTACCATTCCTTTGAAAAGTTGAGAAACGTGACCTTACAGTGATATAAAGCATTAGTTTGTCAGTGAAAGGCTCCAAAGGCATTCGTATTTAGGATATAAACCAAAGGGCTGGACTGGTGACTCAGGTGGTACCTGCTGTACACTGTCAGGCAGAAGGTCCCCGATTAATCACTGCAGAGGACCTATTACTCCCTGTGTTGGTGGAGGATGGGGATGCCATGGGAGCAGCATTTAGCCCAAAGGGAGGGGAGAGGGCAAAGAAAGTCATGGTTATTGCTACCCTAGGGGAAAGATTTGCAGGGAGCCCTCATGCACGGCCCCCATCAGGGAACTGTCACTGCAATTACCTGGAGGAACAGCGCAAAAGTGGAGAACCATATTTCACTGTCCAGCTTATTTTCGAAACAGAAAGACGCCCATATTTCGACCCAAATCGGGAGATGGGCGCCTTTCTCCCGTGGGCGCCCAAATCGGTATAATCGAAAGCCAATTTTGGGCGCCTCCAACTGCAGTCTGTCGCGGGAACGAACAAAGTTGACGGAGGCGTGGTGAAGGCGGGACTGGGGCATGTTTATCGCTGAAAACCGATACCGCCCAGTTCAAATCCGTCCAAATCCGATGCACTTGCCCGGCACCAACCGTATTACCGAAACAAAAGATGGACGCCCATCTTTTTCGAAAATACGGTCTGTCCCGCCCCTTCGCGTATTCGTCCTCGGAGATAGGCGCCCATGGAGATGGGCGTTCACGTTCGATTATGCCCCTCTATGTCAACAAATACCAAAGAAAGGAGTAGTGTGATTAGCAGGGCTGTTCTGTAAAGAAACAGCAGAACAAGGAATATAATGAATAAAACCTTTATTCTCCAGGACCCAACACAACACTGTGTTTTGGTATAAAGCCTACATCAGGGGTCTGTGCAGGAAATCACTGAAGGGTATAGAACAATGTAATCACTGGAAAACAATCTTGATAAAGACATGATCCAGGAACGCAGGGTCAGCGTATAATGCGCAATGACAGTATACTGCAATTACCTGAACAGATGTGCTTGGAGAAGTTATAAAACTAGGGGAAACAATTGCCAGGTAATTGCCGATGAAGGCTATGGGGGTAATTCTATAAAGGGGTATTTATTTTTAGGTGTCAAAGAGGTACCTATTTGGAGCCTATTCTAGAAAGGAAAGTAGGCACAAAGGGGTTGATATTCAGACCGCAAGAGGTAGCTGGGCCGCCCCCCGCGGTTGGCAGTCAGCCGGATATTCAATGCCAGGCTGTGGCCGGTGACCGGCATTGAATATCCGTTTTATTTTTGGCCATTTTCAACTTAACCGGCCAAGTCAATATTCAGTGTCGGCCAGTTAAGTTGAAACCAGCCAAAGGTAGGCCTGCAATTTGGCTGCCAAACTTAGCTGGCGATGCGTTGAATATTAGCAGATAGTCGGCTACATCGTGCAATATAGCAGTTATCTGCTAATCACTGACCGCAAATATTCAGTGGGAGATAACCATCAATCTCTCACTAATATTCATGGATAGCCGGTTAAGTGTTATTCAACTGGCCAGGAGCAACTACTTTCTTATATAGAACTAGTAAATCGGGCCCGTTTCTGACACAAATGAAACGGGCGCTAGCAAGGTTTTTGTCGGAGCTTGTATGTTTGAGAGAGTGTGTGTGAGAGTGACTGTGTGTGAGAGAGAATGAATGTTCGAGTGTGTGTGTGTGACAGAGAGAGAGAGAGAGTGAGACTGCTGGGTGCGAGCGTGTCTGCTCTGTCCCCTGCCCCCCCTCCAGCCACCCAGCAATTATCCTCTCTCCCCTGCTCCCCCTCCAGCCACCCAGCAATTCTCCTTTTTCCTTGCCCCCCCCCCCTTTATCCACCCAGCGATGCTCTTCTCTCCCCTGCCCTCCTCCCGCCACCCAGCGAGTCTCCTCTGTTCCCTGCTCCCCCTCCAGCCACCCAGTGATTCCCCTCTCTCCCCTGCCCCCCCCTCCAGCCACCCAGTGATTATCCACTCTCCCCTGCCCCCACTCCAGCCACCCAGCGATTGTCCTCTCTCCCCTGCCCCCCCTCCAGCCACCCAGCGATTGTCCTTTGTCCTCTGCCCCCCCTCCAGCCACCCAGCGGTTCTCCACTTTCCCTTGACCCCCTTCCAGCCACCCACCGATGCTCTTCTCTCCCCTGCCCCCCCTTCCAGCCACCCAGCAAATCTGTCTCCCCTGCCCCCCTTCCAGCCACCCAGCGATTCTCCTCTCTGCTCTGCCCCCCCTCTAGCCACCCAGCAATACTCCTCTCTCCCCTGCCCCCCCTCCAGCCACCCAGTGATTCTCCTTTCTCCCCTGCCCCTAACGATACTGGCCAAATCTCTGGCCCTCCGCCAACCAGCCAACCTCCGCTGCCGTGCACAGCTCAGTGTGCAGGCCCACTGAACGATCGATCCATTCGCCGCTGTGCGCCCGCCCTCCCATCTCTGGTTGGTCAGCTTTTGCGTGTGACGTACCTGGAAGTACGTGACGTAAATTCATGAGATGGATGCATCCTTTCTGAGAGCACAAATGCTTCAGGCTTTACTGCCACAGAGTCAGCTTCAGAACGCTGGAGGTGCGTTTTATTATATAGGATAGGGGAACGGGTCAAACTTGCAACTATATTTTAGGTATGAGCGCTTACACCTGCCATAAAACTGGGGTAAATAGATTGCAAAACTGGAGGTAAATTCTAGCATTCTATAATTTATACATGTAAAAATAAGGAGTGATAAATAATTATAAATAAAAATAAATTGTAATAATAAGAAGAAAAACATTACGAGGTTTTTAGACCAATGATGAATACCAGAACCCCAGTGAAAGACGCTAAAATCTAAGTAAGCATTTGAGTGTTTTGAGGTCTTTTCCTTGTTTTAAGAAAATACAGTAACATATGTCCTTGCAATACTACTGGACTCTTCAATATTGTGATCACATTTACGGGGCAATTCTAGAAATTGGCACCTCAGTTTAGGCACCCAAATGCTATACTCTTAGCATCAATTCTATAACAGCATCTTAAACGCCAAGTGTGACAAAAGAGTGGGGGCTCCTTTTACCAAGCTGAGGCAAAAGGGGGCCTGCGCTGGCATCCGCGCATGTTTTTGAAGCTATAGCGCTCAATTGTACTGGGAACAAAGTTGAGCGGAGAAGATCAGAGCAGCGTCTCTGATATATGCAATCTTCTCCGCTCAACTTTGTTCCCAGTACAATTGAGCGCTATAGCTTCAGTTTATTGACACACATATTGTTTTTACATTTGGATAGAATTAATAATCAACAGACGGCAGAGAAGACTCCTGACGCAGGCCAGTACGGCCGAAACACAGCTGTGTCCCCTTCTCCCTGCTACAGTTTGGCTAATAAAGTTGATTCTTCATTTTTACATCCAAAGTGTCGTCTTTTTTATGTAATTTTTGATTTTGATGGACTTATCTTTTAAATACATATTTTATGATTAATTTTAAATTTTGATGTTTTTGGTATATATTTATTTTTATTTTTATGTTTTTGTTTTTTGTTTTTGTTAGTCATCTTCGCTGTTCTGTTTCTTGTTGATTTTCTTGCAAAGACTGGTTTCTTCTGTTTTTTGCACTAGTTAACCCACGTGCATTGTTATAGAATATGCTTCGATTGCACGGAAATTAAGGCGCCATATATAGAATCCAGCAGGTGTTGAAAGTATAACATTGTTAATTGGTATCACATATAGAGAAAATGATATTCATAATAAATATTAAAATACTTATACTAATATACTAATATAATATAAAGATAATACATACTATTCTTTCTATGTATTACTTTTGTATTTATATGTTTTAATTATAGTTAGGTCCCTGCTGAAAACTTTTCAAAGCATGGCCATGTTGGGGATTTTGAATCTATAAGATAATAAAGTCCTGGTGTCTATGTTGGATCCTCTTTTTTGGTGTGATTCATCTTTGTTTTACACATTATAAGCTATTGGACGTTGAAACCCAGCCTTTTAGGTGAATATGAAAATTTCAGATGGTGTCATTTCTTTTCTCTGTAGGTGGATTGAAGTGCAGTTTTGTTTTTTTTGATTGCTGAATATTAACACAATCAGGGCCGGCGAGAGACTAAGCCGGGCCCGGGGCAAGGCCGTTCCCCCCGCCAACGCCCCCCCGACCGACGCCCTTGCCCCCCTGCTGACGCCCTTGCTGCCCCCCCCCCACCGCTGCTGCAGTCCCCGGTCTCACCTGCCTGCCCTCAGTTCCGTCGGCCACCGGGTCCCCTGCATTAAAATCGGCAGCTCCTCAGCTCCGTTTGGAAAGGCAGATTGCCTCCCTTCGGGCCTTCCCTCACTGTGTCCCACCCCCGCCTGATATAACTTCCGGTTTCTGCGAGGGCGGGACACAGGGAGGGCCTGAAGGGAGGCGATCTGCCTTTCCAAACGGAGCTGAGGCACTGCCGATCTTAATGCAGGGGGCCCGGTGGTGGACGGAGCCGAGGGCAGGCAGGTGAGACCGGGGACAGCAGCGCCGGCACCCTGACCCTGGCGCCGGGCCCCTCTTGGAGGCCCGGGGAATTTTGTCCCCCCTGCTTCCCCTCTCAGTGGCCCTGAACACAACTAATGATTTCCACACAACTGTGAATGGCTCATCAACACGCCAAAGACAATACATACAATCAAACTCTTTTACAAGGTTTCCACATTGTACTGTGCTATTATTTATTTATTTATTTTGCCGCATTTGTATCCCACATTTTCCCACCTATTTGCAGGCGCAATGTGGCTTACAATATAATACAACTACAATCACATTGATGGAATAGAGAATCAGAGTATATGTAACAGATAAGGTGTATAGGAATATTATGGCAATCATATTAACGGAGAAGAATTTCAGAATTATTGCTGTTAAGGTTCATACGAAAATTATGTTGATTAAGAAGTGGGTAGATGGGTAACATCATAACATTAGATTTCATTAGCATGTTTTCTTAAAAGAAAAATACCATTTTTATACCACTGATAAACAAACAGCAGTGATCTAAAGTGGTGATAAGTATTTCGGTAATCTGTACATTTATATGTGTAAGTGTGCACTTATCAGTAAAAATGATATTATTCTCTTCATTTATATGCATAAATGTGCACTTATCGGTGAAAGTGATTCTCTACATTTACGCAAATAATTGTGCACTTATTGTTTGACAGTATTCTATACATTTACGCACATAAGTGTGCACTTATCAGTGAACGTGAAAGTGTTCTCTACATTTATGCACATAAGTGTGTACGTACCAGTGAACGTGACAGTATTGACTACATTTTCGCACGTAAGTGTGCACTTAGTGAAAGTGACAATATTCTCCACATTTACTCATGTGTGCACTTAGTGAAAGTGACAGTGTTCTCTACATTTACATGCATAAGTGTGCACTTATCAGTGAAAATGAGAGTATTTACTACATTTATGCATGAGTGTGCACTTATCAGTGAAAGTGACAGTATTAACTACATTTATGCACATAAGAATGCACTTATCGGTGAAAGTGATAGTGTTCTCTACATTTACACACATAAGGGTACACATCAATGAAAATGACAGTATTCTCTACATTTGCATTAATAAGTGTGCGCTTATCAGTGAAAATGGCAGTGTTCTCTACATTTACACACATAAGGATGCACTTATCAGTGAAAATGACAGTATTTTCTACATTTACACGCTTAAGTGTGCACTTATCAGTGAAAGTAACAGTATCTCTACATTTACATGTTAATGTGGCATGCAAATGTGGGTGCCCTGTTATCAACTTGCCCTTTTACAGCTAGTTCTCAGTCCAGAACCTTTTTCATCAGGTCAGAACGATATCTTATTTTCCCTTTTTGTTTTGCTCTATTTTTATTCATTTTCTAAAGTCTAGCGGTAAGTGAGAAGCAAACTTATTGGAAAGGGATTTGAAAAGAAAATACCAAAATTACCAAAACGTAGTATTTGGCTATGATCTTCGTTAATCCGGAGTAGAAATGTGAAAATCCCTTACCAACTAATACTGAGCTGTTGATAGTTCTCTACTAGAGAATGATTTTTAAGACAGATTAGGGAATCATTTATTAGGCGCTGTGATTTTAACAAGGGGAAATGGAATATGTAATTAATTTAATGAAAGGTGTTTTAATATTCCCAGACTGTAGAAATGGAATAGAGGCTCCAGTCTTGGAGCAGTGATTATACTTAGTATGAACACTGAACACTAGAGACTGATTGAGGAAGAACAGTAGTAAGATTAATCCCCGTAATCCAAGCTGTGGTTGAATTGCACATCAGGGCAATCGGTCATGGGAAATAACTCAAGCCTGTACTAGTTCTGCAGAAAAAGAATTATTTGAGGTAGCCTGAGTGTAGCACCAAGCTACATACAAATGGCAATACCTAGGAGGATTTATACATATCTATGCATAAATTTTAGCTGGGACAGCAGTCATTTTCTTTGATTTGCATAATACATTAATTAGAACAGACTTCCCAATATTCAAAAGCATTTAACTGGCTAGGATCTGCATGTGACCAGTTAAATGGCACATAACCGGCTATCCTGCAATATTCTTCAGGGGCTAGCCGGCTATCTCTCATTCAATATCATCAGGTAGTGGCTAGCCAGTTATATTGGTTGACATGACCGGCTATCTGCCGATTTTCAGCCTCACTTTAGCGGCTATGGGGTCTTTTTACTAAGGTGCGCTGAAAAGTGGCTTGCGCTGGTGTAGATGCATGTATTGGATGCACGCAGGTTCATTTTTCAGCACACCTGCAAAAAAGGCTTTTTGGGGGGGGGGGGGGGGGCTAAAAATGGACGTGCGGCAAAATGAAAATTGGCGCGCTTCCATTTTGGACCTGAGACCTTACCGCCACCCATTGACTTAGCAGTAAGGTCTCACACATTAACCGGGTGGTAATTGTCAGCACGTGTACAGTGCCGATTAACGTCTGGTTAGCGCTGCATGCTGGAAATTTTCCGGAGCACTGAGTGGGCATGCAGAAAAAATGAAATGACCACACAGGCCACGTGGTAGCTGGGAGGTAGTGCGCGTGTTTGGCACGCATAGGCGCCTACACGGCTTAGTAAAAGGGCCCCTAAATTTGGCCGCATGAATATGTGGGATATCTTTGGCCAGTTAGATGATAACCGGCTACGGCTGAATATGAACATAGCCGGTTACCTTCCAACCGGTCAAAAATAAACAGGATATTCAACGCCAGTCACCGGAAACAGACCAGCAATGAATATCCAGGTTTAGCAGTGACCATAGAAGTTAGCTGGGCTAATTCCTGTCATCTGAATATCAGCCCCATAATCTTTTTTTCCCCTTGAAATGGCATATTTATTTCCCGTGGATTTATCTAGGAATAATTGTTTTCACTTTTTATTACTGTTGTTTTGTCCACATTCTGGACTAGATTCTATATTTCACGTCTAAAATATTGGCACTGAAGTAAAATATACCTAAGCGTATTCTATAAAGTACGCCTTAATTTAGGTGTACTTTATAGAATAAGCCTAAATTTTAGCACGGTTTATAGAATATTCCAAGAACCTATCCGTGCAACTAAATTTAGTTACGGGCAGTTACATCAAGTAAACCTTGCTGCAAATCTCAATGCCTAAATTACACGCTGATCAGGTGTGTTCTCTAACAAGGTGCATAAATTTTAGAATTGCCCATGACTTGCTCATTCCACATCCATGGCCATGCCCCCCTTTTCAACTATGCGACTTAGAATTTACATGGTGAGAGTTATCTCTCTGCATGGCCATATATTTTTTTTTTTTGGGGGGGGGGGGGGGTACTGGCTGTGAGGAAAAGGACCCTGGCACATTGGAAAAATGGCACCCACCGCCAGCGCAGGACCCTTTTTCCTGCAGCTTAGTAAAAGGACCCCTTTGTTTTTTATTTGCAGGTTGTGTTCTCAAGTTCCCATTAGTGTACGGTACCTGAGTGGGCATGCAGAAAAAATGAAATGACCACACAGGCCACGTGGTAGCTGGGAGGTAGTGCGCGTGTTTGGCACGCATAGGCGCCTACACGGCTTAGTAAAAGGGCCCCTAAATTTGGCCGCATGAATATGTGGGATATCTTTGGCCAGTTAGATGATAACCGGCTACGGCTGAATATGAACATAGCCGGTTACCTTCCAACCGGTCAAAAATAAACAGGATATTCAACGCCAGTCACCGGAAACAGACCAGCAATGAATATCCAGGTTTAGCAGTGACCATAGAAGTTAGCTGGGCTAATTCCTGTGGTCTGAATATCAGCCCCATAATCTTTTTTTCCCCTTGAAATGGCATATTTATTTCCCGTGGATTTATCTAGGAATAATTGTTTTCACTTTTTATTACTGTTGTTTTGTCCACATTCTGGACTAGATTCTATATTTCACGTCTAAAATATTGGCACTGAAGTAAAATATACCTAAGCGTATTCTATAAAGTACGCCTTAATTTAGGTGTACTTTATAGAATAAGCCTAAATTTTAGCACGGTTTATAGAATATTCCAAGAACCTATCCGTGCAACTAAATTTAGTTACGGGCAGTTACATCAAGTAAACCTTGCTGCAAATCTCAATGCCTAAATTACACGCTGATCAGGTGTGTTCTCTAACAAGGTGCATAAATTTTAGAATTGCCCATGACTTGCTCATTCCACATCCATGGCCATGCCCCCCTTTTCAACTATGCGACTTAGAATTTACATGGTGAGAGTTATCTCTCTGCATGGCCATATATTTTTTTTTTTGGGGGGGGGGGGGGGGTACTGGCTGTGAGGAAAAGGACCCTGGCACATTGGAAAAATGGCACCCACCGCCAGCGCAGGACCCTTTTTCCTGCAGCTTAGTAAAAGGACCCCTTTGTTTTTTATTTGCAGGTTGTGTTCTCAAGTTCCCATTAGTGTACGGTACCTGCAAAAAATTAACCTGGGAGCATTGACTCCCTCTTATTTAGGAGGCATTAACCCCCTAATTCTATATAAGTCACCAAAAATTGCTTGTACAAATTTATGTGTGCAATTTAATTGAATAACAAGCTAATTAGCACCAATTGGCTTTATAACAAGCAAGTATTGGCACTAATTAGATTTAATTGGCATTTATGCACATAAAATTAGGCATGGGATCCACGCCTAAAATTTACATGCAATTGGAAAAAGGAAACATGGAAATGGGAGGGGCATGGGTGTAATGGGAGTATTCATAAAATTAATGCATGTTGTTATAGAATAATAGGGAGATGCACCTAATGTAGGTGTGTACATTTGCACCACGTTTCAGTTGGTGCAAATAGCCACATCTAAAGTGAGGTGCAATTCCCGGGCATAAGTACTATTCTATACACAGGTAAGTGTACACTTAGTTGCTTAATTGCAGTGGTGTTCCTAGGTCGGAGGATGTACTACTATGGATTTACAGCCTGTCTCACTGACACAGACTACTCAATAATTACTGTGGATTCTTTTGGATTCATAGATAAATGAAACCTTTATTAGAGGAGCTAAATTCTACAATGATTAAGATATATACAATGATTAGCTATAAACAATCACTACATCACTGGTCTCTACATCTAAGCAATGCTAAGAGTTGTTAGACCAGGAAAAGAAGCAATAATACAGATATACATACAATCATCACTGGTCCTTACATCATCCAGGCTCTTAACATCAGCTGGGGGGGCCTGTTACAGCGAAAGCCAGGAGCATTTTAGACCAGGAACAGATCCTCTGCACAGTACGTACGTTACTCACAGATGAGCTCCCGATTTCACTGCAAGAAACTTCCCTTTTTATTAGACTCAGAACTCATGTTCAGAGCTGAGGAAAGTTACAGAATGCTTCTCTGTTTAGGTAAACAAGCCATACTGTGGGAAAGTGGTCACATGTTCCCCAAGTCCAGGTGGCCAAGCTAGACCTGGAAAACAAGTGCCATCCTCCCTTTCACATACCAAATTAATTAGAGCTGTGTCTTATCTTTTGCATTCCAACTTATTTTTACACAATCAAAGTTAAACAATTATTTTTAAACAGAATTACTTCTAATCAACAATACAGACCCCGAGTGCACTGGTCGGTCAAGACAGAGATGAAAAACAATCTTTAAAATTCACTTCTATTACAGAGGATCACCACTGTGCATTCCTCCGGGTGCAGCATGCCGCAGCACGACACCCCCCGGGTACAGCGTGTCCCCCCCAGTGCATCACCTTGAAGCCCTCCCCTCCGGTGCATTCTTTTTACCTGCTGGGGTGCAGAGAGCAGCTGTGTGGCTGTCCGCTCTGCCGGTTCCCTGCTTCCTCTGCCCCAGAACAGGAAGTAACAGCAGAGGGAGCAGGAAACTGACATAGCTGACAGACGCACAGCTGCTCCCTGCTTTCTTCCTGCAATATGCACCTGGGGCAGACCGCCCCCACCGCCCCGCCCTTGGTACGCTGCTGCTTAAATGCTAATATTCTAGACATTTATTCTAGACTAAAGAGTGACCAGAATGATAAAGGGGATGGAACTCCTCTCATATTAGGAAAGGTTAAAGAGATTACGGCTCATCATCTTGGAAAAGAGACTGCCAAGGGGAGTTATAATTGAGGTCTACAAAATCCTGAGTGGTGTAGAACGAGTACAAGTTAATTGATTTTTTACTCTTTCAAAAACTACAAGGACTACGGGATATGCAACGAAGTTACATGGAAATACTTTAAAAACAAATAGGAGGAAATATTTTTTCACTCAACGAATAGTTAAGCTCTGGAACTCGTTGCCGGAGGATGTAGCAACAGTGGTTAGCGCCTGGGTTTAAAAAAGGTTTGAACATGTTCCAGGAGGAAAAGTCCATAGTCTGCTATTGAGACAGACATGGGAAAGCCACTGCTTAACCTAGGATTGGTAGCATGGAATTTTGCTACTCTTTGGGATTCTGGAAACTTGCTAGTCTTTGGGAATTCCAGAATCTTGGTACTCTTTGGGATTCTGCCAGGTACTTGTGACCTGGATTGACCACTGTTGGAAACTGGATACTGGGCTAGATGGACCATTGGTCTGACCCAGTATGGCTGTTCTTATGTTCTTAATACGAATGCCTAGATTATAGAATTGACCTTCCCATGTGTGGTAAGTACTTTGCCTTTGTGTTAACTGTAAAGGAAGATGCTGGGCAGCCCCGAACAGTAACCACGGAGACTTTGCGGCTACTGTGCATTCATTTTTGCAACTAATCCACCATAACTGCAAATATTTATTGCTTTGTCGTAAAAGGTGTCTATATTTTTAATGCCTTCTTCTCGGATCTTCCCTATTGGGTTATAATGAGTCCAGGTTCTTTAAGTAGGTCTGTTTCTTTCTTGTGTAATTAATTAATGAAGGCTGAAATAATTTATGATGAATGTAACAGAAGAATACCGATGGATGCTGAAGTTAATGAGTTTATCTCCTTTTTCCGCATCCGTTCCTCAGCCAACTGTGGAATTGTAGCTTATAAGAGCAAAGAAGTGCCCCAGCTTGCAGATCTGACACATCTACTGCATCCTCATGCCACATTCCACAGGTCATGCCTGACATAATCAAAAACACACGTTTCATAAGAACAATATGTTATCTATTCTAAATCAAAACAATGCAAACAAATTATTGTGGAAATAAGTAAAATAGTCATTTCTTGCGAGCTTTCCCTCCCCCTTGCTCCCTGCTGAAACAATTTATTGCTGATAAGGTTTATTAAAATTCTCAATTAAAAAATGCAGAGCATGGAGAGTTTATAATGAAGTTGAGGAACGTTGTCATTTAAAATGATGCACACAAATTACGCCGATTAAAGAGCCGGGCGACAAAATAATTCCTAGGATCTGGTAATTTATGAGTTTGTCATGTTGAAGTCTAAATAAAAACCACCCCCTCCAAAACAAATTCTATGTGATTTCTAATTAAAAGCAATCCATTAAAATCCATTTTTCCAGGAACATCAGAATTAAAAAAACAAAAGCTTAATTTATGGATGACTCACAAATTTTATGGTAAGATATTGCACTAAACCTTAATTTCAGAAGCAATGTATCACCCCTGCTGTTATACATTCATAGTTTTTGTGGCTGCTTTACTGAGATTTTCTCCCGTGGGAAAAAAACGCTGATCACATCAGGCCCTTTGTCGTTACGGGGGGGGGGGGGGGGGGGATTTATTTAATTTAATTTTTTATTTGTTACATTTGAATCCCACATTTTCCCACCTCTTTGCAGGCTCAATGTGGCTTACATAGTATCGTTAACGGCGTTAGCCGATTCCGATATGAACAGATACAAGGTATGAACAGTTACAGGTAATATTATGGTAGAATGAAGTACATGTATGATAAATACAATTGGGGGGACTTAATTAGGGAGAGGAAGAGCTAGGATATGTCCATTACGGTCTTTGGTTACGTTGTGTCGCAGGTGCCAGGTTTTTTATGTTGGTTTGGTGGGGTATACCCTTCTGAACAGATATATATATATTCTATATATGGCACCTAGAAATTCCAGGCAGAAAATATTTCCACCTAAGTATATTCTATAAGCGGTGCCTAGATTTAGGGGCAGTATATAGAATACACTTAGTTGATATCTTAGAGGACCATAATCGAACGGGGCCGGCCATCTATAAGGGCGGCCATCTGTAACGCCGGCTCCGTCAAGCGGTGTACCTGACTGTATTATCGAAACAAGATGGCCGGCCATCTTTCATTTTGATAATACGGTCGGGGCCGGCCAAATCTCAACATTTGGCCTGCCTTTAGAGATCAACGGCGTTAGAGATGGCCGGCATTGGTTTTCGCCGATAATGGAAACCGATGCCGGTCATCTCAAACCCGGCCAAATCCAAGGCATTTGGTCATGGGAGGAGCCAGTATTTGTAGTGCACTGGTCCCCCTCAAATGCCAGAACACCAACTGGGCACCCTAGGGGGCATTGCAGTGCACTTTACAAATTGATCCCAGGTACCTAGCTCCCTTACCTTGTGTGCTGAGCCCCCCAAATCCCCCCCCCCCAAAACCCACTACCCACAACTGTACACCACTACCATAGCCCTTAGGGATGAAGGGGGGCACCTACATGTGGGTACAGTGAGTTTGGGGGGGGGGGGGGTTGGAGGGCTCACATTTATCACCACAAGTGTAACAGGTGGGGGGGATGGGCCTGGGTCCGCCTGCCTGAAGTGCACTGCAGTATCCACTAAAACTACTCCAAGGACCTGCATACTGCTGTCATGGAGCTGGGCATGACATTTGAGGCTGGCATAGAGGCTGGCAAAAAAATGTTTTTTATATTTTTTTTTGGGTGGGAGGGGGTTGGTGACCACTGGGGGAGTAAAGGGAGGTCATCCCCCATTCCCTCCGGTGGTCATCTGGTCAGTTGGGGCACCTTTTAGAGGCTTGATCGTGAACAAAAAGGGACCAAGTAAAGTTGGCCAAATGCTCGTCAGGGCCGGCTTTCCTTTTTCCATTATTGACCAAAGCCGACCATCTCTTAACCATGCCCCTGTCCCGCCTTCGGTACACTGCCGACACGCCCCCTTGAACTTTCACCGGCTCTGCAATGGAAAACAGTTGAAACCGGCCAAAATCGGCTTTCGATTATACCGATTCGGCCGACTTTAGGAGAAGGCCGGCCATATCCCGATTTGTGTTGGAAGATGGCTGGCCTTCTCGTTCGAAAATAAGCAGGATAGTGCCTAAAACTCCGCACCTCCATGTACACCAATGAAAATGTGGTATAAATCCAGGTGTGTAGATTAAGGTGCAGAGGGCCAGATTCTATAACAACACATGTAAATTTTGGAACACCCTTGAAATGCCTATTTGCCTGCCTATAGCTACGCCCCCTTTTGCCTACACGCATTAGAATTTAGGTGCAGTGTGTTACAGAATATGCTTAGGGAGTTGTGTGTGTAAATTCTAATTATTACCAATTAGTGCTTATTATTGCTTGTTAAGTGCTGTTAACAAGGCTGATTGACTTGTTAAGCCAATTAAGTTACACACGTTGTTACGGATTACACTTGGATTTTGGCGCAGATCTCTAGGTGCGCTATATAGAATCCGGGGGTAAGGGGCCTGGTGCTAAGCTGTGTATGCAGCCAATGCCTGTATGTATTGCTTAATAGATGTTAGAGCAGAACTGCGCTAATGGCCCCTTATACTAAAACCAGCCAGTACAGTAAAAACTGAGCGCTAGCTGTTTAGTGTAGGTAGCGATAGGTTGTGGGCAGATGACAACTAGTATGTGGGTTGCTATTGTTCACTAGCTGGCATGACTACCAACAGCATGGCTGCATTTAACAAGGGGTCATGTTAAATACAGCTGCACTACCAGTAATCCTTGTAGCATAGCCACTGTTAAGAGCAATGCTGGTGGTTCAACACCCTCCTGATCCCCCAGCCCTTCCCCCTTCCAATCTCCCCGGCACTTTCTCCATTTCCAATCCCCCTGATCAGTACCTTCCACAATGCAGCTCCCCCAGTCTCAACCCCTTACCCAAACAACCCCCCTGGGGGTTTATCTGGTAGTCCAGCCGCATGGGCCAGAATAGACTTCCTTAGTTCCTGCCCCATCTGGCTCTAAGTTTCATAATGGTACCAATGACCCCCTAGGAGTAGCCTTAGGGGTCATCCTACTATATAAGAGCAATAGCTTCTTCTGTGGACAGATGACCCCTAGCTGGCGAACCATGAGATTACTGCTTAGGGGTCATTGAGGCCATCTTGAAACCTGGAGTCAAATGGGGCAGCAGTGGAGAGGGACTGTGTCCTCCCTGTGCTACTCAATCCCCCATATGTGTCTTAGGGAGTTCAGGGGTAGGGATTGGCTGTGCTATGGAGGGGTGTGTGTGTGTGTAGGGGGTGGGGGGCAGGGCCGCCAAGAGGCTGGGCTGGGCCCCTGCCCCCGCCACCGCACCCCCCCCCGAGGTCGTCGTCGTCGTCGCCACCCACCCCCCTCTGTCCACCACCATGCCGGGCCCCCCTGAATTCAAATCATAGCGCCTCACCTCAACCTTGCTCCATTTGAAAGAAGCGCAGCAGCGGCAGTCTGCCGATCGCCTCCTTTCGGGCCTTCCCTCCCTGTGTCTCGCCCTCGTCTGACGTAACTTGAGTGAGGGCGGGACACAGGGAGGGAAGGCCCGGAGCAAGGTCGAGGTGAGGCGCTATGATTTGAATTCAGGGGAGCCCGGCCCGGTGGTGGATGGAGGGGGGCGGGTGGAGGGGACTGACGCACCAGGCCCTGCTTGGAGGCCGGGCCTGGGGAATTTTGTCCCCCCTGCCCCCCTCTCTGCGGCCCTGGGGGGGGGGGGGGGATGTTCAGGGGGGTTATGTTTAGGGGATCTGCATTGTGTGGGTAGGTCCAGTGGGAGTACTGATTACTAGGGATTAGGACGGGGAGGAAGTGCAAGGGGGAAGGGGGGGCATGTGCTGAGGGGAATGGAATGGTTGAAATGTCACAGGGGAGGGATTGGAAGGGGAAAATTGATGGGGGTGATTTGGGGGAGGAAGTGATGGGGTGAATTAGGAGTGGGAAAGTGCCAGGGGAGATCTGGGGGTGAGGGTGCAGAACCATAGCCATGATTCTGCCCTTTCTTTTTACTTTGGGAAGCACTGGGGCCCGTTTTCCATTCCTTGGTGGCAGTGCAGGTGCACCTATGCTATCTGCTGTGACATGTGATAGGTGGCTGCCTTGTGCATTAAATGCAGAGCAGTTGCTGGGCACACCCTTTGCATTTACTGCGGTGTTTTGCAATTAAGATGCGGTTAAGTGCAAAAACTTAGTAAAAGGGCTCCTAAAGTATATTTTTGGTGGGATGAGGAAAGTGTTCTAAGTTCACCAAAATTGTTGGATTATTTGTAGTAAATAATTAGCAGATTTTAGTACACACAGCTTCAGCTTTAGAAATGTTAATTTCTTTCTTCATCTCTCTCTCATTCACCCCAGAATAATTCACTGCTGAGTCACTTTAAAGTTGAAGTAACAAAACATCTGTTTACTCACAGTTTGTAGTTAGATTATAATCAGACAGGCTTATATATACATATTACTATACATTTGTATTATCAGCTCCTTCCATGTGCTTAGATGGTAATGGATGCTCACACCACCATAGATCCTCTCAGGTTAGGAGAGATCATGAGCTCCATGTGCTCCATGTGCTGCATGTGCTGCATCTAACCCCCACAGGAAGTTACATAGCTGTGTGACCTCTCTAAGTAATTCACATCAGAGGTCACAGAGTAATCACAGAGAAATAATAGGTGACAGGCAATGCATGTAAAATACAATTACATTCCAACAAACCCCTTCTCATGCATAACTGTCATGCAATTATTTATTCATACAAAGTCCAAGCTTTATACGCAGATTCACAAAATGTTCTCTGGGTAACGGTTAGGTCATGATGTCAGCTGTCATCTCACTGGTGTGACAATAGTGTAGACTGATGACCCCTTCTTTCGCCAACTCTCGCACGTTGTGGTATTTCGTTGCGATGTGCTTGGTGCGTGACTGAACCTTGTCATTCTGTGACAGTCTGATGCAGCTCTGATTATCTTCCATTATCTGGATTGGTCTCTTTTCAGCTATTCCAAAATCCAGCAAAAGTTTTTCAATCCACATCAGTTCTCTGCACGCTTCCGATACGGCCACGTATTCAGCTTCTGTAGAAGACAAACTCACAATACTTTGTTTATGACTGGCCCATGAAATTTGTACATTTCCATACATAAACACATATCCACTTGTGGATTTATAATCAGAATGATCCCCTGCCCAATCTGAATCACAGTAACATATTAGTTTTGGATTACTATTGGCTGAAATCTTTAATTTACAATCAATGGTACCCTTTAAATACCTTACCATCCTTTTAACTGCAGTCCAATCTGATTTGGTAGGTGAGCTGACCCTTCTGCTCAAAATTCCTACTGCATTTGCTATATCAGCCCTGTATGTGGTAGCTAGATATAAAAGCTTACCTATGGCTGATCTATATTGGATGTTATCTGGTAAAGGTTCTCTTACTGTTTCATCCTTCAGAAAATCAGTGATCATGGGAGTGCTTACAACTTGGGCATCTTGCATACCTAAACTTTCAATAAGCTCATTTATTTTCTGCTTCTGGCTTAGAAGATAAGAACCATCATTTTGTTTCTCAATTTCTATACCAAGATAGTATGACACATTACCAAGTTCTTTTATCTCAACATTGAGGTTTAAACACTTTACAATGTCCTTGTACTCTTGCTCACTTTTGCTTGCAATGAGCAGATCATCAACAAAAGCTAAAATGTATGCATATTGTCCATTTGTGCACCTAGTGTACAAGCATTTATCTGCTTCACCTTGCTTAAATCCTAAATTTGTCAATATTTCATGCAATTTATCATTCCAACATTTTGCACTTTGCTTTAATCCATAAAGACCTTTGTTTAATTTACACACTAGCTGTCTTTGTTTTGTATTTATGAAACCTGTTGGCTGTTCCATGTACAAGTCTTCAGTTATATCTCCGTGAAGAAATGCTGTTTTCACATCAATGTGTTTGACTTGCATGCCTTTTGAGACTGCAATGCTCAGAAGTGTTCTGATTGTCGTGTGTTTCACTACAGGTGCAAACACTTCATCAAAATCTTCTCCATATTTTTGAAGATATCCCTTTGCGACTAATCTGGCTTTATACCTTTCCACTTTTCCTTGTGCATTCCTTTTTAACTTGAATACCCATTTGCATCCTATAGCTTTCTTGCCAGGAGGTAATTTTGTAAGAATCCAAGTATTATTTTTATCCAATGCATCAATTTCTTCTTGTGCAGCTTTACGCCATTCAGCAGCTTCTTCTGCTGACATTTTCTCAATCTCATCCCATGTTAAGGGCTCTTGAGCTTCTGCTGACTTTGTTAGGTAAGACAGTCTTGGGGGTGGAACACCTTTGTTTTCCCTGGATGAGCGTCTGACAACAGGTTGGTCTGACCTTTCTGCATCCTCTAAATCTGAGAGTTCTTCTCCAATTGATTCCCCTTCTCCAACTGTACTGTCTTCTTCAATGATCCTTTCTGTGTCTGCTTCCTCTGCCTGTTCCTCGTTAGATACAGGTGAGTTGCTTTCAGACATCTGCCTTGGTATGGCATTTATATACACTGGCATGTCTATTATGGTTCTAGTTTCATATTCTGGATGATAAGGCTCATCTGGGATAATCCAGCCTTTATCAACCCTTTTGTTTTCATCAAAATATGTAACATGTCTTATGCCAACAATGCCAGTTTTCAGATTCAAAATTCTATATCCTTTGTGTCCTGGAGCATAGCCAACTAAAATGCCCCTTTCTGTTGTGGAATCCAGCTTATGCCTTCTTTGCTTTGGTATATGAGCATATGCTGTACTTCCAAATGTTCTTATGTGTGACAGGTTTGGCTTCCTACCATGCCATGTCTCATGTGGTGTGCGCTCAGCGCCTTTAGTTGGCATTCTGTTTTGTAGGTACACTGCTGTGAGAATGGCTTCCCCCCATAGTCTTTTAGGGAGATTGCTATCTGACAGCATACATCTGGTCATTTCCACAAGTGACCTAAATTTTCTCTCTGCAACAGAATTTTGCTCTGGTGTATAAGCTACTGTTGTGATATGCTGAATGCCTTCTTGTTCTAGAAATGTGCGCATGCTTTGTGAAGTGAACTCACCACCATTGTCGGTCTGAAGAACCTTTGGTTTTCTTTCAAATTTATTGCTCACCATGGCTACGTATTTCTTCAGCATGTCTGTGACTTGACTTTTTTCTTTCAGCAAATAGGCCACACAATATCTAGAGAAATCATACAAGAATATCAGCACAAATCTGTTATTTCCCAATGATGGGATATTAAACGGTCCACATAAGTCACTGTGTATTAAGTCCAGTACTTTATTACTCCTATTTCCTGTGTATGCAGGAAATGAGGGTCTCACACCTTTTTGAGTAACACAGTCTATGCATTTCTCCATTTTACCAGCATCTGCACTTATCTGAATGCCGGTGGCCAGTTGCTTACTGTAAAGATCCTGGATCACCTTAGAATCACGATGTCCCAGGCGGCGATGCCAGATTTCCAGACTACATTTACCATCATTCTTCCTTACTTGCGCCATATGTGAGGCTTCACCTGAAATGCTCAGTTTATAAACATCATTATGCATAAAAGCTTCAGCATACACTTCATCATTTTTAGAGATTGTGCACTTACTGTTTTCAAAATGAATCACAAATCCCTTCTTATCTAATGTAGATACACTAAGCATATTGCAAACTGCTTGGGGAATATACAAGACATCACTTACAGGAATTTCTTTAACTTCATTAGACACTTTGCATTTTAAGAATCCAATACCTTTTGCTTGGATCTTAGCAGTCCCTGCGTTTGCAGTTTTAAGAATACCTTCCTCTGGACACATTTCCTGAAAGAAATCCTTACAATTGGTTAAATGGCATGTGCTCCCTGAATCCAAAATCCAAGTACTTTCATTTGAATTATTATTTACCATAGTCAAAGATTTTTCTGCCATTAGAAAGCCCTTGTGTTTATCTTTGTCCTTCATACATTTCCTGGTTTGAAAATTCTTTAGTTCCATTGGCTTAGGTGAGCTAGAGGGAGTGTTTTGTGTTTCCTTACACCATTTAGATACATGTCCCTCCTTTCCACATGAGTAGCAAATCAGCTTGCCCTTGGGTGGAGTTTTCCCATAGCTCCGCCTTCCTCTGTTCTTTGCCAAGAAATTTGTTTCATTTCTCTCTGACTGACTCTGAGAACACATCTCCTCAGAATCATTTATTATGCATTCCTGCCTTAGTTTTGATGTTGCCTGTTCAAAAGATTGCCCTTCAATGGCCTCATTTACAGACCTAAAAACATCAAACTTCTTTGATAGTGAGGTAAAAAGAAATGCTCTTTTCAATGCATCACACATGGGAATTCCAGAAAGTTCTAACTTTTGAAATGAAGACATAAGATACATAATGTGATCATTACATTTACTTTTATCCCTTAATTTGGTTTCATTCAACTCTGCCAGCCAAATTGGTTGCTGCTTTGCATATGTAGTTGCATACATAGTTCTCAGTTTATATAAAATGTCCTTTGGTGTATCTTTTCCCTCCACTAATATGGCTTGTTTCTCTGAGAGAGCTTCCAAAAGCATGCACTTCACATAATAGTTTGCATTGTCCCATTCAGCCATATTTTCATCTGTTCTGTCTTGGTCTAAGCATATATTTAATCCTTTTGCTCGAAGGAGACATATGAATCTTAATTCCCACTGCTGATAATTAAACTCAGTTAATTTAGGCACCTTGAGAGAATAGAACAATGGTGAATTTCTTCCCTCAGCCATTTTCTTAGCCTTCTGTCTGCTGTGTGGGGGGAGAGAGAGACAGACTGAATCTTTCCTTTAAAACTTAAGAGAAAAATGTGGCCTTTTTTCTGCCTGGTAATATTTCTCTTCTTTTTCAATTCCTGGCCCTGGGCCCATAACCCTTTTGTTGGATTATTTGTAGTAAATAATTAGCAGATTTTAGTACACACAGCTTCAGCTTTAGAAATGTTAATTTCTTTCTTCATCTCTCTCTCATTCACCCCAGAATAATTCACTGCTGAGTCACTTTAAAGTTGAAGTAACAAAACATCTGTTTACTCACAGTTTGTAGTTAGATTATAATCAGACAGGCTTATATATACATATTACTATACATTTGTATTATCAGCTCCTTCCATGTGCTTAGATGGTAATGGATGCTCACACCACCATAGATCCTCTCAGGTTAGGAGAGATCATGAGCTCCATGTGCTCCATGTGCTGCATGTGCTGCATCTAACCCCCACAGGAAGTTACATAGCTGTGTGACCTCTCTAAGTAATTCACATCAGAGGTCACAGAGTAATCACAGAGAAATAATAGGTGACAGGCAATGCATGTAAAATACAATTACATTCCAACAAAAATAAGGGGCCCTTTTACTAAAATACGCAAAAAAAGTGTCCAGTGCTATCCTCAGTGCGGGTCTTTCCCATTTGCTGAGGGCACTTTTAGCAAGGCAGTAAAATAGTCCCATTTTCTATTTTACCTATTAATGGCCATGTGCTAATTTCCCCATTAGCCCATAAGCACCGCCATACTGGGAAAAGACCAAAGGTCCATCAAGCCCTGTATCCTGTCTCCGACAGACCGAAAATGGACGCGCGCCAAGTTTGATTTCGCCACACGTCCATTTTCGGGAGAAATTTTTAAAAAGGCCCTTTTTACAGGTGCGCTGAAAAATGGATCTGCGCATGCCCAAAACACGCGCCTACACTAGCGCAGCCCATTTTCAGCGCATGTTAGTAAGAGAACCCCTAAATTAAAAAGTACTTTTAAGCACACGGGAAACGCACGTCAATCCCGAAAGTACAATAGGACGCCTGAGCGTGCCCCCGCGGAAGTGCTTTTTAACCTGTGGTAAGCATGCATTAGTGCTTACTGCAAATAGTAAAAAGATCCCTTACTGTGACGTTTATTTCAATTCAAGTTAAGGTTCCTTTTCTCTTGTGCTTTTGGTCGATCTGTTATGTTATATCATTCAAAGAATGTCACACTTTTCATAAAATAAAATGGACTTGGGGATTAAAGCTGTGGATTTTACTTCTGCCACAAATCAACATTTTTTTTTACACTTCTGATAGGAAAAGATGAAGAATTATCCCTTCGTACTGTTTTTATTTCAAAAGCACATAAAAATCAGAAGCCAAGCATTGAAGTATGAGTCGTGGCCTGATGTAAAAATATTTTGTGGAAAAAAAAAAGGTTTACGTGCAAAGACCGATAGGCCCTTTGGAATCCTTTTACTAAGGTGTGCCGAAAAATGACCTGCGCTGTTGTAGGCGTGTGTATTGGTTGTGTGCAGGTCCATTTTTCAGCACGTCTGCAAAAAAGACCCTGTTTTTGGCCAAAAATGGACGTGCGGCAAAATAAAAATTGGCGCATGTCCATTTTGGGTCTGAGACCTTACCGCCATCCATTGACTTAGCGGTAAGGTCTCACGCGTTAACCGGGCGGTAATTGCCAGCGAGCATACAATGCTGATTACCGCCTGGCTAGCGCCACACGGTAAAAAATATTTTCTGCCGCGTGTATTGAGTAAAAAATGGAATTACCGCCTAGGGCATATGGTAGCTGGATGTATATATGTGTCTGGTGCAGTGCAAGCCACCCATCCAAAGCGCCTATAAACAATTATTTTAAATGTTTGTTTAATAAGTGATTTCCTTCAATGTGTCATAAGTATAGGGTTAGTGGAAAAGGCTCAGATTCAAGAGGAAACTAAAAACTTCAAACAAGACATTCCAATATGATAATAGTACATAAAAAACAGTTATACGTCATATTTTGTGTTTCCCAAACGTAATATAATGATTATAATTTTGCATTAAAAATGCCAAAGAGCATCTGGGAATACTGAACGTGTTCTATTCCAGGAGACCTTACCACTGGGTCAATAGCTGGCGGTCTCAGACCCAAAATCGACGTGCAGCAATTTTCATTTTGCTGCATGTCCATTTTCGGCAAAAATGTAAAAAAGACGTTTTTTACATGTGCACTGAAAAATGATTCTGCACGCGCCCAAAACATGGGTCTACACTACCGCAGGCCATTTTTCAGCGCATCTTTGTAAAAGGGCCCCTAATCTGGCAAAGCTAGGAATGCTATTTATGCGGACCTACATGGGGGCACCAACTGAATATTGCTGTCACCCATATAACAATCAGTTCCTCCCCGACTCCTCCCTGTAATGCCTCTCTCCTGTCAGAATTGCTGATTAGTGCCAATATTCAGTGGCACTGCCCGGACAATTAAATGCCACAGAATATCAGCGGCTAGAGCCTCTTCTACCAAAGTGCTTCAATCACTTTGAACATCAGGTCCCTGGTATTTGTTTCATTACCTCTTCCCTGCCTCCCACATATGGATTTGATCTCTTCTCTGGGCTGTGTTTACGGTCTGCACCAAGGAACGATTTTCTGAACTGTTGTCTCCTATCACTCACTGCAGTCAGCTCTCAAAGCAGAAGCAGGGACTTGTAAAGTGCTGCTTTGGCATTAGGGAAGGAAGGGTGGTACAGCACGCAGAGCAGTTACTGCTGTTCAGAAACAGGGAACAAGGAGGTCTTCCTTTTTGCAAACTAGGCAGCAAGGATCCTTCCAGGAGGCGGGTTGAGTGACATATTTCTTGGAGTTACAATAGACCGAAATCTTACACTTGAAAGCCACGTGAAGATTACAACAAAGAAAATGTTCCATTCAATGTGGAAACTTAAAAGAATAAAACCTTTCTTCCCAAGAGAAATATTTTGTAGTCTGGTACAATCAATGGTGCTAAGCCATCTAGACTACTGCAATGCACTTTACGCTGGTTGTAAAGAACTAATCATCAAGAAACTTCAAACAGCCCAAAATACTGCAGCCAGACTCATATTCGGCAAAGCTAAATACGAAAGTGCCAAACCCCCTAAGAGAGAAACTGCATTGGCTCCCACTTAAGGAACGTATTACGTTCAAGATCTGTACCCTGGTTCATAAATTCATTTACGGAGATGCCCCAGATTACATGTTAGACCTCATAGACCTACCACCCAGCACGTACATTCCTGAACCTTCACTTCCCCAGCTGCAAAGAACTAAAATATAAATTAACACATGCGTCCAGCTTCTCCTATATAGGCACGCAGCTATGGAATGCATTACCACTTGAAGTGAAAAAAAATGGGCGACTTAACCAACTTTCGGAAATTACTGAAGACTTACCCTTTCAACAAGGCACACCGCATCGACCCATCTTTTGAACTTTAACGTACTAGATGAACTGTAACGCATTACCACTGTATCTATTATTCAAAATTTGATCTCTCTAGCTTAATTTTACTTTATCACTTTATGTTCTTTATGTAATACCACTTGTATCTTTCTTTCTGGAGTGGCGATTGCCATGAAGGATCAATGTAAGCCACATTGAGCCTGCAAATAGGTGGGAAAATGTGGGATACAAATGCAACAAATAAATAAATAAATATTTGACATAGTCTGACACTTGCTTATAGCATCCTATGGGCCCTGTTTACTAAGCTGCTTTAAGGGTGCGCTAGCGTTTTTAGTGCGCGCTAATGATTAGCATGCGTTAAAGTCCCTATGTTTGTAACGTCCTATAGAACCTTAATTTCAATAAGGTGAGATTTATAATGAAAACAAAATCTACAACAAATTTGAACATTTGAAATAATTTTCTTTCTTTAGTATGTGTGACCTTGATATGATAGCTTTTTTTTTTTTTTTTTAAATTGCAAATAAAAACCAAATATCTCCTATACAGTATGTTGGAGGAATTATAGACGCCCTTAAATTAAATCAGAATAGGAGTCTGTATTTCTCTCTCTTTAGACGTACACACACAGTAAATACATAAATTATCTATCTATAGATATCTCCTTGGGGTTTTTTTTGTCTGTGTTTTTGCATAAATGTGGTGCTTAGATTATGAAATTATCTCTTCACAGTAGAATCCTATAAAAGGGCAAATATACAGTGGTGGAAATAAGTATTTGATCCCTTGCTGATTTTGTAAGTTTGCCCACTGACAAAGACATGAGCAGCCCATAATTGAAGGGTAGGTTATTGGTAACAGTGAGAGATAGCACATCACAAATTAAATCCGGAAAATCACATTGTGGAAAGTATATGAATTTATTTGCATTCTGCAGAGGGAAATAAGTATTTGATCCCCCACCAACCAGTAAGAGATCTGGCCCCTACAGACCAGGTAGATGCTCCAAATCAACTCGTTACCTGCATGACAGACAGCTGTCGGCAATGGTCACCTGTATGAAAGACACCTGTCCACAGACTCAGTGAATCAGTCAGACTCTAACCTCTACAAAATGGCCAAGAGCAAGGAGCTGTCTAAGGATGTCAGGGACAAGATCATACACCTGCACAAGGCTGGAATGGGCTACAAAACCATCAGTAAGACGCTGGGCGAGAAGGAAACAACTGTTGGTGCCATAGTAAGAAAATGGAAGAAGTACAAAATGACTGTCAATCGACAAAGATCTGGGGCTCCACGCAAAATCTCACCTCGTGGGGTATCCTTGATCATGAGGAAGGTTAGAAATCAGCCTACAACTACAAGGGGGGAACTTGTCAATGATCTCAAGGCAGCTGGGACCACTGTCACCACGAAAACCATTGGTAACACATTACGACATAACGGATTGCAATCCTGCAGTGCCCGCAAGGTCCTCCTGCTCCGGAAGGCACATGTGACGGCCCGTCTGAAGTTTGCCAGTGAACACCTGGATGATGCCGAGAGTGATTGGGAGAAGGTGCTGTGGTCAGATGAGACAAAAATTGAGCTCTTTGGCATGAACTCAACTCGCCGTGTTTGGAGGAAGAGAAATGCTGCCTATGACCCAAAGAACACCGTCCCCACTGTCAAGCATGGAGGTGGAAATGTTATGTTTTGGGGGTGTTTCTCTGCTAAGGGCACAGGACTACTTCACCGCATCAACGGGAGAATGGATGGGGCCATGTACCGTACAATTCTGAGTGACAACCTCCTTCCCTCCGCCAGGGCCTTAAAAATGGGTCGTGGCTGGGTCTTCCAGCACGACAATGACCCAAAACATACAGCCAAGGCAACAAAGGAGTGGCTCAGGAAGAAGCACATTAGGGTCATGGAGTGGCCTAGCCAGTCACCAGACCTTAATCCCATTGAAAACTTATGGAGGGAGCTGAAGCTGCGAGTTGCCAAGCGACAGCCCAGAACTCTTAATGATTTAGAGATGATCTGCAAAGAGGAGTGGACCAAAATTCCTCCTGACATGTGTGCAAACCTCATCATCAACTACAGAAGACGTCTGACCGCTGTGCTTGCCAACAAGGGTTTTGCCACCAAGTATTAGGTCTTGTTTGCCAGAGGGATTAAATACTTATTTCCCTCTGCAGAATGCAAATAAATTCATATACTTTCCACAATGTGATTTTCCGGATTTAATTTGTGATGTGCTATCTCTCACTGTTACCAATAACCTACCCTTCAATTATGGGCTGCTCATGTCTTTGTCAGTGGGCAAACTTACAAAATCAGCAAGGGATCAAATACTTATTTCCACCACTGTATGTAAATGGAGATATATAGACTCCATCTATGTATATGTTTATCTGTAAAATCCACAGTATATACGTATGCATTAATTTACAGAATAGTGCTTAGGTGGATTTTTGGCATTTATTTATTTATTAGGATTTCTTTTACAAGCACATGTGCATATAAACTGGTATTTTCATTTTTTATGAACATATTCAACATTTAAGGGTGAGAACCCACTTTATAGAATTACTCCCTAAGTGGGGAAGTTATGATGTGTTATTATGATGTGGGCAGACTTATACAGTCTGTGCCAGAGCTGGTGGTTGGGAGGCGGGGCTGGTGGTTGGGAGGCGGGGATAGTGCTGGGCAGACTTATACAGTCTGTGCCCTGAAGAGCACAGGTACAAATCAAAGTAGGGTATACACAAAAGTAGCACACATGAGTTGTCTTGTTGGGCAGACTGGATGGGCCATGCAGGTCTTTTTCTGCCATCATCTACTATGTTACTACTATTTTACCACAAGTCATGTTATTGTAGCACAGGTCCCATTTTATTCCTATAATTATTGTAGTTCTTTTTCCTTTCCTTTATATAAATTTTGTTTAGAAAACTGTACACCGCCCTGTTCCGCATGTCAGTATGGGTGGTATAGAAAGTCAAAAATAAACTATAAACTATTCAGTGAGACCTGATTGCTAATAATTGGGGTTAACAGTAAAATAACCTGTCTTGACAGTAACCCACACTGAAAACTTCCCCCCGTAATTAAAGAAAAAAGAAACGTCTCTAGAACAGAAATCGCTGCTATCTGTAATAGAAGTGAGTCAAGTATAGGACAATCAAGTCATTATGACATCACTGATGAGGTTGGCTCTTAGACATTGGTGGAATGAGGCATTATGACATCACAATATCAGCTCTGGTTACCAGAAACGGAAACTTTTCACACTAAGGGGGGAAGTTATCAACGTGGGCTACTGTTAAGACAGGTTATTTTACCACAAGTCATGATATTTTAGCACAGGGTCCTGTTTTATTCAGTGAGACCCTGTGCTAAAATAACATGACTTGTGGTTAAAATATCCAAGCTTAACCCATGTTGATAATTTCCCTCATAAATGAAAGAAACCCAGTAATGAATTGGGCTTGAAGTAAGATGAACTTTCAAAAATCTTCATCTTCTGAGGAATAGACTATAAAATAGAGAGCATACAGTGATACCTCGGTTTTCGTCGATAATCCGTCCGAAAACAATCGGCGAAATCCGAAACTGACGAAAACCGAGGCAATCATCGGGGGAAGGCTCAAACCCTTCAAAATCTCTCTCATGCACACATCCTGGGCAAAAACAACGCCACACTGAGCAGGAGAACGCGTGGGTCGCCCTTTGTTTTGGCAAAATTAGCAGCGAGGTCACGTAGGCATGCCGACGAAATCCGAGACAAATTTTTCGCGAAACAAATCGGCGAAATCCGAAACCGACGATAACCGAAGTCAACGAAAACCGAGGTATTACTGTAGTAATGATTTAGGGGTCCTGATACTAAGCTGCATTGGTAAGCCCCTGCGTATATGGAGGCCCTTGTCAGCTTACCACCTCGAAACTCTCACAGATCAGCTCGCTTGTACCTAAATTTGCATTACCCAATCTACAGTGGCCTCAAGTATAAAACCGCATACGCCTCCACTTTTTCCTATATTAGCGCACAACTGTGGAATGGTCTACTTAAATTTGTGAAAGTTATCCCTGATCATCCCACCTTCAAAAGATACCTTAAGACCTACTTATTCGGAAAGGCTTATGCTCTTGACCCGCCCCGCACCCCAACCTATTGAATTCTATTTGCTATCCATATTTTCTCACCTCTGCTACTTACTCACATGTCCCTTTCCCTACAATGCTGTTGACTGTTTGTTGAAGATTTGATGTATGCTTTTGTAAATTACTGTAAGCCACATTGGGCTTGCCCTTGGGCGGGAAAATGTGGGCTATAAATGCTGTAAATAAATAAATAAATAAATGGGCTTGGCATGGCTAAGCCCATTTCCAGAGTGGCTGTATTTTCCATTTCCTGAATATCTGGCTGTGTGTTAATGTTAACATTAGTGCGCAGCCAATTAAAAAAAATGTACATGGGAGCACTTACCACCTCCTTTTTTAGGAGATCGGTTAGGCATCTACATTATGGATAATTAACCAGTTAGTGCACTGGTGATGTCAGCGTGCTATCTGAATACTGCTTCCGTACCCAGTCTCTGCTCCTGATATACCTCCTCAAACCCCCTCCCCCCACATTGAATAAAATACCACATGCTTAGTGTGCGCAGATGAGAAAACTAACACAGAATGTTTTAGTGTGTCCTGTGTTAGGCCATTTTCCCGTGTTACGCACTCGTTAGCACTTAACACAGCTTAGTAAAAAGGTCCCTTAGTTTTTTCTTACTATTGCTTTTTGTCTGCTTAATTTCTATGTAAAATGACTCATGCAGACGCACCAGGCATAATCTTATTTTTAATTAAGTGATTATGAAGCTCGAGAACAATAATCTGCAAAAATTTGAAATCATAAAATAAAAAGACCATAACCACTTCAAAATATTTGATACAAAGCCTCTGTTATTAGCCGTTTATTATCAGCCATGTCCTGGTTCTTACAAAAAAAGCAAAACATTAGTTCACATGAAATTGCCCATCTTGTTAGCTGTTCCATCCCTCTGCTTGGCTTCGCTCCCAAAATATTCTCACTGTTGTGTTACTTTGCTTTTTGTCCTTCAAAGGCCTTTTTTTTTTTTCGTTTCTGGGAACGTGGAACAAATTGTTAACACTCAAGCTGGCACCAAGCCACCTTCCTCTGAGAATTAACTTGTACATTGTCTATTTATCATAGCAACCCTGCTTATGTGTTTCGACTGTTCATATTTGATGAGTCTCCTTTCTGCTGTGGTTTGCGGTGATCCCCGAATTTCAAAATGAATTCTAATCCTATGATATCTTTCAAACTTTGGAGAATGACGTGTTCTAGTAGCCATATTTAGTCCTGGAGATATTGGATAGCTTTTAATTATGTTAGTGGTCCTTTTACTAATGTGCGCTGAAAAATGGCCTGTGTTGTTGTAGGCGCATGTATTGGATGCGCGCAGGTCTATTTTTCAGCGTGCCTGCCAAAAAAGGCCTTTTTTATTGACCAAAAATGGACGTGCGGCAAAATAAAAATTGGCACGTGTTCATTTTGGGCCTGAGACCTTACTGCCACTCGTTGACTTAGTGGTAAGGTCTCACGCGTTAACAGGGTGGTAATCTTCAGCGTGCGTACACTGCCGATTAGCACCACCTGGTAGAAAGTAAAAAATATTTTCTGCCGGAAATATTGGACATGCGCAAAAAATGGTATCACTGCCCGGGGCACGCGGATGGTAGTTCCAAATTGACGCACGTTGGACTTGTATAGGCGACTACATGCCTTAGTAAAAGGACCCCATAGCTTGTTATAACTCATTAGAGTTGAGCATTAGGCCGGTGTTCTGTGCTGTTCCAATGGTATTTTTACGGGGCTATTCAGAACAGTGCCAGAGTTTTGAGCATTGGGGTCTTAGTGCATGACCTGAAAAAAACAAAAGGGAAATTATCCTAACAAAAAGAATCGCTAAATTTGCAGTTAGCGCATGGGAAGTTCCTGTATTAAGCTGTGTTACCTGCTAATTTTAGCACATTTTAGTAAAAGGGCCCTATGTTCTTTACTCCGCGCCTCTTTTCTCTCCCACCCCTTACTGGGTTGAATGACTATCCTGCTTATTATCCTGCGTCCTTCTCCCAAGGTCGATTAAATCGGCATAATCGAAAGCCGATTTTGGGCGTCCTTAACTGCTTTCTGTTGCGGGGATGTCCAGAGGTCCTGGGGGTATATCGGCAGCGTACCGAAGGCAGGACGGGGGCGTAGTTAAGAGATGGGTGTCCTTGGCCGATAATGGAAAAAAGAAGGGAGTCCCTGACGAACACTTGGCCGACTTTACTTGGGCCATTTGTTTTCACGACCAAGCCTCAAAAAGGTGCCCGAACTGACCACCGGAGGGAATCGGGGATCACCTCCCCTGACTCCCCCAGTTGTCACTAACCCTCTCCCACCTTAAAAAAAACAACTTTAAAAACTTTTTTTGCCAGCCTCTAAGCCAACCTCAAATGCCATACTCAGGTCCATCACGGCAGTATACAGGTACCTGGAGCAGTTGAAGTGGGTGCAGTGTACTCCAGGTAGGCGGACCCAGGCCCATCCCCCCCCTACCTGTTACACTTGTGGTGGTAAATGTGAGCCCTCCAAAACCGACCACAAACCCACTGTACCCACATCTAGATGCCTCCCTTCATCCCTAAGGGCTATGGTAGTGATGTAAAGTTGTGGGGAGTGGGTTTTGGGGGGGTTGGGGGGGCTCAGCACACAAGGTAAGGGAGCTATGCACCTGGGAGCAATTTTTGAAGTCCACTGCAGTGCCCCCTAGGGTGCCCTGTTGGTGTCCTGGCATGTGAGGGGGACCAGTGCACTACGAATGCTGGCTCCTCCCATGACCAAATAGCTTGGATTTGGTCGTTTTTGAGATGGGTGTCCTCAGTTTCCATTATCGGCAAAAACTGAGGTCGCCCATCTCTAAGGTTGGCGATCTCAACTTTTAGGTCGACCATCATCTCTAAGGTCGACCTAAATGTTGAGATTTGGGCATCCCCAACTGTATTATCGAAACGAAAGATGGACGCCCATCTTGTTTTGATGATACGGGTTGCCCCGCCCCTTCGCCGGGATGTCCTTAGAGATGGGCGCCCCCGTTCGATTATGCCCCCATATGAGGCCAAAAGGGGACCAATCCCTCACCCACTTTGCTCACTTTGCCGTTTCCATTCAATTCTGTAAAAAGAAAAGCTTGGGAATAGGCACTTTTCAGAAATGATTTCCAGAAAGGTAAAAATCCAGTTTTGTTTTTGATATGAATACTTTTAGTATTTGACAACAACATTTGCTTGAGCTAGTTTTTTTTTTTTTTACAAATGTGATAAATATTCCTTGAATTCAATCTATAGATTGCAGTTTTCAAACCATTTAATCAGATAAATTGGCATGTCTGAAAACTGCCTTCCTTTGCTAGCTTAAAAGTTCACACAGGTTAATAAGAGATTTTGCCCGGCTGCTAGTTCAGATCGATTTTCAGTTCTCTGCTTATTTTACCTAAGGAGCCGTTTTACTAAGCTGCGTAAGCGTCTATGCACGCCCAATGCGTGCCAAAATGGAGTTACCGCATGGCTGTGTGGCTCTTGTGGTAATTTCATTTTTGCCATGCGTCCAATACGCACGGCCAAAAAATATTTTTTATTTTCTGCCGCATGTATTGGACAGGCGTCAAGTGGCATTTGGCGGGCATAGGTCATTACTGCCCCGTTACCATGTAAGACTTTACTGCTAGGTCAATGGCTGGTGGTTTGATCTCAGACCCAAAATGGACGCACGGCAATTTTCATTTTGCCGCATGTCCATTTGCGGCAAAAATAAAAAAAGATCTTTTTAATAGGTGAGCTGAAAAATGATTCTGTGCGCACCCAAAACACACGCCTACGCTACCACAGGCCATTTTTCAGTGCACCTTAGTAAAAGGACCCCTACGTTTGCTGGGTCTCCCACACAGATAACAAATGAAACTTATGTTCACCATGGGTGCCATTTGGCTGTTTTGTTTTGTGGAGAGGCAAAGGGTAGTGTATCCAAATTGAGGGATGCACTTGCATAGTCATTTGAATACATTTATCTAATATATATTCATTACGGTTATCCCCAAAGCAGCCTCCTTTTGAAGTTTGTAAGGTATAATTGACGAGCAACTTGTGAAGGTGTGCTCGGAAATTCTTGACGCCCTGCAGAATTGTAAATGTTTCTGTATCTTTCTGACACATTTTCATGGTTTCAAATTGCATTTCTTGGTACTGTGCTTGAGGATATTCTATTTCTCACCCACATAGCACAAAATAGTCAACAATTCTGTTATTAGTGCAATTCAAGTGTTTTTCTCTTTTACTTCAACGTTTGGCTTTCTTGCATTAAGCTTTTTATGGGTACTTTGGTGTTATCCTATATACCGTGTTTCCCCGAAAATAAGACGCTGTCTTATATTAATTTTTTCCCCAAAAAATGCGCTAGGTCTTATTTTCAGGGGCTGTCTTATTTTTCGGGGAAATCGGGGTTGGCCCACCCGCCCTCCGTCGCTCCCGGAACTAACCTTAAATGCCTCCTTTCACCTTCGCAGCAAGCAGCAGCAGGGCAGGCCACTCCTTCCCTCCGTGTCCCGCCCTCGCCTGACGTAACGTCCGCGAGGGCGGGGCACGGAAGGAAGGAGAGGTCTGCCCTACTGCTGCTTGCTGCGAAGGTGAAAGGAGGCGTTTAAGGTTAGTTCCGGGAGCGACGGAGGGTGGGTGGAAGGGGGGCCGGCGACCTCGGGTGGGGGGGGGGGGGTGGCCTTGTCCGGCTCTCGGCAGCCCTGCTTTCAAACAAAAATTTGCTAGGTCTTACTTTCAGGGGAGGCCTTATATCTACCAATTCAGGAAAACCTCTACTAGGTCTTATTTTCGGGGGATGTCTTACTTTCGGGGAAACAGGGTAATAATTTGGACCTCTGCACTTCCGTCTGGCTGCCTGTGTTCGTAACCAAGTTCCTATTGGTCCGCCCTGGGGATGACGTCACAGGGCGGACCAAAGGGAAGTGAGAGGGAAGGGAACCTAGCAGCAGGCACCGGAGGTGAGTAAACAATTGCCCCCTCCCTCCCCTCTGTCATCCCTTTCGAGTTGCAGGACGCCCCCCTCCCTCCCTCCTTCACTCCCCTCCAAGTTCCACGCCCCCCTCTCCTCCCAGTTCAACGCCCCCCTGCCTCCCTCCCTCGAAGTGCAAGCAGGACCTGTCCTCCAGCAGCCCGTCGCCTTCCTGCATTAAGCTTTTTATGGGTAGGAATGGGAATATCTCAGGTGATCACAAATTCTTCATTTCTTATAATTCTGTCAGGGTAATAATCCTAATCGTTTTCTGGTATCACAATGCTTTACTGTTTATGCCATCTTGATACAGGCATAAATAAAGAAATAGGAGTCAACTTTTCAAAATTATTGGGGGTGCTAAACCCAATGAATATTACTCTATCCTTGGACAATCGAAGAGTTTGATCAATATTGGGGGTGCTCAAGCACCCACAGAGCTGGCTCCTATGGTGGCGGTAATGAAGTATCATTGACTCTGGAAGCATCCAGGGCCTGCCCAAGAGCTGCTGCTAAATGCTGATAGGACTCAAGCACTGTTAGTTCAGAAATTGCTTTTACAAAAACCTTTTGAATGCCCATTTCTGCTTTTGACAAGGTAGAGATGAAAATATTTGCCACTCCAATATATCCAAAGATATCCTCCAACAATAGATGCAGAACAGAAGCAGCAGAAATAGAAATAGATTTTCTTTTTCTTATAATTCCTAGCCTAAAGAAATAATGTTGATATCACCTTGGTAACAGCAGCACAAACTCCTACCACATGTGACATAAAATGCAACCCTACAAAGAGTGAAACCTTCGTACCATAACAGCACTAACTTTGTGGGCTCAAACAAAATCTCATTGCCGAAAACTTCGTTCTCATGTGGCTGTTCCGACTGGGATTGTAAAAGCTAATTGAACTAGCTTGTAATAGTTTGAGTACATCATTGAAGTCCCTTCTTGAAGGCTTTTGAAAAAAGCATTTCAAATGCAATATTATACCAGACCTTAGGCAAATGTTGGATCCTTCATATCTACTGGACCTTATAGAATCTCCTGGATCAGTTTTTTTTTCTTCATTTTGACCACACAGACTAATTATTTGTGCTGACTCTTTGGACAGCCCCATCAGCAGGTTTAAAAATCCACAAACTGATAAAAATCCATGGGAAAAACAGGATCCAGCAGAGACATGGAAGTTCTATATTGCAAGTAAATATGTTGAATTTAAATATGCTGCTCAGAAGACGTTCGAGGTTTTTTAACTACTTTTAAACAAGGCGAGTCTCCACAGGACTGGGTGAAAATGGATCTGACAGAGATATGCAGGTTCAACGTTGCAAAAAATATTTTCTATTTATAAGGATCCGGAGGAGATGCTCTGAAAATATTAGGTGCTCGGATACCGGGTTAGGCATGTATTCTGTAAAGGAACCTTGGTACCTAGGTTTCATTGTAGACTAGATTCCCTACTGCATGGCCTTGGGGTGCCTCAATGGAGATGCTCAGTTATACATTACTACCATAGAATATAACTGTGTAACAGGGTAAGAAGGTGCCTACTTTGGTGCTATCCTATATAATAATTTGAACCTCTGCACTTCCATCTGGCTGCCTGGGTTTGTAACCGAGTTCCTATTGGTCTGCCCTGGGGATGACATCACAGGGCGGACCAAAGGGAAGTGAGAGGGAAGGGAACCCAGCAGCAGGCACCGGCGGTGAGTAAACAATTGCCCCCCTCCCTCCCCCTGTCCTCCCTTTCAAGTTGCAGGACGCCCCCCCCTCCCTCCCTCCTTCCACTCCCCTCCAAGTTCCACGCCCCCCGCCTCCCTCCCTCGAAGTGCAAGCAGGACCTGTCCTCCAGCAGCCCGTCGCCTTCCTGCGTGCCGGCTCTAATTTAAAAATTGTTACCTCGGGGTCTGGCTTCAGCATTGAAGGCGAGCTGCGCTTCACACTGCCTTCCCATCTATCTAAGCTGTGCCTCTGGTCCCACACTTCCGGAAACAGGAAATGAGGGCGGGACCAAAGGCAGAGCTCAGACAGATGGGAGGGAAGTCTGTAGGACCGCTCACCTTCAATGCTGATGCTGGACACTGAGGTAACAATTTTTAAATTAGAGCTGGCACGCAGGAAGGCAAGGGGCTGCCAGAGGGCAGGCCCTGGTTGCACTTTGAGGGAGGGAGGCGTGGGGGCGTTGGAGGAGAGGGGGGTGTGGAACTCGGAGGGGAGTGGAGGGAGGGGGGCATCCTGCAACTGGAAGGGGAGGGGGGGCATCCTGCAACTGGAATGGGAGGGGGCGGCGTCTTGCAGCTGGAAGGGGAGGGGGGTCCTGGAAGGGGAGGGGGCCTGGAACTCGGACGACAGAGAGGGATGGAGGGAGGGGGGCTGGAACTCGGATGACAGAGAGGGATAGAGGGAGGGAGGGGGGCTGGAACTCGGATGACAGAGAGGGACAGAGGGACAGAGGGAGGGAGGGGGGCATGGAACCTTGCTAGCGCCAGTTTCATTCCTCTACGAAACGGGCCTCTTTTACTAGTTTATATATAGAAAACTAGGCTCCTACTTCTCTTTATAAAATGCTACTGTATAGGGCAGGTGCAGACTTTTACACCAGTCATAGGGCAAATGTAAATGTCCATATTCCACTCTAAATGGTACACTTGTGCGAGCACCCCAAAACCCACAGAATACCTACTGAAGCCCCATATGGGTGGCACCTGCAGGCATAAGAAGTACAAAGACTAGGGGATACTTGAGGAAGTTACATGGAAATACTTTTAAAATAAATAGGAGGAAATATTTTTTCACTCAACGAATTGTTAAGCTCTGAAACTCTTTGCCAGAGGAGATAGTAACAATGGTTAGCGTATCTGGGTTTAAAAAGAGTTTGGACAAACTCCTGGAGGAAAGGTCCACAGTCTGCTATTGAGACAGACGAGAAGCAACTGCTTGCTCTGGGATTTGTAGCATGGAGTGTTGCCACGATACGGGTTTCTGCCAGGTACTTGCAACCTGGCTTGGCCACTGTTTGAAAAACAGGATGCTGGGCTGGATAGACTGTTGGTCTGACCCAGTATGGTTACTCTTATGTTCTTATGGTCTAATATTAGCAGTTGGGCTGGCCAGTCCAATTTCACCAGGGAAGAGCCTTTCCTGTCCACTTAAGGGATTTAGTTATCAATGTGGACTACTGTTAAGATGTATTATTTTACCACTAACTTGTACTAGCACAGATCCCAGTTTATGTAATGAGACTTAGTTAGAAATAGAGTTAGACCTAGTTACTAATGGAGCTTGCTCCAAGGAAAAGGATCAGTGGTGTACCGCAGGGATCAGCCCTTAGGCCAGCTCTGTCATAAAACATTTACCGACAGGCTCATGAACCTCAACATGTAAACACTGGAAGAGAGGCAGGAGAGAGGGGATATAATAGAGATGTTTAAATACCTCAATGGCATTTATGTTCAGGAGGTGAACCTTTTACAAATGAAGGAAAACTCTGGAATGAGAAGGCATAGGATGAAGTTAAGAGGAAATAGGCTTAGGAGGAATCTAAGAAAATACTGTTTCATGGAAATTGTGGTGGATGCGTGGAATGGCCTCCCGGTGGAGATAGCGGAGACAAGGACTGTGTCAAGATTTAAGAAAGTATGGGACAGGCACTTGGCATCTCTTAGGAAAAGGAGGAGTTAGTGGTTACTGAGGATGGGCAGACTGGATAGGCCATTTGGCCCTTATCTGCCATCATGTTTCTAATAACTGGGATTAAGAGTAAAATAACACCTCAACATTAGCCCACGTTGATAACTTCCTCCTTTAATTAAAGGAAAAAGAAATGTCTCTAGAATGGAAATCACTGCTCTATGTAATAAAAGTGAGCAAAGTATAGGACAATCAGGCCATTGTGACATCACTGATGAGCCTGGCTCTTAGGCATTGGTGGAATGAGGCATTATGACATCACAATATCAACTATGGTTGCCAGAGACTGAAACTCTTCACATTAATTGGAGGAAATTATCAATGTGGGCTACTGTTAAGACATGTTATATATTAGTACTAATTCATAATATCTTACACAGGTTCCATTTCATGCTATGAGGCCTAGTTACTAATAATGGTTTATGTTTTATGGTTTATTAAACTTGATATACCGCCCTTGTTGACAAAATATTATATTAACCTGGGTTAACAATAAAATAACCTGTCTTCATGGTAGCTTAAGTTTTGATAACTCCCCTCCCCCCCCCCCTCCCCCCGCCGGGGTTAAAAGTAAAATAACACATTTTAATGGTAGCTCACATTGACAACCCCTCCCCCCCATTTAAAATATTGAGCCCTCACTGTTTAGGCCAGCCTAGCAACTCACAATGGGAATACTTCTCCTTACCTCCCTTGTCTGGCCCAACCATTGATTTTTTTTTGTTACATTTGTACCCTGCACTTTCCCACTCATGGCAGGCTCAATGCGGCTTACATATATTGTATACAGGTACTTATTTGTACCTGGGGCAATGGAGGGTTAAGTGACTTGCCCAGAGTCACAAGGCACTGCCTGTGCCTGACGTGGGAATTGAACTCAGTTCCCCAGGACCAAAGTCCACCACCCTAACCACTAGGCCACTCCTCCACTGGGGTCAGCTGGGGTCTATAATCTGGGGCTTCCTCTGAAAACCAATATGTGTGCACACCACATCAGACAACCAAAACATTGCTTTTCTGTGATAAGCAGGGTTTTTGTTTTGAGGGGGTACTTGGGGGTACTGAGTACCGGCACCTTTTCCATTGTCTGCTAAAATTGACCCATGAACCCCAAGTTTTAATGAAAGAGCGTAGGCTCTACACACCAATTCTGCTTTGTCAAATGTTCTGTGACTAGTTGCAGGGGGTCTGGCTATTGTGGGATGAGTCTCTCAGTGATTACCCCACCCCTAAAGGGTGGCCTGGCATTTGAGTACCACCACTTTTTTTGCTAGAAAAAGACGCACTGGTGATAAGTGAGAATAACCTTCCCCACCCCCACCCCTATTCTTGGGTCTGACAACATGGCTATACCAGTGCGTATTTCCTAGTAAAAAAGGTGCCGGTACTCAAATGCTAGGCCACTCTTCAGGGGTGGGGTAATCACTGAGGGACCCATCCCACAATAGCCAGGTCCCCTGCAACCAGTCACAGAATCTATGACAAGGCAGAATTGGTGTGTAGAGCCTGAGCTCTTTCATTAAAACTTGGGGTCCATGGGTCAATTTTAGCAGACAACGGAAAAGGTGCCGGTACTCAGTACCCCCAAGTACCCCCTCAAAAAAAGCCCTGCGGCTATCACAGCATCAATGCTGTCAAATCAAGCCCAGCTATCCAGTTGGTACTAAACAGTACCGCCACTGAGCTACTGGACTGTCTGCTCCTCCTACTTGTCGCTGAATGAGCAATGCTGCTAATTAGGACTGACAATGATATCATCTAATATTGAACTTGTCCCTCAATTATGGTTATAAAATTGATCATATTTTTGCTGAACTCAGACATAGAGACAAAGCACAATCGTTGTTTTGAACATTTGGTTGAATGAAATATTTGATACCAATGATGCTTAGTAAAGCAGATAATTAATTTTTATCCTATACTGGCAGAAGGAGGAAGCACCTGCTCTATTTTTTTTAATGATTCATGAGCAGGATGCTAAATGCTGTCATGATCAAGGGTGGCCTGCAATACCAAAGCACTACTTGTTTCTCTTAACGTGTTGAAGACATAAGCTGACCAAAGCATTTACCCTGCTCATAGAGATATATGCCTAGCGAATTTCGATCTCTTTGCTGTTATAAAGAGGAACGCTTCATTCTTTACATGTTCACTATTATACAGGGCTTTTTTTGAGGGGGTACTTGGGGGTACTGAGTACCGGCACCTTTTCCATTGTCTGCTAAAATTGACCCATGGACCCCAAGTTTTAACGAAAGAGCTCAGGCTCTACACACCAATTCTGCTTTGTCAAAGGTTCTGTAGGGGGCCTGGCTAATGTGGGTTGAGTCCCTCAGTGATCACCCCATCCCTGAAGGGTGGCCTAGCATTTGAGTACCCACACCTTTTTTGCTAGAAAAAATGCACTGCTATTACATGATCAGATCTATCCTTTTGAAGGTCAACCCCTACAGTATCTGGTCAGCAGTACAGCTATTTACACAAATTTGCTAAACCCCATAGACAGCTTTAACAAACATTTTGTGGAACCCTACAGACATATATCTCCTCAAAGTTTGAAAAAGATGTTCGTAATATTTTTATCAACGCTTATACCCTCAGGCCTTATTCTAGAAAGGTTATGCTCCTAAAATGTATGCTAAATCTATGAGCGTAATAGTCCCTAAATTAGGTGCATAAATTTAGGAGCATAGATTATGCTTATAATTTAGGAGCGTAAATTTAGGAGCATAACCTTTACAGAATAAGACCCCCATTCTATAACTTGGTGGCTGCAATTATGCACCATGTACGTGCATAGTTTATAGAATAACTAGACTTTGAGCCCGTAAAAACGGGCTATTATAGGAAGGGGGGGTTGAAAGGCCCGCCCCCCACCGCCGAGTTCGCCGCTGCTCCTCCCCCTCCGAGTTCGCGCCCCCCCACCGAGCCGTCACCACCCACCTTCCACCCGGCCGGGCCCTCCGCTATTGAAACAGCGAGGGTCCGGGAACGCAGCACTGAGTTCTGCTGAGCTGCCGACGTCGGCCTTCGTTCTTCTTCTCTGCCTGTCCCGCCCTCGTGTGATGTAACGTCGTCAAGGGCGGGACAGAGGCAGAGAAGAAGAAGGAAGGGCGATGTCGACAGCTCAGCAGAGCTCAGTGCTGCGTTCCCGGACCCTCGCTGTTTCAATAGCGGAGCGAGGGCCCGACCGGGTAGAAGGTGGGTGGCGGCGGCGACTCGGGTGGGGGGAGCGTTAGACGGCGGTGTCCCTCCCTCAGCATTAATGCGCAGTACAGACCCTCTGTGTTCCGCCCCCTCGTCATCACGTATTGACGTGGGGGCGGGGCAGAGAAGGTCTCTACTGCGCATTTGCGAGTGAGTATGGTCACTCGCCATTTATATGTTTGATTAGCACTTATTTATTTATTTGTTACATTTGTACCCCCCCATTTTCCCACCTATTTGCAGGCTCAATGTGGCTTACATAGTACCGTCAAAGGCATTTGCCCAGTCGGTTGATAACAAATACAAGGTTGAATAGTGATTGAATGTCAGAGGCATGAATAATTGGCATTTACATAGGAAAGCGATAGCACCATAGACACTTAGCATGTAACATGTGGTGGAGCATAGGCAGGCCATGGACCATTATAGAATACTACTGGTTGTGCATGTTGCATGGCACACATAGGCATGCCAACTTATGCCAGCCATTGACCTGTCATAAGAGGGCATGTCTACACTTTGGCATTAGTCAGGAGACCTGTGGACCTCAGAGTAATTGGACATTATCACAGCGTTTTGCACAACTGTTTCTTCAACGCTGGGTGTTAGGTATTTGCCATATATTGATTTACAGTGGATATTCTGTGTTTTGCATCACAGGACCCCCGATAAAGGCTCCTTAGCTGAAACACAGCCCATCTAGCGTCCATCTTTAAATAACACCACACGTCGCTTGGGTCTAGTTTGTTGTTTTGAGCATTTGTTAATAAAGTTTTCTCCTGGATCATCAGTTTGGTCTTTCCCACTCTTTTTGTGCTCTTCTGATTGGAACCTTGTGGGGCTGTTTTGGTTTTCTGTGCTGTGAGTCACGCCTAGATTTTGGCATGCCAGTGCGGTTTTCTGCTACTATTCTACTCCATCTCTACCTATTTTCAAATCTATGCTGAAAACCCATCTTTTCACTGCTGCGTTTGGCTCCTAGCCACTACTCATTTGCCCTCCCCTTGTTCCTTCCCTCCTTCTCACCCAGTACTTCCCTCACCCATAACTGTCTTGTCTGTCTGTATTACTTAGACTGTAAGCTCTATTAAGCAGGGACTGTCTCTTTGTGTGAGGTGTTCAGCGCTACGTGTGTCTGGTAGCGCTATACAAATGCTAATACTAATATTCTATAATGGCTTAGATGCATCTAAGTGCCATTCTAGAAATGATGCTAAGCACACCCTCCCCCGTGGCATTGGCACCTAGTTATAGGTGAATTGCATCATAAACCTTCCATTTCTTTAGGTAATTATGTTTTAAATCTTGACCATACCTAGTAGAAACACATACACAATTGAATTGGCATAAATATGAAACTTACGGTCATGTCATAAGTACATAAGCACATAAGCATCGCCATGCTGGGACAGAGCAAGGGTCCATCGAGCCCAGTACCCTGTCACCAACAGCAGCCAAAAGAACAAGCAATTTGTCCCGCCCATCCTAGAACTACTGTATTATTCCCTCGTCCATTCAATAACATTCTATGGCTTTTTCCTCCAGGAAGCCGTCCAACCCTTGTTTGAAGTCCGCTAAGTTAACCGCCTTAACCACCTTTTCCGGCAGCAAATTCCAGAGTTTAACTACGCATTGAGTGAAGAAAAATTTCCTCCGATTCGTTTTAAATTTACCACACTGCAGCTTCATCGCATGCCTCCTTGTCCTAGTATTTTTGGAAAGCGTAAATAGACGCTCCACATCGACTCGTCCCATTCCACTCATTATCCTATAGACCTCTTACTTCTTCATTGTTACCCAAAGTCGTTACCAGTATGGTTTCCCAAGCTCATTTCCAGCATCCTCTTTGGATTGCCTTTGTGGGGTACCACAACCTGCCAAGAATCTTTTCCTTCTTTCAGAGTAAATATGGTCATTAGATCTCTGCAGCACTTGATTTTATTTTAGGAATAAATCTTGCCTTATAGCACTTCATCTGATCTACTTCTAATTAATTAGGCTATGATTATCCTGACCCTGTTACACTCCTCTTTCGAAACGACAGACACTATTACAAGTCAACAGTCAACGTATTCTCCTCCTCACACGAGCTATTTCTTGCACTGCATATCATTTTGTCACACTGTCTTATGGTATGTTAGTTTGCACCATACTGCGTGCTAAATTTAGAAAATGAAAAGCTACAGGATGCGTTGAAATGAGGACAATTTAAGCATGAATGTGTCTATTTTGGATGTGAATCTACTTAATTTATGCATGCAAGGAGAATCCTATTTAAATAATGTTTCCAGCTCTTTGGTAACTCACATATGGCATTTTTTAAAAAGTAGGTCGTTGTTCCTGTTATGGATTGACCATGTCCATAAGTTCTGTATCTCTAGCTCAAAAGAATTATAAATACTACTAGTAAAAAAGGCCCGTTTCTGACACAATTGAAACGGGCGCTAGCAAGGTTTTCCTCGGAGTGTGTATGTTTGAGAGAGTGTGTGTGAGAGTGACTGTGTGAGAGAGAGAGAGAGTGAATGTGCGAGTGTGTGTGTGTGTGTGTGTGTGACAGAGAGAGTGAGACTGGGTGCGAGTCTGTCTGTGAGAGAGAGTGTGTGTGCCTGGGGCCCCTCCCTCCCACCCAGTTCCAGTGTCCCCCCTTCCTCCGTGTTCCAGGGTCGTTGTCCCCACTCCCTTCCTCTGTGTTCCAGGGTCGTCGTCCCCCCTCCCTCCCTCCGAGTTCCAGGGTCGTCCTCCCGTTTTTTTTTTTTAGTTTTTGTACAGGTGGTGCATTCCCCCCCTGCTCCCCTCTCGTCCCCTCCGCCAAGTTCCAGACCCCCCTCCCTCCTAATTCCAGACCCCCCTCCGAGTTCCAGACCCCTCCCGCTCTCCGAGTTCCAGACCCCACCTCCTTGCCTCCCTCCCTCCAATTTGCAGACCCCCCTCCCTCTCTCTAAGTTCCAGACCCCACCTCCCTGCCTCCCTCCCTCCGAATTGCAGACCCCCATCCTCCGATTTCCCGACCCCCCCTTGGAGTTCCTGACCCCTGGACCCCTCTGCCATGACCCTCTCGAGCCCCCCTTCCCGCCGCCAACCCGCGGGGCTTCGGAGCCCATCTGTGAAGAAAGTTACGGACACAGGCAGGCAGACGCATAGAACGTTGGGGGTGAGAATTATATAGGACGCGTCATAATGGGTCTAGTGACATCAGCTAGGGCTTCGGAGCCCATCTGTGAAGAAAGTTACGGACACAGGCAGGCAGACGCATAGAATGTTGGAGGTGAGAATTATTATATAGGATTGACATGCTTTTTATTAACTGTTGTATTTCAATTTGCTGTCACTTTATTAAATACAACTTAGTTGATAATTTAGCCAATCAGAATGCATAAATAACATGGGTAAGTGTGCTACCGCATTAGCATGTGCTAACACTGTTAACACGCATTGGTGGTTATTTTAGAAGCTCTATTCTTGTTTTGGACATCTGAAAACTGGCATTTAGATGTCCATATTGCTTGGATGTCTAAATCCCAATTTTACAAAGGCAGGGTATGGATGTCTAACACTGCAGTACATCCATATGGCAAGCGGGAATGGTCTGGGTTTTTGCAGGACTAGGAAGGTGTCTAAAATATGGATGTCCAACTCTGATCACAGAAGGGAAAATGATGTCCAGAGTTAAAAAGATGGAATCCGTATTTAGACCTGGTACTTGGCACATCCTGGTTACAGAAAAGTGCTCTGACTGAGCAGTTCTTCACTGAATGGGGATAAAGGAAGTCATAGTAAGTGAGTGCCAGCAAATGTATAACTTCCCTTGAAAATTAATCCACAGTATGCTTTTTGCTTGAGTAGAAGATTAGCCTATTGGTTGAAGCAATGGGCTGGGTACTGGAAGGCCCAAGTTCAAATCCCATGGCAGCTCCCTGTAGCCTTGGCCAAGTCATTTAACCATAAGTACATAAGTACTTAAGTATATGTGGTGCCATACTGGGACAGACCAAAGGTCCATCAAGCCCAGCATCCTGCTTCCAGCAGTGACCAATCCAGGTCACCAATACCTGGCAAGATCCCCAAAAAAGTACAAAACATTTTATACTGCTTATCCAAGAAATAGTGGATTTTCCCCAAGTCCATTTAATAATGGTCTATGGACTTTTCATTTAGGACGCTGTCCAAACCTTTTTAAAACTCCGCTAAGCTAACCGCCTTTACCACATTCTCTGGCAACGAATTCCAGAGTTTAATTACATGGTGAGTGAAGAAAAATTTGCTTGGATTCGTTTGAAGTGCAGGTGAAGGATTTACATCAGCGTTTTTTCACGAGAGGTTATTCTCCATCAGTTGTGCGAAAAGCCAATTTAAGAGCTAAATTTGCCCAGAGAAATTTGTTGTTAGAATATAAGGCTTAAGAAGAAGAGATGTTGGTTTTCGTTTTGCCTTATATGAGGAAGAGCACCATTTTTGTATCATTGATTTTTAAATATTGGCATGCCCTCACGGTTCATAGGTGTTTTGAAGGTCACCCGATTATAGCATATAGTAGAGGATGAACCATTGGGGAGATATTAACCTACAAACGTGCTGATTACCAACATTGTACAGATGGAGTGTTGGGCCATAAGAGGTGCGGTACTTGTCAGTGGTGTGAGACTACAATGGCAACCAGTGGCGAACACCCACTGATCGTATGTTGACATGGAGGGCAGACACAAGTTGCGATACATTCCATGTGGTATATGCTATCCAATTTCTGTGTGAGCTGCTTTATGTGTGGTGGACATCACGTGCTGTCAAGTTGAGGCTTTCGAAGCATAAATCAAGAATTTTGAAAAAAAAAAATTTGTCAGCCCTCTTGGTAGTGCATTGGACTGGGAAGGGACATTTACTGTCTGACATTCGGCGGAGAGTACTAGATAAAGTGGAATTGAGTTGGGAGGGGGGTGATCCTGAATGACTTCTAAATTCTAAAGAACAAAAATGGATATTTTTTTCTCAGTACAGTGAATCCGCAGGGTTAGAATATGGAAGTAGATTGGAACTCTGTAATGTGATATCCTAATGTTGGCAGCTCCTGATTGGTTCCCCTGGCCATGCGAAAGGTATTTAAATGCGGTATGATGCCACGGCCATTTTGAATATGTGCAACAGGAAGGGTGGCAGAAGTCACTGAATATTATTAAGTAAGTTACATTTGTGTGCATGTATTTGGATGCTGCTTGCATTTTTTCATCTGAGATTTTGTTTTATTTCCGAGGGAACATACCCTGAGGAAGTATTGTGAAACATGGATGTGTTGGTGCTAGGTCCTTCCATCAATTAAAAAGCTAAGTACTATTTGAAAAGCTTTTTAAATGCTAGTGTTGTCAACAAGATTTTTAAAAATTTCAAAGAATGACATTGAAGTAAATAAGTATATGACATTACGTTAGCTAAAAACTGGACCGATGAAGAGCAAGGTGAGTCACGAGGAGTGTTCCTCATGTGAAAAGAGTCATCACTGAGGTCAGTAATAAAGAGTCATAGTATTCTTGTATATGGAACGCATGTTTGGAAGCTATTAAGTCAGTTTGGGGTTTCAATTTGAATACTTGGGTCTGATCATGGGCATATTCTGGCAGCGATGCCAGTCTGGGTTATGACCCCCCCTATGTTGGGCAGTGGTGCCTCACAAGAGAAGGCAGTGGCAAACCACTCTTGTTTCACGTCAAGAAACCACAATTGCTGGGGGGGGGGGGGAGGAGGGTCTCTTATTGTGTGGTCAACAGGAGTCTAACTCAAGGACACGTCTGGATCTGATGCTTTTTACTTACTGAGCATGAGATTGGGTGGCAGGGCCGGTGGTGGGAGGTGGGGATGGTGCTGGGCAGACTTATACGGTTTGTGCCAGAGCTGGTGGTGGGAGGCGGGACTGGTGGTTGGGAGGTGGGGATGGTGCTGGGCAGACTTATACGGTCTGTGCCAGAACCGGTGGTGGGAGGTGGGGCTGGTGGTTGGGAGGCAGGGATAGTGCTGGGCAGACTTATACAGTCTGTGCCAGAGCCAGTGGTGGGAGGCGGGGCTGGTGGTTGGGAGGCAGGGATAGTGCTGGGCAGACTTATACGGTCTGTGCCAGAGCCAGTGGTGGGAGGCAGGGATAGTGCTGGGCAGACTTATACGGTCTGTGCCAGAGCCGGTGGTGGGAGAAGGGACTGGTGGTTGGGAGGCAGGGATAGTGCTGGGCAGACTTATACGGTCTGTGCCAGAGCTGGTGGTGGGAGGCGGGGCTGGTGGTTGGGAGGCGGGGATAGTGCTGGGCAGACTTATACGGTCTGTGCCAGAGCCGGTGGTGGGAGGTGGGGCTGGTGGTTGGGAGGTGGGGATAGTGCTGGGCAGACTTATACGGTCTGTGCCCTGAAGAGGACAGGTACAAATCAAAGTAGGGTATACACAAAAAGTAGCACATATGAGTGTATCTTGTTGGGCAGACTGGATGGACCGTGCAGGTCTTTTTCTGCCGTCATCTACTATGTTACTATGTCATGTCATGTTCCATGTCATGTCCATCATGGTAGCAAAAGCATGCGTAGTTGTCAGGAGGAAGAAGAAAGGAGGCGAGAACAGAGCATTGAAGAAGCACAGACAACATGGCAGAGAGCGGTCTTGTCCTATTAGAAACAGAAGTATGGCGGAGACATGCTGCAGTTTGCAGTGGGTTTGTTCAGAGCATGAACACAAATGGAAGAGACAAAGGTGAGGCAGCTGGGAAAACCCACAGGATCCAGCATGAGATTTCATAGACAGTGCAGCAAAGAAACTGTGCAAACTCTGCGCTGGTTTATAATCAACATTTCAGTGTAAATAGCATCATAGCTGTTCATGTCTGCCAACTCCCAAACAAACCATATACTCAATATAAAGATTTAAACACATTTTGTTTAAATCAAGGGGGAAAGTCAGTAATTAAGGCACTCCCTTTCAAAAGTACCCCTCCGTGTTTCCAATTTAAGGAGGTATAAATCAACTCCATGTGCGATGTTCCAGAGGGAAAAGGAAAGCATAGCAGGGCCGTGTTGTGTCTTGCTCTGTCATGATTTATTAATGAAGCAAGAACACCTGAATTATAATCACAGTTCACAGGTCACCATGAAGAATCAAGTTTATGAATAATATATTGCAAAGTTTAAGCATTTCACAATACATCCCTTCGTTTGATTCAGGATGTGTCCCCAGGAGCCCTCTGTCGTGTAAAAAAGGCATCCACCCTGCTATACATTATAGTGGTCATTTTATAAGGCTCTGGAACATTCTACATGCTTAAACAGGCTGCGCTTAAAATTAGGCTTGGTTTATAGAATAGTGCTTAGGCCCAGGAATGCGCCTAACTTTAGGCGCAGCCATTTGTACCAACTGAAACCTGTTGCAATTAAGTGCATATCCCTGTTATTTGATAACAATGTGTTATAACAAGTGTGTTAACTTGGAATTCCCCCATTGTGCCCATGACCCACCCATTTCTGTGCCCCCATTTTCAGATCACGTGTAAATTTTAGGCACGGATCCTGCGCCTAAATTTATGCGCATAAATGCCAATTAAATGTAATTGGTGCCTATAATTATTGTTAAAAAGCCAATTATTGGTGCTAATTAGCTCGTGCACAATTTTTGGTGACTTTTACAGAATTACAGGGTAAGTGTGGATTCTATATAGGAAAGTGTGTGCATAATTGCCATTATAGAATGCTAGTGTAAGTCCACAGTTACATGCCTAACTTTAGCACTTAGGCTAGCTCAATGGCTGCTTTATATGCTTGCACCTAACTGTGTCAGTTAGGCATGCCCCCGACCTGCCCAAGCTTCTCCCCTCATCCACGTTCCCCTAGCAGTTGCGCACTAAGGGGGCCTGCACTAGCGTCAGCATGTGTTTCTGATGCTCGCTAAGGCCCCCTTTTACCACAACGGGTAAAAGGCTATCTTTTTTTTCAGGAAAAGAAATGGCCATGCACTAAGTGAACCACTTGCCGCACAGCCATTTCAGAGGGAGCGCTTACCACTCCTGCGCTGCCCGGTTACCTCCGGGTAAGCACCGGTGCTGCAAACTTGAAAATATTTTTGTAGCGCCAGAAATGGCATGCGCTGGGGGTGGGAACGACCACCGGGTTCCTGCGGTAGCCTGGCAGTATTTCCAGATTGGCACGTGGCAAGCCTGTTGCCACATGCCAATCCTTTAGTAAAAGGGTCTCTAAAAGACTAAGTTGCTAAAGTTATGGAATACCTAACTGCATATTACATAGTAATGTGAGTAACATAGTAGATGATGGCAGAGAAAGACCTGTACGGTCCATCCAGTCTGCCCACAAGATAAACTCATATGTGCTACTGTTTGTGTATACCTGACCTTGATTTGTATCTGCCATTTTCAGGGCACAGACCATAGAAGTCTGCCCAGCACTAGCCCCGCCTCCCACCACCAGCTCTGCCATCCAATCTTCGCTAAGCTTCAGAGGATCCCTTCCTTCTGAACAAGATTCCTTTATGTTTATCCCACGCATATTAGGGCAAATTAACAGCAATTATTGATTAATAATGAAAATTTGCAGGTATCTAGCAATTAAGTTATGCGCATAACCATCAGTATTCTGTAACCTGCATGTGGCACTCCGCCATAATAGCCTGGACAAAATAGCCCTTGACAAATTGGCCCCTAACAAGATAGCCCTAGATAAAATGGCCTCTCCCACAAATCAGCCCCTTAACAAAATAACCCTTCACAAAAATAAAAAAAAAAGTATACCATTAGCATGGGAGCCACTTAGTTAGGCTTGTCTTTAACAATTGTTGTCCTGTGGCAGCCTGGCGGTCAGGGACATAGCTACGTGGGGCCACGGGGGCATGGGCCCCTGTAGATTTGGCCCTGGCTCCCCGCCAACCCCTTCGACCCTCCCTCCCGCCGCCAACCCTCCCCTGCCGCCGCCATCGGGTACCTTTGCTGGCGGGGGTCCCCAACCCCCACCAGCCGAAGTCCTCTTCTCCGGTGCGGCTGCGTTGCTGATCTGCAGGGGCAGGCTTCTGTTTCTGTGAGTGACCGTCAGACTCACAGAAACAGAAGCCTGCCCCTGCAGATCAGCAACGCGGCCGCACCGGAGAAGAGGACTTCGGCTGGCAGGGATTGGGGACCCCTGCCAGCAAAGGTACCCGACAGCGGCGATGGGTGGAGGGTTGGCAGTGGCGGGAAGAGGGGGTTGAAGGGGTTGGTGCTGGGGGGGGGGGGGGGGGTCAAGGGTGGTGGTGGTGGCAGAGGGGGTAAAAACTGGTGGCAGGGGGTTAAAATGGCGGGGGGGGTTTGGCGGCGCCGGGTGGGGGGCTAAAATGTGCCCCCTCACCTCGGGCTCTGGACCCCTCTCCCGCCGAAGTCTGGCTACACCCCTGTTGGCGGTAGTTCTGGATTGGCGTGAAGTAAGCCCACAGTGGGCTTACCGCAGCTTAGTAAAAGAGCCCCTCAATTAATAAAGAAAAAAAAGCAAGGGCTTTATTAGTAGTAATTTTGAATGCCGCCACTCAAAGTCTTTATGGAGTCAAATACTATTGAACTTAGAAATGATTCCAGTTTTACAGTAGCTTCTCTGAAGCAAAATGTACATTTCTAACCACTAGGTCAATGACGTTATGTATAAAGACGCCAATAAATAGAATCTGGGGGCAAAGGTGCATTAAGGTTTGTCAGTGATATAGCCAGGGAAAGCTAATAAAATCGAAGGCTTATAGCACAAGAGCAGCTGTAAAAATTGCACTGCAGTAAAACCTCTGCTGAATGCCTCACACACACCATGTGAACATCAAGTTTTATATTGTGGTTGATGCAAGAAAGTAAATCACAGCTATGCAGTGCATAGAAAATTAAGCAGAGCCAGAGGTATGTAATTTATTGTTTAACCTAAATGTGCTGCATAGTTTTTGCTCCTGGGAATGCACTTAATTAGGAATAAACTTGGATAATTAATTTATTACTGCAATTCTAAACAGAGACTAAGTTCCATCATAATCAAATGTTGGTGATGGGTTCAAAAACTTCCACAACCTTGAGGGCTTGACTTGTCAATAGTTTTTTCCCCCCACGGTGCATCTTTTTATTTAAGTAAAAATGTGATAAAATTAGCACACCTCTCTGCAAATCCTATTTAAATGAAGAGATTAGCTATAACCCACCTGAAAGCTTAAAATCACATTTCTTTTAAAATACTCAAAATGTAACTCCTGGGTTAGAGATGAAGTTATGTCACTGGGGCTGGTGTTAGTCAGTAGTGCTGTTCCTGCATGGTCCTGAACCTGGAGCTCCTGGGCATAGGTGCCAGCATTTCAAAATGATTTGCGGTGCCAAAACAATACACATTTATCCACTCCTACCCTAGCTGAGATAATATTTAACCATCTCTCTGACCTCACGTGCAACTTTCTTCAAATCAATCACCTTACTTTCTAATTCTTCCTACTTTCTTACTCATCTATATGTTACAACTTTGCCTTACCCTTCACTACCAATTATAATGTGCTAGTACGTATTGTGTTGTCATTGCAAGTAGTATACCATGCCATACTTTGTATTGTTCAAATATTTTTACTGCTCTAATTGCCTATTGTTCATCTTTGATCTATTTTTACTGTACACCACCTTGAGTGAATTCCTTCAAAAAGGCGGTAAATAAATCCTAATAAAAATGATGTCCCCCTGAACACAACGTAGGAACTTGCTCAATATTGGGGTTGTTCATCACCCAATGGTTCCCACAGCATTGGCTCCTATGCCCCTAGGTGCAGGGATCCTGGACATGGATCTCTGGGTCTGGGGTTGATAACTGCACCTGGGTACAGCAAGTTCAGGTGCCAAAGGTCAGGGACGCTGAGAGGGGGGGGCAGGGGGGACAAAATTCTCCAGGCCCTGGCTTCCAAGGGGGGCCCGGCACCGCAGTCCCCTCCACCCGCCCCCCCTGTGTGCACCACCGGGCTGGGCCCCCCTGAATTCAAATCATAGCGCCTCACCTCGACCTCGCTCCGTGTGAAAGAAGCGCAGCAGTGGCAGTCTGCAGATTGCCTCCCTTTGGGCCTTCCCTCCGTGTCCCGCCCTTGTCTGACGTAACTTGTGTGAGGGCGGGACACAGGGAGGGAAGGCTCGAAGGGAGGCAATCTGCAGACTGCTTCTGCTGCGCTTCTTTCACATGGAACGAGGTCGAGGTGAGGCACTATGATTTGAATTCAGGGGGGCTCGGCCCGGTGGTGCACACAGGGGGGCGGGTGGAGGGGGTGGCGATAATGACCTCGGGGGGGGGGGCGGGGGGCCCCGGGGGCGGCCTTGCCCCGGGTCCAGCCCAGTCTCTTGGCGGCCCTGCCAAAGGTGCCATGATGACATGCCCCCTTGCACTCTCTTTTCCCATCTCCTCATATTCTTTTATCCCCTGCATGTTTTCCCTTCTCTTCTCTTCCTTTATCCTTCTCACACTCTCCCTCCTTTTCTGTTCTCTACGCACTTTCACTTTTCTCCATTCCTTCACCTCAGGCTCTCTCTTCTCCCCTTCTCCTCATGCACTTTCTCTATCTTCTCCTCCCTCTCTATCCCCTTCTCCTCTATCACCTCTCCTTATCTACATCTTGATGAGGTTGGGTTCCTGCCAGCACACTGCAGAAGGTTTTTGGGTTTTTTGTTGTTGTTGTTGCTGTAGCTGCAACCCATGTTATCTTCTGTCACCAGGGTTTAGGTCCCTGCCAGCAGCTTGCATATTTCTTCATGGCTGCAGCCTTTCTTTTCTCCATCAGCTGGTGGGGGTTGGTTCCCCACAGAAGACTACGGATTTTTTCATCACAGCCGTGGTTTTCCATTTTCTTCTGCCGGAGTAGTTTGAGTCTTTGCTGGCAGACAAAATAATTCTTCCCTATAGCCATGGCTTTTCTTCTTTTTTTTTTTTGCAGTCAGGGATTGGTGCTCCCACCAGCCTGTTGAAGATTCCACCTCTGCTGGGCTTCTCTTGGTTTGTCTAGCCAAACCACCTCATGAGCTAAGAAACTACTAAAATGCCCACACCAAAATTATCTAGTTTGTTAAATAATAAAGCTATAACATACCCACTGTTCCTGTACACAACATCTCTCTATATAAAAGGCAACACCAACGTTCTATGAAGCCTCCAGCCGGAAGTGTGAAGGGGGCGAGATATCCGGTTTCCCTATGAGTGTCTGCCCCGCCCTCTCTGTAACACAGTCAGTGAAGGAAAACAGCAGAGCACGAAATCAAATCGCTGGCTCTGTAACAGTGAAGGACTCAGAGGGGGGAGGGGATACACACACTCCCACATGCACACAGAAGAAAACCTTGCTAGCCCCCCCCCCCCCCCCCGTTTCATTTGCATCAGAAACAGGGCTTTTTTACTGAAGGACTCAGAGGGGGGAGGGGAGAGAGGGCAGAGGGCAGAGGGCAGGGACACACACACTCCCACATGCACACAGAAGAAAACCTTGCTAGCCCCCCCCCCCCCCCGTTTCATTTGCATCAGAAACAGGGCTTTTTTACTGAAGGACTCAGAGGGGGGAGGGGAGAGAGGGCAGAGGGCAGGGACACACACACTCCCACATGCACACAGAAGAAAACATTGCTAGCCCCCGTTTCATTTGCATCAGAAACAGGGCTTTTTTACTAGTATTAAATAACTGAAACCTCAAATCTCCCGACAATCCAGTTTGTTGGATGGGCAGTGCAATGCTGAATGGACAGTAAGCGGAGGAGCAGCCGTCAGTGTATTTTGTACAAAGATGACACTGGAGCGAGTGAGTTAAGGACAGCTTTACCTTCTTTAAGGTAAGAGTAGGTTGCTGTATGCTTTTTGTTTCTACACAGTTTAGGGTGTTTTGCAGCAAGGAGTGGCCTAGTGGTTAGGGTGGTGGACTTTGGTCCTGGGGAACTGAGGAACTGAGTTCGATTCCCACTTCAGGCACTGGCAGCTCCTTGTGACTCTGGGCAAGTCACTTAACCCTCCATTGCCCCACGTAAGCCGCATTGAGCCTGCCATGAGTGGGAAAGCGCGGGGTACAAATGTAACAAAAATAACAAATAAGGTAGGCTAGACTTTCCAGCTACTTAAATTATGAGAAGTATTATAAAGCTTACATTTTCCATTTAAAATTTGTATCCTAGTTCAGAAAATTATTTACGGTGATGCCCCAGGATATATGTCTGACCTCACAGACCTACCGACGAGAAACTCAATCAGATCATCACGTTCTTTTTTAAATCTCCGCCATCCTGGTTGTAAAGGACTCAAATACGAATCGGTTCATGGAATGCAGCTTTTCATATGTAAGTACACAACTCTGGAATGCACTCCCAAAGGCCGTGAAAAGTACGTACGACCACCTCAGCTTCCGGAAATCACTAAAGACTTTCCTGTTCGAAAAAGCATATCCCAATGATCCAACTTAAATACTTGACTCCAACAACTCAAATAGACCCAAATGTGATATGAACTTAATGAACTTTACATAACCTTACTCTATAATTCCTAATTTGTCTGTACATATCTATTTCATTTAATAACAGCACTCTATGTTTGTTCATAACCGGAGGAGGCTTTCGCCCCCGCGGCGCTATGTAAGCCACATTGAGCCTGCAAATAGGTGGGAAAATGCGGGGTACAAATGTAACAAACAAACAAATAAATAAATAAATAAATATTCACTCTATCCTGTTTTAGATGGTAGGAGGATTTTTTAGAACCAGTCATTTTTCTCTCCGTTAACTAGGACTATTTAATAACGGCTCATTTTTTTCCTCCAAGGAACCAATGATAAGAACTGACTCGCAAAGTGATAGAGGGTAGCAAATTTATCGTAAATTCCCCTATCGGGAGATTGGAGGTTTCAGTTATATAGGCCTCCTTTTACCAAGCTGCGGCAAAAGGGGGCCTGTGCTGGCATCAGTGCGTGTTTTTGACGTGCGCCAAGGCTCCCTTTTACCACAGCGTGTAAATGGGAAGTCTCTCTTTCCTGCAGGAAATGGCCGTGCGGCAAGTAAAGCACATGCAGCAGGACCATTTCGGGGGGGCAGCCCTTACCGCCACCCACTGAGGTGGCGGTAAGGGCTCCCGCACTAACCCAGTGGTAACCGCGTTACCGCCGGGTACACACCGACACCACAAAAATAAATATATTTTCGTAGTGCCGAATATGACGGCACTAGGGGTGGGAAGTACCACTGGGGGAGGCCCTTAATAAGTTGTGTACAGGAAGAGTGGATATGTTATAACTTTATTATTTAACTTATTTTTGTTTGTGCTATGGGATATCGGGTATCCTTGGCACCAGTTACTCCAGATTACTTGTTTCTCTTCTGGTAGTAGTGCTTGACTTCCCTGCCACCCTGCTTTTGCCCCATAGATTGAAAATTTATCAGTGGAAACAAATAACAATTCTTTAACACAGATGCTAAGATTTATGTATGCATTATACCCCTCATTCAATTATATTATGAGCACAATTTTGCTCTAGGTGTGCAAACTTACAAGAATAGTGTCAGTTACAAAGGTGTGGTGCCAATTGGCACTAACTACTAATAATCAGCTATAATTGGAATTAATTGGTGCTACTGACACTAATTTGCACTTACATGCATAACTGCCTTTAGCGTAACTCTGTAACCTTTTGTCCCTGTTTACTAAGCTGCACTGTAGGCGTGCTAGCAGGGTGTCTCTAGCGTTAGCGCACACTAATTTTTAGTATCACATACCATATGTAATGAGTTTATCTTGTTGGGCAGACTGGATGAACCATACAGATCTTTATGTGCCATCATCTACTATGTTACTATGGTACATGCCCTTTTTTGGCAGCTTGACCCCAGCGGTAGTACTGCAAGACCACCACTAGGATTAGAGGTTTCATTTTGATCTCTGACTGCAAATGGAGATGGAGTGACAGGACATTGCTTCTGCTCCCCACATGCCAAAAGGGAATCCTGGTAAGAGCCTGGGGGCTTTTGACGGGGGCCTGGGATGGGGGTTGTGTTGAGACTGTCTGGGGGAGGAGGGAAGGTTCCTGAAGATTAAGAGGCTATGTTGGGCTGTTGGGGGGAGGAAGTCTGGGTATAGGGAAGTTTTGTTGAGGCTGTCAGGTGTATGCTTTGGGGACTGGAGTTCTTCATATCAGAAATGCATTTACCTAGGGTTACCATATGGCTCCAGAGGACACATTGATCTAGCCTGGGTTTTGCTTCCATTGAAAGCAATGGAAGTAAAACCCAGACTGGCTCAATCTGTCCTCCTTTTTCTGAAGTCATATGGTAACCCTACATTTACCATGTGGTGAAAGTAGGTCCTGGTGGTAACTGCATGGGCAGATGCTGGGCACACCTCCAACAGTTACCAGATAGGCTTTGCAGATGATGTGCATTAATTTTTGCAACTAATGCTAATACTACTACTACTACTTCTTATCATTTCTATAGCGCTACTAGACGTACGCAGCGCTGTACACTTGAACATGAAGAGACAGTCCCTGCTCGACAGAGCTTACAATCTAATTAGGACAGACAAACAGGACAAACAAGAGATAAGGGAATATTAAAGTGAGGATGATAAAATAAGGGCTCTGAACAAGTGAACAAGGGTTAGGAGTTAAAAGCAGCATCAAAAAGGTGGGCTTTTAGCTTAGATTTGAAGACGGCCAGAGATGGAGCTTGACGTACCGGCTCAGGAAGTCTATTCCAGGCATATGGTACAGCAAGATAAAAGGAACGGAGTCTGGAGTTAGCAGTGGAGGAGAAGGGTGCAGATAAGAGAGATTTACCCAGTGAACGGAGTTCCCGGGGAGGAATGTAGGGAGAGATAAAGAGTGGAGAGGTACTGAGGAGCTGCAGAGTGAATGCACTTATAGGTCAATAAGAGGAGTTTGAACTGTATGTGGAAATGGATAGGAAGCCAGTGAAGTGACTTGAGGAGAGGGCTAATATGAGCATAACGACCCTGGCGGAATATTAGTCGTGCAGCAGAATTTTGAACAGATTGAACAGGAGAGAGATGGCTGAGTGGGAGACCTGTGAGAAGCAAGTTGCAATAGTCTAAGCGAGAGGTGATAAGAGTGTGGATGAGGGTTCTGGTAGTGTGCTCAGAAAGGAAAGGGCAAATTTTGCTGATATTATAGAGAAAGAAATACTCTGGTTGAAGATGAATTATCTGTGAAGACTGAACCAAGAACTGGGGAGTTTGCTCAGTGGACCTTAGTGTGAACTGAGATCATTATTCTTAGAAAGGAAACTATAAGTAATCCTTGTTCACAATTTTGTAAGAATGTGTATGGAAAGCGATGAGAGATAACTTGTAATCTGATATGCTGCCTCTGTTGCACTGAAGTTTATTGCTGATGGACTGTATAGTTATGTGTTGTATTAACCTATTTTTACATGTTTCTTTGCATTTGTTTTATGATTATGAATGCAAATTTGTACCCCGCCTTGGGTAAAGGCAGGTTATAAATAAACCATAATGCACTGTAACTGTAAAACTTTCCACACTTCAGTAAACAGGCCTTGAAATGTATGTTTCATGCCTGGTTATCACATTTGTTACTTTTCTTTTTCTTACCTTCATCTGTGAATATTGTCTGCTGCTACTGTCTTCACCTAGATAATACACTCTGAGGGGCATAATCGAACGCGAACGCCCATCTCCATGGGCATCTATCTCTGAGAACAGGTACGTGAAGGGGCGGGACAAACCGTATTTTCAAAAAAAATGGGCGTCCATCTTTTTTCCGATAATACAGTTTGTGCCCGGCAAATGCATCGGATTTGTGCGGATTTGAGCTGGGCGGTTTCGTTTTTCAGCGATAATGAGCTCAAAAAACGACCAAATCCAAGGCATTGGTTCGTGGGAGGGGCCAGGACTCGTAGTGCACTGGTCCCCCTCACATGCCAGGACACCACCCGGGCACCCTAGGGGGCACTTGTAACAATTTAAAGTAAACAGTTAACTACCTCTGAAGTCCATTGCTCCCTTCCCTTGGGTGCTGAGCCCCCCAAATCCCCCCCAAAACCCACTGCCCACAACTCTACACCATTACCATAGCCCTTATGGCTGAAGGGGGGCACCTAGATGTGAGTACAGTGGGTTTTGGGGGCGGTTTGGAGCGCTCCCATTTACCACCACAAGTGTGACAGGTGGGGGGGGGGTGGGCCTGGGTCCACCTGGCTGATGTCCACTGCACCCACTAACAACTGCTCCAGGGACCTGCATACTGCTGTGATGGAGCTGGGTATGACATCTGAGGCTGGCATACAGGCTGGCATACAGGGAGTTAGTGACCACTGGAGGAGTCAGGGGTGGTCATCCCCGATTCCCTCCGGTGGTCATCTGGTCATTTAGGGCACTTTTTTGGGACTTGTTCGTGAAAAAAAAAGGTCCCAAAAAGGTGACCCAAATTTGCGCTAAAAATGCCTTTCTTTTTTCGATTATCGGCCGAGGACGCCCATCTCTCCTCGGCCGATAAACACGCCCCAGCCCCGCCTTCACCACGCCTCCGACACGCCCCCGTCAACTTTGGCCGTTTCCGCGACAGATTGCGGTTGAAGACGCCCAAAATCGGCTTTCGATTATACCGATTTGGATGCCCACGGGAGAAAGAGGCCCATCTCCCGATTTGGGTCGAAATATGGGCGTCTTTCTCTTTCGAAAATAAGCTGGTCTGTGGCATAAGAGCATAAAACTTGTAGCTGGCTGTTTGCAATTTGTGAACCTCATTTATTTTACAAAACAATCATGAGAATATATAACTCCTTAAACATAAATAAAATAAACAAATGCATTGCTAATGCTTATACTTCTGCTATTTGTCTATTTGTGAAGTTTCCTGACCATCAGCTTCGGAATATAACCAAAAACACCACCAATGAGGAGCATTGGATTGCACCATGAAATGAGAAAATGACTGGGTTGTTTTTTTTTTTTTTGAAGCGGTGCAGCTCAGAACAAGATGTAGTTGGCAAACAGCAAACTGGCTATGAGTCATACTGCCTGTATATCCTTTCATTTCTATCATCGATGGAGAGGAAGATAATGGCTGAAACAGCAGCAGCTGCTTCTATTCCAAATATTACCCAAACCCAGAAAGATATTTTACGGTGAAAGAAGCAGATTAAGAGTAGAGGTATATACAGACCTCAGCAACTGCAGTAAAAACAAATTGAAAAGGCATGCACTTAGATGCAACGGTTTCTGTAAATAGATGCATGTATATAAATATATTTAAAAAGAGCCCAGTAAGCAAAAGCACTTCTGCAGACAGCACTAGCTCCTATCTGAGCCCTATCAATGAATTTTCAGCAACAATTTCCGGATAGTGCCTCTGTAAATTCTTTCAAACCTGCCTCTGCAGTATCCGTCTAGTCTGTGGAGAGTCAGTACTGTCCAGCTACTGTCAGGATAGCTATACGAATAAAGTTAGCACAGCTAAAAGGACAGCAAGAGCCGGTCACTTGTGAATATTCAGAACAGTGGCGTTCCTAGGGGGGCTGACACCCGGATCGCCGATGCGCCCCGCCCCCTGAGTGCAGCGTCCCCCCCCGGAACAGCGCAATGCCCCCCCCCCCGGCGAAAGAACCCCTGATCCCCTGGCGAAGGACCCCCTCGGGTGCACGCCGCTGGGGGGGGGGGGGGTGCTGCGCGCCTGCCGGCTCTTCATTTTCATGCTCTCTCTGCCCCGGAACAGGAAGTAACCTGTTCCGGGGCAAAGGGAGCATGAAAACGAAGAGCCAACAGGCGCGCGGCACCCCCCCAGCGGCGTGCACCCGGGGCGGACCACCCCCACCGCCCCCCCTTGTACGCCACTGATTCAGAACCGCCATTACTGAAGATTGCAGAGCTGAATATATCTGGACAGCTTAAATTTCTCAGCCGTCATTAAACCCCCCCCCCCCCAAAAAAAACTCTCTATCTCTCTTTCTCCGCATATAGGGCCCCTTTTACTAAGCTGCAGTAAAAGGGGGCCCACACTGAGGCCCCCTTTTACTGCAGTGGGTAAAAGGCTGCCATTTATTTTTCCAAGAAATGGCCATGCGGTAGGTGAACCACTTGCTGCGTGGCTATTTTTTTTTTTTTTTGGGGGGGGCGCATTTACCGCCACCCATTGAGGTGGCAGCAAGGGCTCCTGCGCTAACCCCGCAGCACAAAAATAAAAAATGTTTTTGTAGAGGCGGAAATGGTGTGGGCTGGGGGTGGGAACTACCTCCAGGCTGCTGCGGCGGCCTGACAGTAGTTACGGATTAGTGAGCGGTAAGCCCACATTGGGCTTACCGCCGCTAAGTAAAAGACTCCCCCCCCCCCTCATGGATAGATATGGATATCTATATCTATTCAGAGGGTATATATACACACTAAGGTCCTCCCAAGGACTTTCACTAACTACACCCTCTCCAAAAGACATTACACGATGTGATACCCGCAAGCGAGCCTTCTCCGGAGTAGCCCCCACACTCTGGAATGCATTGCCTGAAAGGCTCCGCTTAACACAAGACTACCTCTACTTCAGGAAGCAGGTGAAAGCTTGTCTCTTCAACCAAGCCTTTAATGGAAGAAGTAACTAACTTGTTAGTCTCACTCACACACACAAGGATTGACTCGGGCTGCACATACTGCAGCGGGACATGTTTATCCACTCCTACCCTAGCTGAGATACTATTTAACCATCTCTCTGACCTCACGTGCAACTTTCTTCAAATCAATCACCTTACTTTCTAATTCTTCCTACTTTCTTACTCATCTATATGTTACAACTTTGCCTTACCCTTCACTACCAATTATAATGTTCTAGTACATATTGTGTTGTCATTGCAAGTAGTATACCATGCCATACTTTGTATTGTTCGCATATTTTTACTGCTCTAATTGCCTCCTGCTCATGTTTGATCTATTCTTACTGTACACCTCCTTGAGCGAATTCCTTCAAAAAGGCAGTAAATAAATCCTAATAAAAAAAAATCTAACTATATAACTGAGAGGTGACCGACTCACCCGCAAAGGTGCAGAAGAGACTTCCCTCTCTGTCCCGCCCCCGCGTCAAGACGTGATGATGTCAGAGGACGGAACAGAGAGGGAAAGGAACGCTGCACTAGAGGCGAGCTGATGAGAGGACTCACAGGAGGTAACGAAAGCAGAGGAGAGTTGATGGACACGGGGGCAGGGGAGAGGAGGGTTGCTGGACATGGGTGGATGGACGGGAGGGGAGGTTAGGGGAGAGAAGAGGGTTGCTGGATATGGATGGATGGAGGGGAGGGGAGGTCAGGGGCAGTGGCGTTCCTAGGGGGGCTGACACCCAGGGCGGATCGCCGATGCGCCCTACCCTCTGGGTGCAGCGCACCCCCGGAACAGCGCGACGCCCCCCCCGGCGAAAGAACCCCCTGGGTGCACGCCGCTGGGGGGGGGGGGTGCCACGCGCCTGCCGGCTCTTCGTTTTCATGCTCCCTCTGCCCCGGAACAAGAAGTAACCTGTTCCGGGGCAAAGGGAGCATGAAAACGAAGAGCCGACAGGCGCGTGGCACCCCCCCCAGCGGTGTGCCCCCCGGGGCGGACCGCCCCCACCACCCCCCCTTGGTATGCCACTGGTCAGGGGAGAGAAGAGGATTGCTGGACATGGATGGATGGAGGGGAGGGCAGGGAGAGAGGAGAATTGTTGAATATGGATGGAGGGGAAGGAAGGGAAGACAGGAAGGCGATGCACATGGATGGAGGGGAGACAGAAGAAATTCTGGACATGGATGAAGGGGAGGAAACACAGAGGAAGGAGATGCACATGGATGGAGGGGAGACAGAAGAAATTCTGGACATGGATGAAGGGGAGGAAACACAGAGGAAGGAGATGCACATGGATGGAGGGGAGACAGAAGAAATTCTGGACATGGATGAAGGGGAGGAAACACAGAGGAAGGAGATGCACATGGATGGAGGGGAGACAGAAGAAATTCTGGACATGGATGAAGGGGAGGAAACACAGAGGAAGGAGATGCACATGGATGGAGGGGAGACAGAAGAAATTCTGGACATGGATGAAGGGGAGGAAACACAGAGGAAGGAGATGCACATGGATGGATGGGGAAGGGAGAGAGAAGAAATGCTGGACATCCAACTCTCATTTTTCTTCTTTGGCTGTTCCACTACATTGTTAAAAACAAAAATCTCGCTCGTTTTAACGGGTTTAATGGCTAGTGTATATATATATATATATATATATGGCACCAAGATTTCAAATTCAGAAAAAAATCAGCATAGACAACCCATATCCACACCAAAAGTTGGGCACCAGTATTTATGCCAGCTGAAGCCCTCCCATTCTCACACTCCTTTTTTTTCCTCACACATAAAATTTAGATGCTGACCCTGTGCCTAAATTTACGCATGCAACTTCCAATTAAAATCTAATTAGTGCAAAGAATTACTTGTTAAAATGCCAATTATTGGCAGTACTTAGCTCATTATTCAATTTAATTGCGCACACAGGACCCCTTTTACCAAGCTGCAGCAAAAGGGGGCCTGCGCTGGAATAAAATGGGCTCCGCTGCAGATAATTCGAGCTAATCTTTACTAAAAGACCCCCATTATTACCAATTCGTAATAGTCTGACACATAAAATAGTGTTAATAAAAAAACGAAAATACAAGTCTAGGTGCGTTAGCATTTTTAGTGCGTGCACAAAATTAGCATGCGCTAACTGTTTAGGGGCTCACAATATTCCTATGGGCGCCTACACAGTTAGCGTGCTCTAAAAGTACTGATGTGCCTGTAGCGCGGCTTAGTAAATGGGGCCCTAAGTATATAAAAAACAGTAATAGCCACATCTAAATTTGTATGCTGAAGTCATAAGTAATCTAGGGGCCCGTCTACTAAGCTGTGTAAGCACCTACATTTGCCCAAAGTGCATCAGAACGGCTTGCGGTAGTGTAGGCACAGGTTTTGGGCGCGGGCCGGTCCATTTTTCAGCATGCCTGTAAAAAAAGGCCTTTTTAAAATTTTTGCCGAAAACGGATGTGCGGCCATGCTTCCATTTTGGGTCTGCAACCTTACTGCCAGCCATTGACCTAGCGGTAAAGTCTCACGCGGTAACTGGGCGATAATGACTACATGCGTCAAATGCCACTCGGCAGGCGTCCGATACTCGCGCCCCAAAATGAAAATTATTTTTTTTGGCCGCGCGTATTGACTGCACGCCAAAACTTAAATTACCGCAAGAGCCACGCAGTAGCTGGGCGACATCTCCATTTTGGCGTGCGTTGGCATAGATGCTTACGTGGCTTAGTAAAAGGGCTCCTTATTCTTGATATATTTTCTTTTCTGCGATTGTAATGTTGTTTTCTGTATTTAAACTCCTGATGCAGGCCCCCTTGTCCAAAACACAGCCATGTCGAGTCTGTAGATTGATCAATAAACTCTATATCCAAGAGCATTGTCCAGTCCTCCTCTTTGAGTCAACTTCGCTGTTTTCTGTTTGATCACAGGTCGGCAAGATTTTTGTTCTTCTGTGTATACATTGCCCAACCTTGGATGTCATTGACTGAATCTAGCCCATAATGCTTAAATATAGGCAATCTGTTATAGAATGAGTGTGGTTATTGCTTGCTGTGTATTAGTAAAAGGAGCCCTTAGTCTGTTTGATTTCAACAGCACGATATAAGAATGAAAAAGATAATATGCTCTGTTCACTTTCCACAGTTCACTTCTCTCCATAACAATTTACAGCTTCTCAGTTGTTACAAAGCAAACAGAATGTTGTATTACTGTTGGCTTGAAAACTGTCAGAATTTTCCCAATGGGCACAAGGGCTGAAACAGCTGTTGATGGAATAAAATCTAATATCAAGCGCGCTCCTGTTAAATATTACCTAAGAACATAAGAATAGCCATACTGGGTCAGACCAATGGTCCATCTAGCTCAGTATCCTGCTTCCAACAATGGTCAAACCAGGTCACAAGTACCTGGCAGAATCTCAAAGAGTACCAACATTCCATGTAGAATCTCAAATAGTAGCAACAATCCATGTAGAACCTCAAAGAGTAGCAACATTCCATGTAGAATCTCAAAGAGTACCAACATTCCATGTAGAATTTAGTATCATTGTTACAAGGATCTTCCTCTAGATATAATACTCATAATCTTTTTCAACTTAGATTCCCAATGTATAAGAATTTAAAATCAAACATCTTACTTTGTCTATCCAATATCAGTTAGCTAACCTCTGGAACCATCTTCCACTGTCTCTGAGTTCTTGTACCCATTATCTTCAGTTCAGAAAGTACCTAAAAACTGTTTTGTTCTGTAAGGGAGGTCTATCTAATGTTTGTTTATGGTTTGTCAAGGCGGGTTTAATTAATGTTTAATATATGTTATTAGTTTGTTTTAATCATTTGTAGCTCCTGGACTGATCAGTCCAGCTCTTGTTTACTGTAATCCATCCTTGGCGGAATACAAGAACCAGTATAACATAGCATAACATAACTCGTACAACTGCACACTGTATTTATCCAGTCTTTAAACATCCAGACTGTCACATCCCTCGCTAACTACGTCTGTGCTCACCTAGAGGCCGGCCGGCGGCCATGGCCGGCCTTGACCCCGTCGCCGGGCGATGCGCCTGCTCCCCGCCCTGATGGCCGGCCATTCCAGTCCCGAGGCAATACCGGCCAAGAGCGAGGGCCGGCCGCCGCCGAGACTGCGGCCGAAGACCGGCCTACTGTGACTTCCAGTTCTCCATCGCCGGCTATGGAATCCACGCGTGCTCCGGCCGGGAAGATGGCGCCAGGAACCTGGAGCCAGCGTCTCTTCCGCCTAGTGAACGCGGGAACCAAGACCCCGCCCTGGAGGACCCTGATTGGGTGGTTGGAACCAAGGCTCCGCCTGAAGACCGGCCTTGAACCACTCCAAAGGGTTCCTCGAGGGAGATCATCCGAAGTCTCCACCCCTGCCAGCTGAGGCTCGCTTGCTGATCACTGGTAGTATTTAAGGCATAGCCTCCTACAGGCATATTGCTCCGGCTTCTGTTTCGTGAGGCTCCAGCCTAGTGGTGATTTCTGGACTACTTTGCTTATCGCCTGCTTTGACCTCCTGCTTGTCTCTGGACTACTCTGCTCGCCGCCTGCCTTGACCTCCTGCCTGTCCCTGGACTACTCTGCTCGCCGCCTGCCTTGACCTCCTACCTGTCCCTGGACTACGCTGCTCACCTTGCCTGCCCCTCTCCCCTGCTGGGGTTGGGAGGCTAGTCCCCTGGTGTCTGGTCAGTCCGTCCACCCCCGCGGTTCCGGAAGTCCCGTTGGCCACCTGCAGCTGGGGGCTCAACCCCTGGTGAACGGTGGTCGCCGTGGGTGAAGTCTCGGGGTGCTCGGCTGTCCTTTGGGGGAATATTGAGACATTCCTTACGCTCTCCTGGGGGACCCAAGGGCTCACAACTCATCAGTCAGGACACAGACATAGCTGTCTAACCTTCTTTCCATCAACTCATCTCTCGAAAACAAAGGTTTCAACAGTTTATTACTCAGATAATACACTTTTTATGCTATTTTCCATCGTGAATGAGATACAACTCTTTTCTGAAACAGTAATAAAAATAAAACCACATATAAAAGATAAGCCCGATACAGATTGTCTGTAATGTATTTAAAGATTTACAACTTGGAAAGTACAGATTAGTGTGGAAAAATGTGTCTGAATAAATACAAGTTTGTTGAGTACTCAGTTCCAGAAACAGGATCGAGAGTTTCAAAATACAGAACATTGTAAAATTCATCACAGCCTTGTGCATACTTCTGTCTGAAAATTCCAGTTCAAGAGGTGTTTGATTTTGTTTTGTATATATGTACACAGCATTCGCTACACTTTCAACATGAGAGAATAATTATAGAAATATTCAAAATATAATTAAGAATGAGAAATCAAAATATCATGATTGCCTACGTCTTCATTGTCTCAGTGCTTGATAGAAGTCTCTTTCATGTATTTATTTATTTATTAGGATTTATTCACTGCCTTCTTGAAGAAATTCACTCAAGGTGGTATACAGAAGGAATAAGTCAAACATAGGCAATGGACAATTACAACACTAAAAATATTCAAATAACAACATTCAAACAATAGCAGCCATGAGCTGTTTAGAATAAGTGTCTACCGACTTTACACAGTGGGATGGTACAGTTTTTGCTGATTCTCCTTGGCAGAATAGTTCAGGCTCTTTCACGTTTCTGAAGATTGCCTGTGGACTTGTCACTTGGACATTCACTCTGACTCTTGCTTTTGTTTTATGCTAAGGATAAGACCCCACCCCCCCAAGTGTGGTAAGAAGCCTTACCTCTAGTGGAATTACCATGATATAACCGCTGGAGGCATCTACAGCCATTTTGATGAGATGAAGATATGAGGTGGGAGCGATTGTGGGCATTGCATCCATCCTACATGACATCAGGGTCCTTGATAAGTTCAGGAACTGGGTGAGTATGGGGGATGGGGGTCTGCTGGGGGCCCTATGTTTGAACAGCTTGGGTCTGGGGTAAGGGATTAATCTGGGGGGAGGTTGCCACATCTCGGGCTCATGCCATATGTGGGAGCTTCTCCCACCGGAGTAGCTTATGGAGGGGAGATCTTTGCCGCAATAGGGGGTTGGTACAGTGATGGGGGTTGGTTTGGGGAACTATGCCACAATGGGAAGATTATTTGAGGAGCTTTAAGGGGGCTAAAGTGGCATGGGGAGGCCACTGATACTAGGATCAGGCCTTCCCATGTCTATGAGTGTGTGTGTATGTGAGGGGGGGGGGGGGGGGGGGGGAGGAAATGTACAACTTTTTCTATGTTTAACAGAGCCTCTTGTAAAATACTGCAGGAATTCTCCACATCCAGACTTGGATGTGTGAATTCCCTTCTTCACATTCTATCTAAAATCTGTCTCTAAATAATCTTTTTGTTTTTGATTGAGATGACAAATAACAATGTCAGATAATATACATACCTCTTCTACAAATGGGAGAGCTTGGTTTTCGTGTCCATTCAGGAGAGCTGAAAAATCAGCCAGAGGAGCTAGGGAGACTTCATGAAGGGCCATGCATGATCAGAACTTTACATTGAGTTTTGAGCTCTCTGGGAGTCCTTTTCCGAAGCTGCGGCAAAAGGGGGCTTGCGCTGGTGTCGGTGTGTGTTTTTCACGCACGCCAAGGCCCCCCTTTTACTGCAGTGGGCAAAAGGCAGGTCTTTGTTTTTTTCAAGAAATGGCCGTGCGGCAAGTGAAGCACTCGCCGCGCGGCCATTTCAGGGGGAGCACTTACTGCCATCCATTGAGGTGGCAGTAAGGGCTCCCGCAATAACCCGGCGGTAACTGGGCAGCGTGCGGCACTGCCTGATTACCGTGGGTAACCACCGGTGCTACAAAACTTGAAATATTTTTGCAGCACCGGAAATGGCGTGTGCTGGGGAAGGAACTACCGCTGGGCTGCTGCGGTAGCCTGGCAGTACTTCCCTTTTAGCAAGCGGTAAGCCCACGTTGGGCTTACCGCTACCTCATAAAAGAGCCCCTGGTAGAGCAATTCCATCCCAGCGATGTTTAGGGGCTGTTGTATAAGTTGTTTTGGGCACTCTGACATTACACAATGAGACCCTATTCTTTAACAGCACCTGTACATCCAGATTCCGTTATAGTATACTAGTGTAGCCAGCAGGGCTGCTCTTAGTACTACTACTACTACTACTACTATTTAGCATTTCTATAGCGCTACAAGGCGTACGCAGCGCTGCACAAACATAGAAGAAAGACAGTCCCTGCTCAAAGAGCTATGTAATAAAAGTAAGCCAAGTATAGGACAATCAAGCCATTGTGACATCACTGATGAGGTTGGCTCTTATTGGTGGCTGAGGCATTATGACATCACAATATTAGCTCTGGTTACAAGAGACTACTACTACTACTACTTATCACTTCTATAGCGCTACAAGGCGTACGCAGTGCTGCACAAACATAGAAGAAAGACAGTCCCTGCTCAAAGAGCTTACAATCTAATAGACAAAAAATAAATAAAGTAAGCAAATCAAATCAATTAATGTGTACAGGAAGGAGGAGAGGAGGGTAGGTGGAGGCGAGTGGTTACAAGTGGTTACGAGTCAAAAGCAATGTTAAAGAGGTGGGCTTTCAGTCTAGATTTAAAGGTGGCCAAGGAAGGGGCAAGACGTAGGGGCTCAGGAAGTTTATTCCAGGCGTAGGGTGCAGCGAGACAGAAGGCGCGAAGTCTGGAGTTGGCAGTAGTGGAGAAGGGAACAGATAAGAAGGATTTATCCATGGAGCGGAGTGCACGGGAAGGGGTGTAGGGAAGGACGAGTGTGGAGAGATACTGGGGAGCAGCAGAGTGAATACATTTATAGGTTAGCAGAAGAAGTTTGAACAGGATGCGAAAACGGATAGGGAGCCAGTGAAGGGTCTTGAGGAGAGGGGTATTATGAGTAAAGCGACCCTGGCGGAAGATGAGACGGGCAGCAGAGTTTTGAACCGACTGGAGAGGGGAGAGGTGACTAAGTAAGTATGGGACCCTGTGCAGACCAATTTGGTGGGGCCCCACCCTAGCTCCACCCCACCCCTCCCATCCCATCCCATCCATGAACAGCGATTCTCCACTGCCTTGCCCTGCCCTCCCATCCATGTCCAGTCTCCAGCGATTCTCCTCTGCTCTGCCCTCCCCTCCATGTCCAGCGATTCTCCTCTCTGCCCTATCCTCCTATGTGTCCCGTGATTCTCCCCTTCCCTGAGAACAGCGATCCTCCTCTGCCTTTCCCTCCCATCCACATCCATCGATTCTCCTCTCCCTTGCCCTCCCCTCTATGTCCAGCGATTCTCCTCTCTGCCCTGTCCTCCTATCTGTGTTCCGCGATTCTCCCCTCCCCTCCCCTCCATGAGAACAGCGATTCTCCTCTGCCTTGCCCTCCTATCCACCCATCCATATCCATCGATTCTCCTCTCCCCTGCCCTCCCCTCTATGTCCAGCGATTCTCCTCTCTGCCCTTTCCTCCTATGTGTGTTCTGCGATTCTCCCCTCTCCTCCCATCCCATCTATGAGAACAGCGATTCACCTCTGCCTTGCCCTGCCCTCCCATCCCATGTCCAGCCTCCAGCGATCCTCCACGGTGCGTCGTGGCGCTGGAGCGGGGAGCGCTGCAGAAGTCTGGCAGGCTCACACTCACTCACTACTGGCAGTCTGGCTGGGTCTGATGGGACTCGGAGCAGGAGTGGACTCGAGAGCACCCAGAGCGGGATAGGAGGAAGCGGAATTGAGGCACGCAGCAGGGCCCCTTTGAAAGCGAGGCCCTGTGCGGTCGCGCCGCTCGCCCCTGCCTAAGACCGGCCCAGGTAGCCAGTACTGGTGTGACTTGCATGTAGGCGTCTGCTGTTACACAGACCATAGATCTGGTGTAATTGTGAACACCCTAATGATACAAGGGTGCACATAACTTACAGTATTCTATAGATTGAATGCCTAATTGTCAGCCCCACCCATGCCTCTTCCACGTGAACCCACCCCCCCTTGCATTTTCTTGCTATTGTATTTACACACACCCCTACAGAATAGCTGCTTCTTACATTCTCGTGAAAATACTTGTATTCTGTACATTTATGTGGGTACCCTGTTGTAGAATTGTCCTTTGTGCCCGACTCATTCCTGCTTTTCGACAGAGAATGCTTGATCCATGTGACCCATTTGTAGATAACTTCATGCCATCAAGATGTGTGGTGTAGAGTACCATGAAGGTTAATGTGGTGCATTCTAAGATTAACCTTGTTGCAACATTTTCTTGCTCAGATTTTCTGCTGTGGAAATTGAGTCAAATGTTAACAGGATCCAATAAAACCCTAACAAAAAAAATATAGTAATAAAAATTTATAGCTGTTCATCCAGGCCTGCCAACTCGCTGGTAGATCAGGTTCAAAGCAGGTAAATTGTTTTATCTGTAAGATAAGGTAACTAGCTAGAAAGAAATAAGAGCCTGTATACAAATAAAAGAAACTGAAAAGCTGCCCAGGCAATTCTCTGTGAAAGTTTTGAAATATTGCCTGATCAGCCCAAAGAAAGCTTCCAATGTTTAACTCAGGGGCGTAGCCAGACTTCGGCGGGAGGGGGGTCCAGAGCCCGAGGTGAGGGGGCACATTTTAGCCCCCCCCCCGGCGCCGCCGACCCCCCATGCCATTGCCGACACACCCCCTGCCATTGCCGACCCCCCCCCCCCCCCGGCGCCGCCACCACCACCAACTTTGACCCCCCCGCCAATGACGCTCTCGACCCCCCTCCCGCCGCCAACCCTCCTCCTCCGCCGCCGCCGTCACCTACCTTTGCTTGCGGGGGACCCCACCCCCGCCAGCTGAGGTCCTCTTCTTCCTTCGTTCTGTTTCTGAGTTTGACGTCCTGCCCGTTGTACGAGCAGGACGTCAGACTCACAGAAACAGAACGAAGCCTTGCAGATCAGGGGGGGATCGAGAGGGTTGTCAGCAGGGGGGTCCAGGGCCAAATCTACAGGGGCCCAGGCCCCTGTGGCCCCACGTAGCTATGCTACTGGCTTAACTACAATGTTATATTCAGAATTGAGGGGCCCTTTCAATAAGCTGCGTAGGCAAGTACGTGTGTCCTGTGCGCATCAATTTTGATCTACCATCCAGTTACCGCATGGCCCAGGCAGTAATTTCATTTTTTATGCGTGTCCACTAAGCACGCCGAAAAACCGGCGTGCGGTGCTAACTGAGCAGTAATCATCATTTTATGCACATAGACAATTACTGCCCAGTTAACGCATGAGACTGTAAGGTCTCAGGCCCAAAATTTATCTATTTATTTGCACATTTATATCCCACTTTTTTCCACATGGATGCAGACTCAAAGTGGCTTACAATCGTTACAAATAGAATAACATGAAACAGGAGTGAAGGAACAAAGTAGAAGAAACAGAGACAAGGAAGAGAGACTATCTAAAGATGACAGTCATAGAAAGGCTGGTCTTCGCTGATCTCCAGATGTTGAGGCGGCTCTGAGTAGCTGGAACAACTGTCTGTATGGCGGACCATGATGGAGAGCTGGTGAAATAACCATCCAGACCAGGAGAAAGTAGTAGGCCACGAGTTGAGTCGGAAAAGGCCGGACAGGCCAAGCCGGAACAACGTGGTGCAAGCTGCGTTGAAAACAGCTTCGATACAGACCACCAGCACACCGAACGGGTGAAGCAGCGACCAGGAGACGAGGTGCTAGAGGCCCAACGGCGCTACAGCGGTAAACAATGGCAGGTGATCAGCTGAGTGACAGGAACAGGAGCAGCCCAGAGAGATGAAACGGAACCGGGGAGGTCCAGCTGGAGGTCGTCAATCCTGGGGGAAAGTGCAGGAGAGCCGTAGTCAGGAACAGATGCCAAAACGCCACAGATGCTAATTTTTATTTTGTCGCACGGCCATTTTCGGCCCCCCCAAAAAGGCCTTTTTTGCAGGCGCGCTGAAAAACGGTCCTGAGCACGTCCAATACATGCATCTACACCAGCGCAGATCATTTTTCGGTGCACCTTAGTAAAAGGATCCCTTATTTCTGGCAAACACTCCTGTTTACATTAATGGAATACCTCAGCCCAGAGCCGTAGCGAGGGGAGCTGACACCCGGGGCGGGTCGCCGCTGCACACCCTTCTCCCGCTGGAGCGCACCCCCCCGGAGCGCATACCTCCCCCCCCCGGAGCGCATATCTGCGGCGAGGGACAGGCGGGAGAGCCGATCCGCCCCGACTGCACGTTGCTGGGGTGTGTCGGCTCCGCGCTGGTGCACTGCTCTCTCTGTCCCGGAACAGGAAGTAACCTGTTCCGGGGCAGAGAGGGCAGTGCACCAGTGCGGAGCCGACACCCCCCAGCGGCGTGCACCCGGGGCGGACCGCCCCCCCGCCCCCTTCCTACGCCACTGCCTCAGCCCATCAAGACACACGAAACACTGAAGAGCAGTTTTGTTCCATTTCTTTGCTTTGAAAATCATTCCTAAAATAAATTAGTTACTGGTCTAAGTGACAAATAGATCCTGCAGTAAACCTTTGCCCAAGACCTGGTCCGTGGTTTCATTCTTTGTATCTGGGCCAGTTGGTAAAATCCAAACAGCCCTGTGTATTGAGAGGGTATAGAACTGGCTCATGCATGTTTTATCACTCATGTCATATGTCTTCATGATAGGTTTTTTTTGTTCCATCGTAAATTAATGATAAAGCCACAAGGGCATAAAACATGAATGCTAGGGCGAAACCAGTGTTTTGTCAGAAAGATTCTTTTAAGTAAAAATACAATAAAATAAAACAACAAAACAGAGACAAAACAGATTCAGAGTATTACTGTAAACCCCCCCCCCCCCACACACACACACAAAATCTTGCTGACATGGTTATGTTTTTGCCACAAATAGCTGCCAGAATCAGAAATACTAAAAAAAAAATCTATCAACAGACGATGAAAGTGAAAAAAATGATTGGCTTAGGGGTCCTTTTACAAAGGTGTGCCAAAAAGTTGCCCGTAGTAATTTGGGCGCGTGTATTGCACGCACACTGGACCATTTCTCCACCACATCTGGAAAAAGTTTTTTTTTGGGGGGGGGGGGGGGACCGGGACATGGACGTGTGGCAAAATTAAAACCAGCGCGTGTCTATTTACAGCCTGAGCCCTTAATGCCACTCATTGACTTAGCGGTAAGGGCTCACACATTACCCGTGTGGTAACCAGCGCACGCCAACTGCTGGGAATGCCCCTGTGGTCAAAAATAGAAAATTATTTTCTACTGTGGGTTTTCGGCACGCACCAAACTCATAAGCAAAATGGCCGCTGATTAACGGGCTTAAGAACCGTTAGCTCCAGATACCATCACAGAGCTAAACTGTAGTTTGGCTGTATATTGGCCCGATTTTGTTCGCACCAGCTTCCTTCATTACTGCAGAGATCTGATTTTCTCCTTATCACCTGTTTCGGTCTAAAATATCAAAGGGAGCACCAGCCGTCATTGCTCATCACCGGCGTATCAGTACACCGGCTGAAAGCCCGATCGCATCGTCAGTGCAGATATAGGTGCCGGAGAGCGAAGACCTGCTCACCACAATGCAGGGAGCTTGTTTAGCTATTGATCTGCTCGTCCCTGGTATCCATTTGGCCCCATTCTCCTCCAGCCTTTCATTCGGGCCGCTGGCGTCTCAGCTTGGCCTCCAGACCGCGATCGTCTCCTATGCTGCTTGTTATCGGCTGCCGGGCATCGCAGCCTGCTTCGCGTTGGGGAGACTTTTCGGACAAAGCTGCACATGGTGGGGGTATTGCTTCCTTTTAGATCGCCGATCCCAGCCGTTGGCTATCGCCTGCATTTACTGTCTTGTTCGACGGTATCCGCTTTCTAGTCGGCTGCTTCTGATGAAGATTACGAGAGAGAGATGGTTTTGCAGCTCTCCCTGTCTGGGGGGTCGGAGTGGACGGTTGCCGCTATCTATCACAACGAGTCAACACCTCTTCAACCTTTGGAGCTTGCATGGGTGTTTAACAGCATTTGCATGGACCATTTTGGACTCCTTTATCTCTACTCTTTATCTTTCTCTCTACTCTGATTACTTATCTATTTAATATTGCATTTGTATGTTCACTGGATTGGCACTAGCCTTTTCAGTCACTTGTAAGCCACTTGGAGCCTGCATCTTGTGGGAAAAGGTGGGGTATAAATACGATAAGTAAGTAAATAAATAAATAATTACCAACAAGTGCACATGCTAGCTGGGTGGTAATGATGATTTGATGCACGCTGCACGTGCGCAGGCTCTCACGCAGCTTTGTAAAAGGGCCACTAGGTTTCTAAAAGTTAAGAAGTAATATGTAAAACTTTTTTCTTATTTTTTGTTAATGTGATACACGTTTGACTTAATTTGTGAATTTGTGAACTTACAAATGTGAAATCTTTCCAGTGGCACTGAATAGAGCTAGATACATATTTCTTAATTTCAGGGCTCCAGGCTCGATCGTGCATCTCCTTCTGCATTTACATTTTGTTGCCTGAGTCTGTATACAAACCTCATTTCCAACAGTAGTACTGCTGCTATTTCAAAAAATATATATATTTCTTTATAGGGATATGCACTTTTGCATCATTTTGCTTTGTTTTATAATATCTGAATGCAAACTGTAAAAGAACACACACACTCTATCTTGTATAAAGAGATAAATGGACTTCAGATTCCCGGTGTAGATCCCTCAGTTATAGATCTCACCGCTCCGCTTAGCCCCTGGTTTTTTAGTTATCCAGTGCGGTTACTAGCGGGCATCCTCATTAGTCTTAAAATCCTTTTATGTTGCTTAATGGCAAATAGTTTACTTGTAACTTTACAGCATTTGGCACTTAACTTGTTTTACAGGCTTTCTTTGTAGGTTCGCTCTACAGCGAGCCCCTGTTTTGCGTTTCGCTTCATAAGGAGCTGAACCTCAAATGTAGTCGCAAATGCGTCTTTTGGGTGTGCGCCGGGGCCATTTTTTACCGCGTCTAGGAAAAGGGCCTTTTTTTAAGGGGCCGGAAAATGGACGTGCACTACAATTTTATTTATTTATTTATTCGGATTTATTTACTGCCATTTGAAGGAATTCACTCAAGGCAGTGTACAGTAAGAATAGATCAAACATGAGCAGGAGGCAATTAAAGCAGTAAAAATATTCGAACAACAACACAAAGAATGGCACGGTATACTACTTGCAATGACTACACAAATATGTACTTGAACATTATAATTGGTAGTGAGGGGTAAGGCAAAGTTGTAACATATAGATGAGTAAGAAAGTAGGAAGAATTAGAAAGTAAGGTGATTGAAGAAAGTTGCACGTGATGTCAGAGAGATGGTTTAATATTATCTCAGCTAGGGTAGGAGTGGATAAACATGTCCCGCTGCAGTATGTGCAGCCCGTGTCACTCCTTGTGTGTGCGAGTGAGACTAACAAGTTAGTTACTTCTTCCGTTAAAGGCTTGGTTGAAGAGCCAAGCTTTCACCTGCTTCCTGAAGTAGAGGTAGTCTTGTGTTAAGCGGAGCTTTTCAGGCAATGCATTCCAGAGTGTGGGGGCTACTCCGGAAAAGGCTCGCTTGCAGGTATCACATCGTGTAATGTCTTTTGGAGAGGGTGTAGTTGGTGAAAGTCCTTGGGAGGACCTTAGTGTCCCTGGCGGTACTTCCCACCTGTAAAATGCCATCATTTCCGACGCTACAAAAATGCATTTATTTTTGTAGCGCTGGAGTATACCCAGCATGCTGCATGGTTACCACCCGGTTAACACGGGAGCCCTTACCGCCCCCTCAATGGCCACGCGGCAAGTGCTTTACTTGCCGTGTGGCCATTTCCTGAAGAAAGACGAGTCTTCCATTTTATCAGCTGTGGTAAAAGGGGGCCTCGTCATGCGATGCCAGTGCCGGCCCCGTTTTGCCGCAGCTCGGTAAAAGGGGTTCTAACTTAGGAGCATAAATTTAGGTGCTCAGCCTTTTCTGAAAGTTAAACCCATCCTGTTCAGTTAAAGGAAATGGTAGGATGCCTGTAAAGGCCAAATGTTAACCTGAAATGGCCTCTACAAACCTGGGCAAATTAGGAGGCACCCAGTTGTAAAAATGCTGAACAGCCCCTTCCTTCTAGCAGCAACCCTGGAGCTCACGGTAAGCAGCACAGTGGTACTGAGAAGTGTTTGCTTGCTCCTAGCTGGTTCATGATAAGTCAAGTGATTCACTAAGGCAAACAGGGTGTTATCATAAAGAAATGTGTGAATTAAGTGTCCTGCTCTGTCCTCAGATAGGTTTGTTGACTGGCGAAGAAAGGTTGAGCATTGCTATTCTTAGCCTAAGATAAATGTTAGCTGTGTCTCATTCCTCAAGTTGCCTGCAACAATAACCTTCCTCCCACAGCCTTATTTGCTGCCACTTTTTGAAAACAGAATGAGTTCCAGATAATGTTTTTTGTTTTTTTTTTGGGGGGGGGGGGGGGGGGGGCGTAAATGAAGGCTGAAACCGGGATTTTGGTTTTTAACAAATAGCAGTCTCTATTCGTCATGGTACCATAGTTTAAAAGGAAGTTGATGTGGTCTTTTCTCAACAATATTACAGTAACTGCCCTGAATAATCTCCTTTGATATATGGCTGTGATTTTTTGATACAACTTCTCTTTTAAAAAAATATTGTCCTCTGTCGATACAGTTGTTGATGTCATAATGGAAGAGGAGCAGCTTGGGTTTTAATTTTATTCCAAAGACGGAGCTGTATTCCTGTGGTTACATGACAGTGATGGGGGTCCATATATGGAGCTGTTTTCCCGATGCCACAAGACATCACTACAGGTCCATATATAGAATTGCATTCCACAGGTGACATCAACTATTACAGGGTGACTGGAATCGGCTATGAGCTTCATGTAAAAAGGGCAAACAGCTTTATATTATCTTTGTAAGTGCAAAGAGACCACCTGATCGCCTATATTCTGGCTTCTAGAAAAGGCAAAATGGAAACAACAAGAGAAACCCTTGTAGAAATAAATGCCTTTGTCTGCACACATCTCCGATATTTTTTAGACACGAGAATAGCTCACCATGGGCGAGTCTTGTAGCTCAGTCACATGCTGAACATTGCCACGTGGAGGTTTCCTGTCTAATTCCTAAATCAGGTCTTTTGCTGTCTGGGTGAAATAAGCAGCATATGTGCAACATTCAAAGTCTCCAAGGAGGACCGTGTCATAGTCATAAGAACATAAAAATAGGATAAAAAGGGTCAAACCAAAGGTCCGTCTAGCCCAGTATCCTGCTTCCAACAGTGGCCAATCCAGAATCCCAAAGAGTGGCAACATTCCAGATCCCCAAAGAGAAGCAAGATTCCATGCTACTGTCCCGGGGATCTTCCCCAAGCCTATCTTAAGAGCAGATTATGGATTTTTCCTCCAGAAGCTTGTCCAAACCTTTTTAAAACCCAGATACACTAACCAAATTTCTTACCATATCATCTGGCAACAGTTCCAGAGCTTTCGTTGAGTGAAAACAAAATTCTCATATATATGTTTTACAAGTATTACCATGTAACTTCATTGAGAGTCTCTTAGTTTTTGTATTTTTTGAAAGAGTAAACAATCAGTTCACTGACCCATTCTACTCCACTCAGAATTTTGTAGACATCTATCGTATCTTCCCTCAGCCTTGTCTTCTCCAAGCTGAAGAACCCTACCCTCTTTAGCCTTTCCTCATATGAGAGGAGTTCCCTCACCCTAAATCATTTTTGTCACCTTTCTTTGAACCTTTTCTAATTCTGCTAAATCTTTTTTGAGATATGGCAACCAGAATTGCATACAATATACTCAAGGTGAGGTTGCACCATGGAGCGATACTGAAACAAACACGTGGAGAGGCATTTTCAATATGACATCTAAGTCCAAATTGAGACGTTTTGCTGAAAATGTCTTTAAAAAAAAGTCTAGCTCACAGCCATAATCAAACCAAAAAAAGTCTAAATTTCTGGTTCAATTACAGCTTTGAGCTTGGTGTTTTTATGCTAAAAACGTCCATCTGTAAGTAACATTTCCTATATAATAATTCTCACCTCCAACATTCTAACCTGCCTGGGACCGTGGATCCCTCGGAGGTGGTCTACTAGGCAGCTAAGAACACACTGTCGTCAGTAATGTCACTGACAGCTGATTCCAAGGCAAGGGGAGGAGTAGGGAAACACACGGAGCGTGTTTCCCTACTCCTCCCCCTGCCTGGGAATCCAGTTGTCAGTGCGCCGCTCCCTGCCACTTCTGAGCAAGTGACAGGGAGCGGGACAACACAGAACCTCCCCCCCCCGGCGCATCACCAAAGCACCCCCCACACCCGAAGAACATCAACACCCCCCCCCCCACACACACACACACACATCACTCCCTCCCTCCAATCCCGTTCAAGGCCCCCTCACGCCCCTCCCACAGAGTTCCAGACTCCCCCCTCCCTCCAATTTCAACACCCCCCTCCACGTAACTGACCCCAGGACCCCCCTGCCGTAACCCTCTCGACCTCCCCCTTTCCGCTGAAAACCCTACCCTGCCGCCTTCGCGTTCCTGTGCTGACAGCAACCAAACGTCTCTTCTCGGCTGCGTCGGGGCGTTGCTTGATGAATGATCATCTGTTCAAGTTTCTGTGCGTGCGTCTGACATCAGACGCACGCACAGGGCCAAGGACTGTTACTGCATTGACCAGAATAGACTTGTTGGAGGTGGGGGAATTTAAAATAGAGTGAAAAATCACTGGATGTTTGTAAACGAAGGCTCATGCAGCAGACCTAGAGCTAGAAGTACAAAAAAAATACAGAGAAACTGCAGAGTCCGAAACATCAACGGAATACCGTAAGGCACTGCTGCTCGGATTAGGAAAATGGCCCAGTTTGAAAAGAAATCTCCATGATATGCATTGTTTGCACACCCATAGGATGAAAGTCCATGCTTCGTTTTCAAAATCTTTGAAATCAGAGCAAAGTCCCTGTAGCTTAAGGAATTGACTGAGAGGTAAACTTTATCTTTGATGAGTAAAATGGAATCTTCTATAACGAAGCAATACATTGAAGTATATGAGAACTTCTATCATTTTTAGAAATCAGAATATACAGAAAAGGCAGAAGTCAACTGATGGGAGTTGTATGATGGAATTATCACATTCTCCTCAAATGTTCATGATTTAAAATATCACACAACGCTATTGGTTCATTTTGACAGTTCGTTAATTTTTATCCTCGCCACTGTGTGTGGCTTATCAAAGGAGAAGGAATTTGAAAGATTATTTAGTATCTTCTCATGAGCACCAGCAAGGGTACAAATGACCGAGTTAAACTAGTAATATTTTTAAAGGACCATCAGAAGGTTAATAGAGTCCAACTCTTGGTTGTATCCTGACTCTTTTTTTGCACACCACTTATCATCATCAGTCCATTTTTAGTCAATTTATATAAAAATAATTTTCATATCTTCTGCTGCATAAATATATTAAAATTTATAATTCCACTTATCTTACAATATTGCGCTTGAATTCTCATTCCACATACTGGTTCAAAGAAACCCAAGCTACTTGATTGCAGTATCCCACTCCAACATAGTGCTACGTTTCACTAGTCCAGCTGCATCAGGGATTTAGGGTTTCATTTAGGGGCTTTTTTTACAAAAGCGTAATGAAAAATGGTCTGCGGTAGCGTAGATGTGTGTTTTGGGCACGCGCAGAATCAGGGGTGTGCTGGTAAATTGTTAACAGGGGGCTCTCTCTCGCCAGCAAAGTAAAAGAGAATTCAGGAGGGGCCCAAGCCCACATTTTGGGATCCATTTGTTAAAGTAGCCATGGAGAACCGGCTCCCAAAATTCTTAAAAACTTAACAAACGGCTCTCGAGAGCCTGTGAGAGCCTGCTCCAGCACACCACTGCGCAGAATCATTTTTCAGCGCACCTGTAAAAAATGCCTTTTAAAATTTTTTGCCGAAAATGGACGCGTGGCAAAATGAAAATTGCAGTGCGTCCATTTTGGGTCTGGGAACTTACCACCAGCCATTGACCTAGCGGTAAAGTCTCAAGCGGTAACTGGGCGGTAATGACCTGCATGCATCAAATGCCACTTGGCGCAGGTCCAATACGCGCATCTAAAACGATAAATTATTTTTCAGATGCGCGTATCGAACAAACGCCAAAAATGAAATTACCACCAGAGCCACGCGGTAGGCGAGCGGAAATTCCATTTTGGCGTGTGTCGGGTGCACGTAGACGCTTACGCAGCTTAGTTAAAGGGCCCCTGAGTATTCTTCAGGCATATACTTCTGGTTTCATCAAGGTTCATCTCTACAAAGAGGACCAGTATGTGGAATGAGAATTCAAGCACAACATTCTAATATGTGAAATGATAAAGTCTGAGCTATTTATGCAGCACAAAATATGATTTTTTAACTACTACTACTTAACATTTCTAGAGCGCTACTAGGGTTACGCAGCGCTGTACAATTTAACAAAGAGAGACAGTCCCTGCTCAAAGAGCTTACAATCTAATAGATAAGAGTGAGACAAATATAGGACAATCAAGCCATTGTGACATCACTGATGAGGTTGGCTCAGGCATTGGTGGAATGAGGCATTATGACATCACAATCTCTGCTCTGGTTAAATCACTGCTATTTGTAATGAGTGAGCCAAGTATAGGACAATCAAGCCATTGTGACATCACTGATGAGGTTGGCTCTTAGGCATTGGTGGAATGAGGCATTATGACATCACAATCTCAGCTCTGGTTAAATCACTGCTATATGTAATACTACTACTACTACTTAACATTTCTAGAGCGCTACTAGGGTTACGCAGCGCTGTACAATTTAACAAAGAGAGACAGTCCCTGCTCAAAGAGCTAGTGATGATGATAAGTGGTGTGCAAAGAGAGTCAGGATACAACCAAGAGTTGGACTCTATTCACCTTCTGGTGGTCTTTTAAAAATATTACTGACATGATAGTGATTCTAAGGGAACTTTTTTTGGAAAGATATTTATATCTTATATACTGAACGTTAGCTTAAAGAATATCAATTCTAACCACACAATTGCAAACTGCTGGGCCTCATACAGCTTGTTAATTTTGGAGGTAAGGGACTTCAGATTCCCGGCGCTGTTTCCCTTAATATGGAAAAGCACCGCTCTGCTGTGCCGCTGGATCATTTTGCTTCCCCGTGCGGTAACCAGTAGGAATCCTCACTAGTCTTTCTCCCTCTGTTGAATGCTTAAATTCCTATTTTTTATCTTTTTTTTTTTTAATATTTTTATATAGGAATTAGCACTTATCTTGTACTGGGCATTTCCTACGAGCGAACCTACAAAAAAAGCCCGTAGGAAATGCCCAGTACAAGGTAAGTGCTAATTCCTACATAAAAATATAAAAAAAAATAAGATAAAAAATAGGAATTTAAGCATTCAACATGGGGAAGCAAAATGATCCAGCGGCACAGCAGAGCGGTGCTTTTCCATATTAAGGGAAACAGCGCCGGGAATCTGAAGTCCCTTACCTCCAAAATTAACAAGCTGTATGAGGCACAGCAGTATGGAAAGATATTTATATGTAAAGATTTTTGTTGTAGAGTCTTTGAGACCACATTTTTTTTGGATTCCAAGTTAAACTAGGTCATAGTAAGTGTGGACATTGTGTGACATGTCTCCGCACTCTGGAAATTCGGGAGTTTATTCATCCACAAATAAGATTTTTATCTAAATTGTGAAATTAGACTAATTGTAATAGAATTGTGTCATCTATTGTGTGGCCGTGTGAACTGATTTATGTAAGAAAAACTCAGGGGCCCTTTCACCAAGCTGAGGTAAAGAGGGCCCTGGGGTAGCAGTGGCATTCATTTTTGCTGCGTGCCAGGGCCCTTTTTACCGCAGTGGGTAAAAAACCCGAAAAACACATGGCCATGCGGAAAGCTTGCACTTACCACGTGGCCATGAATGTGCTATGTCGGCATTGCTGTGCGGCATAGTAAACGGGGGGGGGGGGGGGGGGGGTAAGTTTTTTCCATATTTTTATTGGAGAGTCTACTTTGTGAGTTACTTTGAGAAGGAATTTAAAGAAACACATTTAAGAGAAAAATGTGAGGAAAAGTTTGAATGGAGCAGAGGAGTAGCCTACTGGTTAGTGCAGTGGACTTTGATGCTGGGGAACTGGGCTCAATTCCCACTGCAGCTCCTTGTGACTCTGGGCAAGTCACTTAACCCTCCATTGCCCCTGGTACAAAATAAGTACCTGAATATATGTAAACTCCTTTGAATGTAGTTGCAAAAACCTCAGAAAGGCAGTATATCAAGTCTCACTTCCCTTTCCCTTATGACATCACAGTATCAGAAGTGAGCCAAGTATCGGACAATCAAGCCATTGTGACATCACTGATTAGGTTGGCTCTTATTGGTGGAATGAGTGGAGGAGTAGCCTAGTGGTTAGTGCAGTTGACTTTGATCCTGGGGAACCGAGTTTGATTCCCACTGCAGCTCCTTGTGACTCTGGGCAAGTCACTTAACCCTCCATTGCCCTGGTACAAAATAAGTACCTGAATATATGTAAACTCCTTTGAATGTAGTTGCAAAAACCTCAGAAAGGCAGTATATCAAGTCTCACTTCCCTTTCCCTTATGACATCACAGTATCAGAAGTGAGCCAAGTATCGGACAATCAAGCCATTGTGACATCACTGATGAGGTTGGCTCTTATTGGTGGAATGAGTGGAGGAGTAGCCTAGTGGTTAGTGCAGTTGACTTTGATCCTGGGGAACCGAGTTTGATTCCCACTGCAGCTCCTTGTGACTCTGGGCAAGTCACTTAACCCTCCATTGCCCTGGTACAAAATAAGTACCTGAATATATGTAAACTCCTTTGAATGTAGTTGCAAAAACCTCAGAAAGGCAGTATATCAAGTCCCATTTCCCTTTCCCTATATGAGTATAACATGCTTGTAAGATTTATATGAAAAATAACATTTACAGGTTTTTAACCATGTCACTTTAATGGATTGATATTGCAATATTTGCCAAAATGCTGAAGTTTTCTTTCTTGTTTTTATTTACATTTCTGATAAATAATTCAGGTGAACATTTCTGCTTTTCTAGAGTTTTTCTATGATCATTTTACCTCGCAGTGCTTTGTCACTGCAAAATGTATCGCCGTGGCAATGGTTTCATGGATCAAAGCACCTTCGTTCTCCATTCTGAAAACCTCATTCCTGTTTGCAGATGCATTCTGTCAAAATTGAGTATTAAAGAGCTGGCAGGTTGATCTTTTCCTTGTATCATAATGATAACCTGTTCTGTTTGATTTTTCTGTCATTGTAGAATGTGATAAAGTGTATGCCAAACAGCTTTTTCCTGTTTCTGAATTGACTTTTGCATGTTTTCTGGTCTGACTTTTATGTTGTAACGTTTTGTCCCATTCACAGGTGTGGCTAGGTTATGGGGTTTTACCCTGCATTAATGCTATGCACATAGCTACACCTATTCAGGTATTGTCTACCGTGCCCCATACAGTTCCCACCCATTCTCAGTGTTGGGTATGATTTCAAATCAAGTAAATTGAAAATGATGATTTCAAATCATTTTTGTATGATTTTTGATTTTTATTTGAGTGAAGTAGTGTGGCAGCTGTGTTAGTCCACTTTTAAAAGTAATACATAGAAATAAATCAAAATGTAGAAAAGAAGTAAGATTATACCTTTTTTAATGCGCTAACTTAATACATCTTTTGATTAGCTTTCGAAGGTAACCCATCTTCTTCAGATCAGAAATAAGCAAATGTTGACAAATATCAGTCTCACAGGAAAAGGGAGGGGGTAAGGTTATTTGAAATCACTCTTTTACCCTGATTTTGATTTTAAATTTGAAATCACATCTATATATATAAAAGGCACTTTGAAGCCTCAAGCCGGAAACTTGAGGCGCCCGAGATATCCGGTTTGGCCTGCAGGCTCCAGTCACTGTAGCTCCGCCCTCGCGTCAAAACGCGATGATGTTGAGGGCGGGACGGCCCTCGCGTCAAAACGCGATGACATTGAGGGCGGGGCGCCCCTCGCAACCACGTCACTGAGGGACGAAGGGACGAAGAGGAGAGGTGTGCAACTCGGAACGGAGGCACGGAGGGGGTGTCTGCAACTCGGGAGGGAGGGAGGGAGGACGGGGGGGGATTATCCTGCTAGCGCCCGTTTCATTTTTGCCAGAAACGGGCATTTCTTACTAGTATTCTATAAAGCATGACTTAAGTTTTACGTGCAAATTTGGTTGTATTTTGGATTTGTGCTTGCACTTAATTAGTTAACAAGCCAATCAGCGTTGATAATTGTCAGTTAGCAAGCAATTATTGACACTCATTGGAATTAATTAGAATTTACACGCACAGCTGTCTAAGCATATTCTGTAAAGTGATGCACGCAAATTCTTAGTCACATAGTTGAAAAGGGGCATGGCCATTTGCGTGGAATGGGCGGGTCATGGGCATTTCTATGGAATACACCCAGTCTGCACCTAACGTTCCGTGACTAGATTTATTTTAGCAGATGGGCGCTCGATGTATTCTATAATCCGCATGGAAATTTAGGCTTTATAGAATATACCGAGGTGTATTTTTTTTTCCATGCGGATTTTTCAGGCGCCATATATAGAATCTAGTCCTAAGTGTATAAGTCCCCTCTCTGTGAAATCGAAGTATTTCTGAAATAGAGTCCTGTGATGGGGTGTATAGGAAGATATCAGTCCCTCTTAAGCAAACTCCCTCCCAGAGGCCTAGGACTGGGAAGCTCAGCCAGGAGGGCATGGTTCAGCTAGTGGAAATAAAAGCTAAAGACTAGGGGAAAGACAGAGAGGCCCAGAGCAGGAAGAAGCAGATCTGCAGAGGACTTCTACAAAATGTACATTTGAAGGATCAGAAGGGTAGCTGTGAGGAATAAAGAGCTTTTACCTTGTAGATTCTGCGTACACTGTGATTCTCCTGTGGTCTGTTAGGACGCCAAACTACTCTATGTGTGCTCCTGAGCTAACAGCCCGAGAAGGGAACAGGTTTTTGCAGGCTCCTTCGTTTCAACACACAGTCAAAGAGGTTTGGCTGTGTTTGTGAAGGCTCCTGCACCCACTTATGCTATCACAAGCCCTTACTACTGACATTTTTTTGTTAAAAGTATCTTCAGTGCGCCTTAGCTATTTCGATTGTAACTCTCCACACTCGTCCTTCCCTACTCCTCTTCCGGTGCGCTCCGATCCATGGATAAATCCTTCTTATCTGCTCCCTTCTCCACCACTGCCAACTCCAGACTTCGCTCCTTCTGTCTCGCTGCACCCTACGCCTGGAATAAACTTCCTGAGCCCCTACGTCTTGCCCCATCCTTGGCCACCTTTAAATCTAGACTGAAAGCCCCCCCTCTTTAACATTGCTTTTGACTCGTAACCACTCGCCTCCACCTACCCTCCTCTCTTTCTTCCCGTTCACATTAATTGATTTGATTTGCTTACTTTATTTATTTTTTGTCTATTAGATTGTAAGCTCTTTGAGCAGGGACTGTCTTTCTTCTATGTTTGTGGAGCGCTGCGTATGCTTTGTAGCGCTATAGAAATGCTAAATAGTAGTAGTAGTAGTAGTAGTAGTTATTTCGAGGTCACTTTAAATGGTTCACAAAGCAGCATAGACTGAGAAAAAAACAAATTCTTCTATGTTATCTCTATCTCTGCTCTTTGGGACACGTGTGTTTGCATAAGTCTAGATTATATGTACATAATGAATATAATACTGTGTATATCCACAGAATAAATAGATAATAGCAGGAAATCTAAGAACAAAATACCACAGAGTTATAGTTGGAGATTATGATAACCTCTGATGTAATAATCGAGAGACTGGTGTTTGTAATACCATTGCAGCGATTTTAATATTTATAAAATTAAATTCATTTTTAACTTATGTAAAAGGCGACTCTGTTTTTTTTTTTTTTTTACTGTGGTATGAACAGCAGCTCCACCTAATACATTTGCCATGGATTGTTGCCTACAAACATGACCAATGGATGGCTATAATGAACTTATTTCTATTTCAAGCTCAAATACCGCCTTCCTAGCCTAGCAAAGAATACCTCATGGGGGTAGGTCTAGTAAAGGGCACTAGGAAATGGCCTTACCTCTGGAATCTATATAACATGACCGAAATTGCGCACGCAATTCCATTCGTATACCGGATTTGCATGTGCAATTTAGTTTAATTTAAGGCCGTGAAAACTATGTACGGCCACCTCAACTTCCGGAAACCACTAAAGACTTACTTGTTCGAAAAGGCATATCCTAATGATCCAACTTAATTGCCTGAGTCCAACAACTCAGATAAACCCAAGCTTGCGATGAACTTAATGAACTTTACATAACCCCCCTCTCTATGATACCTAATGTGTCTGTACATATCTATTTCATTTATAGTAACATCTATATTTGTTCCTAACCCGCAGTGCCGTAGCGAGGGCAGCTGACACCCGGGGTGGGTCACCGCTGCGCACCCCCTCGGCGCGCACCCTCCCCCCGGAGCGCATTCTTTCTTCAATTAGGAAGCGAGGGGCAGGCGAGAGGGCCGATCCGTCCCCGAGTGCACGTCGCTGGGAGCTGCGTCGGCTCCGCTGCTTCCTTGCTTTCTCTGCCCCGGAACTGGAAGTAACCTGTTCCGGGGCGTGCACCAGGGGCGGACCGCCCCACCGCCCCCCCTTCCTACGCCGCTGCTATCCCTTGCTATGTAAGCCACATTGAGCCTGCAAATAGGTGGGAAAATGCGGGGTACAAATGTAACAAATAAAGAAATAAATACTTGACAAGCCAATCAACACCAATAATTGCCACTTAGCAAGCAATTATTGATACTACTGACTTTAATTAGAATTTATGTGCACAACTCACTAACGGGAAGGGGGGAATGAGTGTGAGTATGATTAAGTGAATGGAGGAGTTATTGGAGCATTATGGAATGTGGTTTTATATGGAGTGTTTGTTGTACAATACAAAAACCATTGCAGGGGAGACATGATATACTTCATCTTATGAGTCAGAAGGCACAAGGGGCCCTGTTTACTAAGGTGTGCTAGCATTTTTAGCATGCACTACAAATTAGTGCACGCTAACGCTAGAGACACCCATAAGAATTTATGGGTGTCTCTAGTATTAGCTCACGCTAAAAACGCTAGCGTGCCTACAACACTGCTTAGTAAACATGGCCCAAGATTTCTATGTCTGAAAAATGAGATCCTGTTTTATAGGTTTCTTGAGAGAATGTCATCATGTTTTAGCTGAATATTGCTTGAGCTGCAACAACTCCATGGCTCATTTCTTTCCATATTAGTAAATATTCTTCTTCCGTAATGGCAGTTCAAAGATAAATAAATAAAAAAGAAACCAGATTTAAGTACACAGGGCCATATTCTATAATAACGCATGTACATTTTGGAACGCCCATTTCCCCGCCCATAACCATGCCACTATTTGCCTGCACGCATTAACATTTAGGCGCGGTGATTTACACAGTACATTTAGGGAGTTGTGAGCGTAAATTAAATATATTGCAAGTTAGTGCTCATTATTGCTTGTTAAGTGTTGTCATCAATGCTGATTGGCTTGCTAAGCCAATTAAGTTACGTGTGTTGTTATAGAATACGCTTGGATTTCAGTACAGAATGCTAGGTGTGCTATATAGAATCCAGGGAATAGTGCCCAGATCCACGACTAAGCTTAGGCTTGAGAATTTACGCCAGTTAAAACCTGGTGTAAATGCCCGCACCTAACAAGCATCAATCGGGCACATTCTATAACAGTGTGCGCCCTTTCTAGGAACACCCATGACCTGCCCATGCCCCTCCCTTGACCACACCCCCTTTTGAGTTCCGTGCCCGGGTCAGTGACATAGCTGTGGCATCACTTCATCTATGTGTGGCTGAAAGACTCTTCTGTTCATGGAGAACTCGCTGCTGGAGGATGTGGTAACAGCGTTTAGCGTATCTGGGTTTAAAAAAGGTTAGGAAAAGAGACGAGCACGGGGAAGCCACTGCTTGCCCTGGGATTGGTAGCAAGTTCTGTTTCTGCAGTCATTGCAAGTGTTTGTTCATTGGTTTTTAGCACTAAAGCATTTTGGAAGGTCTACAGCTTCGTATACGAGCAGAGCTGTGGCCCCGTGCTTTCATCTGGAGTTTATTATTTGACCCCTGACGTAGGCACTTGCATGCATCGAAACACGGCCCGTGTTGGGTCCTTCCTTTATTCATGTCAATAAAGACTGTTGGATTCATATTTCCAGTGGTGATTCGTCTTTGGTCAGCCTCTACTCTTTAGGGTTCTACATGGAATGTTGCTACTCTTGAGATTCTACATGGAATGTTGCTACTCTTTGAGATTCTACATGGAATGTTGCTTCTCTTTGAGATTCTACATGGAATGTTGCTACTCTTTAGGGTTCTACATGGAATGTTGCTACTGATTGGGTTTCTGCCAGGTATTTGTGACCTGGATTGGCCACTGTTGGAAACACGTTACTGGGCTAGTTAGACCATTGGTCTGACCCGGTATGATTATTCTTATGTTCTTATTTTCATGCACCCCTTTACAGAATACACTTAGAAAGTTGCACATGCAATTTCTAATTAGTGCCGATAATTGATCATTATTAGCCAATTATTGGTGCCGACTGGCTTGTTAAATAATTAAGCTGCCCACTCAATTTGGCAGCACTGCCAAATTTGCTCACACAACTTTAGCCACCATACATAGAATCTGGGGGAAAGTGCATAAACTCCTGATGCCCAATGATAGAATCGCCCTTAAAGTTTGTACCTGGCGTCATGGAAGGTTATGGAACTGGTCCAAGATCACAAGGGTCAGCAGTGGGATTTGAACTGGGCTTTCTTGGTTGTTAGCCCAGAGTTCTAACCCCAAGGCTACTCTTCCATTGATACAGCTTTGAAGGAGCAGTAAGGAATGGATGTATTTATTAGGAACCTGCTGAGTAATTGAGACTTGAATTGACTACTGTAAGAGACAGAAGACTGGGTTTGATGGACATATGGTCTGATTCAGTGTGGCCTATCTTATGTTCTTTTACTAATGGAAATGGCTTTGAAAATTGCCCTCCTTGTCTCTACGGTGGCAAGCAGTCAGTATGTGTGGCTTTCACAGTCTGTCTTATAATTCATCACACTAGCCACCCATTGTTCTGTCTTCACTGCAATTTGCTTTCATGCCAGTTTATATGAGTGCCAAGCTCTCCTTTATCAGCTAACAGCAGGGTCTCATCATATACACAGAGCAATAAACCCAGCTTCACTGAGCAAATAAAGGCAATCTCATAGCTTTGACCTATGAAATTGCAAATGTCAATGGAAACAGAAGATTTTCCATTATAAAACAGCAAATTAAGACATTTACAACCCAATTAAGGACTTAATATAAAACCACTCTGAAAGGAAGGTAAATTTGAACTTTGTTTATTGCATTGCATATCTGGTTGGCGATGTTACCTAAGCTATTTTGTTTGATTTAATTGCCATGATGTATATATGCATTTTGCTTCACGTTACAAATCAGTTTTGTTTGTTTCTTTTAGGTTGGAAGGAAAGCAAATGGCGAGCTTTTGCAAATGAACCAAAATCACCTGTGTTATAATGGAGGAAGGAAGGAAGGAAGCGAAGATTTAAAATGTTAGATGTAAGTTGTTTTAATAGACTCTCTGGTATGACAAATGGATTACACTGTTTCATTTGTGCCACTTAAAAGTACATCTAACTTGGAACAAAATGTTATTTAACCTTGATTGGAGTGTGTTAAACTCTAGGCAACATGCTTCTGAGAGGGTCAAATAGATTTTAATGAGCTGAATCTAGGTGACAATAAAGGCACGCCAGAACAGTACACTCTCCACCAAAGCTCTCAGAAGAACAGTACATCGAGCTCCATTACTGCAAAGATTTGGATAACACATTCAATTAAGGAACTTGCAGGAGAGAGCCTAGAAAGATGCTAGGCTAGCCAGCTTATAATCAAAAGTAATCGCCGGCTATTTCCCGACACAAATCGGCATATGGCCGGCGATTTCGCAAAAGCGGCGAAAAGCGTATAATCGAAAGCTACATTTGTAATAGCTTCGCCGCTTTCCCTTTGCCTCGCCGGCGAAAGTTCAAAGGGGCGTGTTGGCGGCGAAGCGAAGGCGGGACATGGGCAGGCTTGGGCGTGGCTACCAGATGGCCGGCTTTCGCGGATAATGGAAAAATAAAACCCGGCGATAAGCAGTCTTTCGCCGGGTTTACTTGGTCCTTTTACTTTCACGACCAAGCCTCAAAAAGGTGCCCCAACTGACCAGATGACCACCAGAGGGAATGGGGGATGACCTCCCCTTACTCCCCCAGTGGTCGCCAACCCCCTCCCACACTAAAATTATTAAAATACAAACCTTTTTTGCCAGCCTGTATGCCAGCCTCAAATGTTATACCCAGCACCCTGACAGCAGTATGCAGGTCCCTGGAACAGTTGTTGTTGGTTGCAGTGGACTGCAGAAAGGCAGAGCCAGGCCCATCCCCCCCTACCTGTTCCACTTGTGGTGGGTAATGTTGAGCCCTCCCAAACCCCCCAAAACCCACTGTACCCACATGTAGGTGCCCCCCTTCAGCCCTTAGGGCTAGGGTAATGGTGCACACTTGTGGGCAGTGGGTTTTGGGGGGGATTTGGGGGACTCAGCACACAAGGGAAGGGTGCTATGCACCTGGAAGCTAATTTGGTTGTTTATAATAGATGTTTGAAGTGCCCCCTAGGGTGCCCGGTTGGTGTCCTGGCATGTGAGGGGGCCATTGCACTACAAATGCTGGCTCCTCCCATGGCCAAATGCCTTGGATTTTGCCGGGTTTGAGATCGCCGGCAGTTTTTTCCATTATCGCGGAAAAACAAAACTGGCGATCTCAAACCCGGCGAAATCCAAGGCATTTCGCCGGGCCACACCATATTATCGAAAAAAAAGATGGCCGGCCATCTTTTTTGAAAATACGGTTCCAGCCAGCTGTTGTGCCGCCGCCAAAATAGATCGCCGGCGATGTTCGATTATTCCCCTCTAGATCTCTTGTTTGCCATCCAGTGCCATTTTTTAAGAAGGGTCCTCGAGGGCAGGAAAGACTAGGTATCACTATTGCCCTCCATTGTCCATCAGAGATACATTGATGGAGGAGGGGAGGGAGGAGGGGAGGCTTGGCAGGACGGTGGGTGGGACCAGGAGGGTTCTGCAATTTGAAAAGGGAGTAACATCAAGAATCGTGGTTGCAAAGTTTGTTTCTTTCATTTGCAAATACAGGTGCACAATCTCATATACACCCAAGACCTTAGCGAGCTACGTGCGGGCAGTGCAGCCACACAGGACGGAAGAGAAGCTTATGCGCCCCTTCCATTCACTTCCTTTGCAAAGAGGGTGGAGTGGGTGCTTCAGCAGCATTTGGGGGCGTGTTGCATAGGGTACGTGACGGACTTCCTACGCTCCTGTGCATGGAACAGGTATGAGTATTGAGCTCTAAATGTTGGCTCCGAAATGCTGACTTACGCTCTCTTCTATTAAAGGCATCTGAGCGCCCAGGCGCGCTTACAGAATGACACTTAGCAACCACCATTTCGTGTCCACTATGGTGCCTGCATTTGGCAACTCATATAGGATTGCCCCCAATGGTAAAGGCGGTTAGCTTAGTGGAGTTTTAAAAAGGTTTGGACAGCTTCCTAAAGGAAAAGTCCATAGACCGTTATTAAATGGACTTGGGGAAAATCCACTATTTCTGGGATAAGCAGTAGAAAATGTTTTGTACTTTTTGGGGATCTTGCCAGGTATTTGTGACCTGGATTGGCCACTGTTGGAAACAGGATGCTGGGCTTGATGGACCTTTGGTCTTTCCCAGTATGGCAACACTTATGTACTTAGGATTCTAAATGGAATCTTGCTACTCTTTGGGGTTCTACATGGAATGTTGCTACTATTTGGGTTTCTGCCAGGTATTTGTGACCTGGATTGGCCACTGTTAGAAACAGGATGCTGGGCTCGATGGACCTTTGGTCTCTCCCAGTATGGCAACACTTATGTACTTGGGATTCTGAATGGAATCTTGCTACTCTTTGGGGTTCTTCATGGAATGTTGCTACATTTTGAAATTCTGCATGGAATCTTGTTATTCTTTAGAATTCTAGAATCTTGCTACTCTTTGGGGTTCTACATGGAACGTTGCTACTATTTGGGTTTATGCCAAGTATTTGTGACCTGGATTGGCCACTGTTGGAAACAGGATGCTGGGCTCGATGGACCTTTGGCCTTTCCCAGTATGCCAATACTTATGTACTTATAATGCTCTTCACTGCCCCCAATCTAAATTCCCAGCAAAATGCCTACTTTTAATCTACGAAAAAGAACACATGCTCTAGCCCCAGGATTCTATATATGGCGTCTTAATTTCCATGCAGAAATCAAAGCATATTCTGTAACAATGCACATAATTTAGGGCTTCTTTTACAAAGCTGCGCTAGCGATTCCCACTTGGCAAATGACAGGAAGCCCATAGGAAATGAATGGGGTTTCTCTCATTTGCCGCACCAGGAATTGGTAGTGTGGCTTTGTAAAAGAGGCCCTTAATTAGTTAACTAGCTAATCAGCGCTGTTGATATTAACAAGCAATTATCAGTACTAATTGGCATAAATTAAGATTTATGCGCATAACTCGCTAAACGTATGCTGTAACGTGGTGTGTATAAAGTCACATAGTTGTAGGGTTACCATATTTTGTCCCCCAAAAAGGAGGACACATACCCTGCCCCTTTCACACCCCACCCCCTCACACCCTCGCTCCGCCCCTGTCACATTTTCCCCTCCCCCTGTCACACACCCCGTCACTCCCCCTCCCCATCAGCCCCCTCCCCTTACAACTGCCCTGGTGGTTTAGTGACCTCTTCGAGGCAGGAAAGAGCCCCTTCTTTCCTGCCCGGAGCGCTGCCCTGCATGCATCCTTCCTGTTCATGATCTCGGCGCCAATTCAAAATGGCCGCCGAGAGTGAAGTCTCGCGAGGTCACTTCAACTCTCGGCGGCCATTTGAATCGGCGCCGAGATCATGAACAGGAAGGATGCTTGCAGGGCAGTGCTCCGGGCAGGAAAGAGGGGGCTCTTTCCTGCCCCGAAGGCGGAAGAGGTCACTAGACCACCAGGGCAGTAGTAAGTAAGGGGAGGAGAGGCTAGCAATCTGCCCGTTTGTCCGAATTTCTGGACAAACGGGCAGGCTGGCGGGCGGGCCATCCTATAGGATGGCCCGCCCACCAGCCTGCCCGTTTGTCCAGAAAACGGGCAGATTGGCAAAACCCGCCCGGTTGCCCGGACATGTCCTCAAAAAGAGGACATGTCCGGGTAAATCCGGACATATGGTAACCCTACATAGTTGAAAAGCAGGTGTGGTTATGGTAGTGAAATGGACGGGTTGTTATAGAATACACCTGTTCCGCGCCTAATTTAAGCCTTGGGATTTATACCAGGTTTTAGTTGGCGTAATTGACCACGACTAAATTTAGTTGCGCGGAGCAGCACTTGGCATATTGTATAATGCACCCCTAAATTAATAGAATCCACTTTGATATCCACACAGAAATTGAGGCGTGATACATAGAATCTAGTTGTAAATGCCTGTTCATCCATCCAAGCAATTTGAGTAAAGCAAATGGCTTTGAAAACTATCCTTAGAAGTTTTGAAAGAAACACAAATAAAAACATATGGGGAAAGACCTAGAACACAGTGATTTGCTGGGAGAAACCCCCAGAGTTCCATGTTAACTTATTGTGTGAACACAAAGCACGTCTAGAGCTCATGAAAGCCCTTTTCTAAGAAACCAGTAGCACTTTAGTGACTTGATTGATCTGTGAAGAGGTAATGTAGATTTTATACAGATGTATTTATTTTATGGAGCCAAAAATCCTCTCTCAGATGGTGTCCACAACAAATCGGTAAAATCAGCGACCCCACACGAGTCGTGTTTCAGCCCTATCGGCCTGCGTCAGGGGTCTAGGAATTTGTTAGACAGTATACATTCCTAGAGCAGTTGGATAACAGCCAAATCTCATATGGTTTCACAACGAAACTCACAAGAAACAAATAGCGATCTCTCCGTCACACGCTTGCTACATGGTGATATAGATTTTATACAGGGGAATGCAATGTAGAAACAGACTTTCTCCAGCTCTGTGAAAAACGGAGCTGGTCTATTTAAATTCTTTTGGTGCCTAAACTACGTTTAAGCAGAATTTTTAAAGAATTATTTATGGAGAGGGCACCGTGAGGCACTCCAAATCTAAATCATTAAAAAGCTGAAGAAAGATGATTCAAGAGCAGAAAAGAAGACTTCAGGGGTTTGCAACTGTGCACAGCAGGAATCAACAAATCAGAACCAGGGGAACTGCGATTAAAGCTGTAGGGAGCTGTTTTCTGAGCCTTTCGTCCTGCCTGCAGAAATGCATCTTCATCTTTTTGTGCAGCTTCTACAACTGGCTGTGGAAAAAGTAAATTCACAGTGATTGTCCTGACCGCCTCAGCCAGTGATCTCCCAGCAAAAACATAGCGGGCAAGTCAGGGAAAGAGCGAAATGAAAGTTACATTATTTTGATCATAGGGAGCCTGGAAAGCTCTGCAGTGGGCAAAAGATGAGAGACCTAACTTAGCACTTGAAATCACCGAAGACCAAAGGCTATTGGCTAATTAGCAGCCTGTCTATATATTTTTTTTTACTGCAAAATTTTCCATTGTCATCTGGCGGTGTAATTTCAAGGGTGATAGAATGATTGTACTGGCAGCTCATTATGAGGCCAGATTTCAAAGGGACCTATTTGAGTAGCTGAGATGTTATCCCTGGGTAAAAGTTGTTCCCCCTGTTGGGGGAGAGGGGTGGGGAGATGAAACATATGCAGATTTCACTTTTCATTGTTGGATAGGTAACCTTCACAATTATTGTGCAAATGTTTGTGTTCTTAGATCTGGACTACTGTAACAGCCAGGAAAGCAGCCTCTCAATGAGACCTCCACACAGGCTACAGGTGGACCAAAATATAGCAGCCAAACTTATTTTGTATCAACAATAGCATGGCACTAGGCCTCTAGCAATGGGCTCAAATTATTAATTGGGATTTATGATTCATGCTTTCCAAAAATACTAGGACTAGGGGGCATGCGATGAAACTACAGTGTAGTACATTTAAAACAAATAGGAGAAAATATTTCTTCACCCAACGTGTAATTAAACTCTGGAATTCGTTGCCAGAGAACGTGGTGAAGGCGGTTAGCTTGGCAGAGTTTAAAAAGGGTTTGGATGCTTTCCGAAAGGACAAGTCCATAGACCGCTACTAAATGGACTTGGGAAAAATCCACAATTTCGGGAATAACATGTACGTTTGGGAAGCTTGTCAGGTGCCCTTGACCTGGATTGGCCGCTGTCGTGGACAGGATGCTGGGCTCGATGGACCCTTGGTCTTTTCCCAGTATGGCATTACTTATGTACTTATGTCCTCTACTTGGCTCACTTTTATTACATAGAGCAGTGATTTAACCTATTGTGATGTCATAGTGGCTCATTCCACCAATAAGAGCCAACCTCATTAGTGATGTCACAATGGCTTGATTGTATAGAATGTTTGTACGTTTGGGAAGCTCGCCAGGTGCCCTTGGCCTGGATTGGCCGCTGTCGTGGACAGGATGCTGGGCTCGATGGGCCTTTGGTCTTTTCCCAGTATGGCATTACTTATGTACTTATGAAGAGTTTCGACGAACACATCAGATTGTGTAGGGCAGTGGTCTGGTCTGTTTGAGGGAGAATCTACAGTGGTATGTTGTCTCTCATTAGCTGTAGCTGTTAGATGAGGTTTAGGGAATGAATAGTTTCAACCATTGCTCTGATTTTATTTATTTATTCGTTACATTTGTATCCCACATTTTGCCACCTATTTGCAGGCTCAATGTGGCTTACATAGTACTGTAAAGGCGTTCGCCAATTCCGGTATGAACAAATACAGTAATGTTGTGGTAGAATAAGGTTCGTGTGTAACAGACACATTAGGGAAACGTAGAGAGGAAGAGTTATTATATGTCCATTACAAGCTTTGGTTTCATTGTGGTGCAGGGTACAGGCATTTAAGTTGGGTCGGTAGGGTATGCCTTTTTGAACAGGTAAGTTTTTAATGATTTCCAGAAGTTTAGGTGATCATAAATTGTTTTCACGGGTTTTGGTGGAGGAGTAGCCTAGTGGTTAGTGCAGCGGACTCTGATCCTGGGGAACTGGGTTCAATTCCCACTGCAGCTCCTTGTGACTCTGGGCAAGTCACTTAACCCTCCATTGTTCCAGGTACAAATAAGTACCTGTATATAATATGTAAACCACTTTGAATGTAGTTGGAAAAAACCACAGAAAGGTGGTATGTAAGCCCTATTCCCTTTGGCAATGCATTCCATAGTTGTGTGCTTATGTAGGAAAAGCTGGATGCATAGGTTGATTTGTATTTGAGTCCTTTGCAGCTTGGGTAGTGGAGATTTAGGTATGTTCGTGTTGATCCTGTTGTGTTTCTGGTTGGTAGGTCTATGAGGTCTGTCATGTGTCCGGGGGCTTCACCATAGACAATTTTATGAACCAGGGTGCAGATTTTGAAAGCAATACATTCTTTGATTGGGAGCCAGTGCAGTTTTTCTCGGAGGGGTTTGGCATTTTCGAATTGTGTTTTTCCAAATATAAGCTGTTGTGAATTGAGGGGTCCCGAGCCCCCCCAAGAAGGCTGGAGTGACCTTAAATCTGACTCCATCTCTAAATAGCACTAGTACTGGGGTAATCAAGGAGTTGTGAAGTTCTAAAAGGAATTGCCACTAAGAGAGATATTAGGTCTAAGGAAAAGATACCAGCCTTATGACAAACTGGATTTATGTCACAAGTTATAGAATGCAGTGAAAGATAGCCTAATACAGCAAAAGCATTTATACTTACAGCCTTTCATCATTAAGTGAAGCCCACAAATCATCATTTGGGATGAGGAGTTTATTTACCAAGATACAAGTCAAATCAGTGATTGACAACAGGCACGTACAATCAATTAATTATAGGAATATAATAATCCAGCTGCAAACAGGTGTTAATTCCTAATCTTTTATAATTTCTTTTACCAATTAGAGGTTGTACAAGGGAAAGCAATTAGGTAATTTGTCAATTCTGCTGGACACATTGGTTTCCCTTGGAGAGAGAGAGTGGCAACCCTTTTCTCTCTAACTTAAACCAGGAAATACCCTGATTTTTATAGGTGCCCTCAGGATATGGATAATATGACAGTAGATATACCTGATTGGATCTATGCTAATGTCATGGTTGTCACTGATTGGCTCATGCTAATGAGTAGCTTCTATCTTGCTACCATGGTTTTGTCTTTAGCTCGCTTGACCACAAATCTTAAGCAAGACCCTGCATCCAGCTACACCTTTCCTTTCTCACACCATGGCTGACCACAATCCTGCTCACAGGAAAGTCTCATTTCTCAACTTGTTTTTCTAACTTACATTAGAGAAAATTCCACTTTGTAACAGATACGGCTTCCATTTTGTGCTGAAATCCTCCATTTTGTTTCCATATCTATTGACCTAACTTTTCCTAATTTAGCTTATTTAGGCCTCAATCCGGGCTACAAACTAGGCCATACTTTTCCAGTAAGCTCCCAGTTATGTCAGCCATCAGATTTCTGACTCAGCCAAGGTCTGTAATGGCCTGAGCTCTATGACTGGGCCCTCCACCATTCCAGTGGGGGGGTCTCTGGCTGTACCATAATTATACAAAGCCTAGCTGCCGTGTTTTGAGCGGTCTGAAGTTTCTTTATAATTTGCTCTTTGCATCCCGCATAAATTCCGTTCCAGTAGTCTACATGGCTTAGTACCATTGATTGTATCAAGTTGCGAATGAGTTGCTAGTAGAAATTCAAGTGATTATTTATGCTTTCTTGGGAGTAGCAGTGCAAAAAAAGTTAGAAATTCAAGTCCAAAACTCGAGTGAAATCAGCTGTGATCTGAAAGCTACAGGAAGCGCAAACAGGCACATGGTTGAATTAGATTTGGAATGCATGCTATGTCAATTCACCTTTTTGTCTGTATGTGCCTCCGTGTGTCAAAGATGGATTTTGGGAGGAGGTTGGGCAGGGATCAATGCCTTCTTATCAGCGTGAGCCTGGGCTAAAGAATCAACAACAGTGGATGTATGGCCAACATTTGAATACTTCAGCATGGACTGCTGAGACTCACAGCAGGCTCAACCCATGTTCCCCTCTTCTCTCTGCTCGTGCACATTTTAGTATAAAATGGAAGCACATGGGTAGAAGGGGTAATAAAAGAGTGATACGAAAATCACTTTTGCCAAAATCGTTATACCCACACTAGCCCACTCCTCAAGTCACTTTACTGGCTCCCTGTCCGCTTCCGCATACAGTTCAAACTCCTCTTATTGACCTATAAGTGCATTCACTCTGCAGCTCCTCAGTACCTCTCCACTCTCATCTCTCCCTACATTCCTCCCCGTGACCTCCGCTCGCTCGCTCTTCTCCACTGCTAACTCCAGACTTCGTTCCTTTTCCCTCGCGACACCTTATGCCTGGAATAGAACTTCCTGAGCCTGTACGTCTAGCTCCATCTCTACCTGTTTTCAAATCTATGCTGAAAACCCACTTTTTCACCACTGCTTTTGGCTCCTAGCCACTGCTCAATTGCCCTCCGCTTGTTCCTTCTCACCCAGTACTTCCCTCGTCCTTAATTGTCTTGTCTGTCTGTATTTTTAGATTGTAAGCTCTATCGACCAGGGACTGTTTGTCTGTGTCAGGTGTTCAGCGCTGCGTACGTCTGGTAGCACTATACAAATGTTAATAATAATAACATTCCATGTAGAAGCCTGCCCTTGCAGATGAGCAACGCGGCCGCGCAGGCTTCTGTTTCTGTGAGTCTGACGTCCTGCACGTACGTGCAGGACGTCAGACTCACAGAAACAGAAGCCTGCGCGGCCGCATTGCTGATCTGCAAGGGCAGGCTTCTACATGGAATGTTGCTAGTGAAGGAGTAGCCTAGTGGTTAATGCAGTGGAACATGGAATGTTGCTACTATTGAGATTCTAGATGGAATGTTTTGGCTCCTAGCCACTACTCAATTGCCCTCCCCTTGTTCCTTCTCACCCAGTACTTCCCTTGCCCTTAATTGTCTTGTCTGTCTGTATTTTTAGATTGTAAGCTCTATTGAGCAGGGACTGTCTCTCTATGTCAGGTGTTCAGCGCTGCGTGCTTCTGGTAGCGCTATACAAATGCTAATAATAATAATAGAAGAAGTGGGGAGAGATGGATGGGGAGCAGAGCCATAGGGATGGGAGGAGTGTAATGAGAGAGGCTGAAGGAAAGGTGATCAAAGTGGTAGAGTGGGGGATTTTGGAAAAAAGGAGGGAGGAAAGGTGAGAGATGGGGGGAATTCGAGGAGAGAAGAAGGAAGACGGAGGAGGAAGAGATGCAGAGGAAGGAAAGAGATGGGGAAGGTGGAGGCGGGAAGTTAGAAGCAAGGGTAGGACGGGAGAAAGCATAAAAAGAAAGAGAGTATGAAGAGGAGGAAAGAAAGAGATGCAAGGAAAGCGAGGAGGATAAATGAGCGTGAAAGGGTAGAAGTGGAGACAGGGGAGAATAACTTGTCTCTCTGCCAGCACTATCCGTAGTGCCAAGATGTTGCGGAAGGCTATTTAGTGGTGATCTCTGTGTATTGCCGCTGACTATGGGGGTCCTTTTACAAAGGTGCGTTGAAAAATGGCTTGCGGTAGGGTAGGTGCAGGTTTTGTGTGCTCGCTTTTCTATTACAGAGAAATGAGACAAGAGTTTTCCCAATACACATTTCACCAATCCTTCTAATGCTAGTGAATTGCGTGTTAGCACAACATTTGTACAACTGACTGAACACCCAATCCTTAAAATTACTGCATACATCATGTTTTTTGTTTTGTTTTGTTAACACATCACATCATTTGATGGACAAGTTCCAGCTAGCAATGTTTGCCAATTGCTGTATTTTTCTCATAATAATAATAATGGGTCTGTCAGTTTCATATGAGCAGTAAAACATGCTCACATTGCAAATTATAACGACTTCAGTGAAGTTCTGGTGAGCTTATAACATCAACACTTTTTTTTTTCCCCCCAGGATGCCTACATGGAAAAAGTCGCTCTGTTTTTTTGGAGCATGCCCTAGACAGTTGAATAGTATGTTATAAAGTCTTAACGATCAGTCTCTCTTCATCCCTCCTCCTGTCCGACGGCAATTTAATGTTTCTGAAGTGCTAATCTATTTAATTATATCATATCTGTAACTTACTCTTACATTTTCTTAACCGCCTTCTGAAAATGTACTTTCAAGTATTAGTTTCCTTGCTCTATTTTTTAAACTTTCCTTAGGAAAAAAAAAAAACCACCCCAAAACAAGGCCTGGTAATTTCTGCTTTAGATTAGAAGCTGACAACGCCGGGTGAAAGCGGAGAGAACGTAGCACTTCGGAGCCGTGGCAGCTGATAATTACTGCTCTTCATGGAGATTTCTGTGTAACCCCAGCATTGTAAGAAACGCTCTTGATTACAGTGCTTGAAGAGTTTTGCTTTGTTAAGCTACCAGAACTGCTATGCTCAATCTTATTTTCGTTTGCTCTTTTTTGGCTAATTACCCCCTACCCCCAACACACTCATTTCATGCCCCCAAACGGTTTAAATTGGCTATCTTTAAATCTAGATTGAAAGCCCACCTCTTTAACATTGCTTTTGACTCGTAACCACTTGTATCCACTCGCCTCCACCTACCCTCCTCTCCTCTTTCCGCTACACATTAATTGATTTGTTTACTTTATTTTTTGTCTACTAGATTGTAAGCTCTTCGAGCAGGGACTGTCTTTATTCTATGTTTGTGCAGCGCTGCATACGCCTTGTAGCGCTATAGAAATGCTAAATAGTAGTAGTAGTAGTAGTATCTACAGCACCACTAATAGATTCAGGTATAGCCAAGGCTGCTGTTAAACATTTAGAAGGAGATTCCATATATGGCGCCTAAAAAATCAGCGCAGAAATCAGTGTCGACTAAGCGTATTCTATAATTGGCACCTTGATTTAGGCGCCGATTATAGAACATGCTTAGTTGATATTTCAGCGCCAACATCTATGCATACCCATTTACGCCAACGAAAACCTGGTGTAAGCGTGTAGATTTAGGCGCACTGGGCCGTATTCTATAACTAGGTGCCTAAAATTTGGACTATAGTAACATAGTAAATGATGGCAGATAAAGGCCTGTACGGTCCATCCAGTCTGCCCAACAAGATGAACTCATTTTACACGGTATGCGATACTTTATATATATACCCGAATTTGATTTGTCCTTGCCATTCTCAGGGCACAGACTGTAGAAGTCTGCCCAGCACTGTTCTTGTACTAAGTTCTGAAGCTAACGACGAAGCCCCTTAAAATCTACACTCCAGCCCATCCCTATCTATTCAGTCACGATCTGCCCAGCTCTTGTTTTGTTTCCAATTACCGGCGTCACCACCCAATCTCCGCTAAGATTCCGCTGAACCATTCCTTCTAAACAGGATTCCTTTTTGTTTATCCCACGCATGTTTGAATTCTATTACCATTTTCATCTCCACCACCTCCCGCGGGAGGGCATTCCACATATCCACCACCCTCTCCGTGAAAACATACTTCCTGACATTAGTCCTGAGTCTGCCCCCCCCTTCAACCTCAATTCATGTCCTCTAGTTCTACCGCCTTCCCGTTCCCGAAAAAGGTTAATTTGCGGATTAATACCTTTCAAATATTTGAGCATCTGTATCATGTCACCCGTTTCTTCTTTCCTCTAAAGTATACATGTTCAAAAGTTGACTAGTGCAGGCTTTTCCCCCATTCCTCCCTGATTTTGGCTGATCGGCTGTGCAAACCCACAACCTTGGCCTCTAGATGCAAATTGTGTACCTGTGACAAGGGGAGACTTCTGGCTAGTGCCATGTGTGTGCTCAATGCCCATTTCCCCACCTATAACCATGCCCCTTTTTGCCTGTGCATTAGAAGTTCAGCGCAACTTGGTACAGAATATGCTTAAAGTGCTGTTAGCCAATTGTTAAGCCAATTAATTTGACTTGCCCAAGATCACAAGGAGCAGCAGGGGAATTTGAACCGGCCACCTCTTGATTGCAAGACCGGTGATCTAACCACTAGGCCACTCCTCCACTGTCAGGCCAGGGCACCTTCCTGGTGGTAATTTCAGATTTGGCACGTGCTCCTAACGCATGGATAAATTATTTATTTATTTCCTCCTATGTGCACCAGTTCTGGCGGTAATCTGCACTTGGCACACGCAGACCAGTCACCGCGTGTGTAGCATGTAAGCCTTTACCGCTAGATCAATGGGTGGCATTAAGGGCTCAGGCCGGTTTTAGGTGTCTGCTGATTTCGTTTTTTACCGCAGGCCCTTTTCCCATCCCGTTAAAAAAAGTCCTTTTTTGTAGCTGCGGTAAAAACCCGGCCCAGCGCGCACTCAATACGCACGTCTACACTACCGCAGGCCACTTTTTAGCGCTGCTTAGTAAAAGGGCCCCTTTGTTTCTTAGCTGGTTTGATTCCCCCCCCCCCAAAAAAAAAAATTGGCTGCTCTGCAATCTCTTTATTTAGCCCTTATTGATATTTTTTGATGTAAACTCGGCTGCCCTGTGTGTTTTCCTCTATTCTTCTTAGATTGTAAAATCACTTAGACATCACTTGATGGGCGGTATATCAAATAAAGATGAACTATGAACTATTTCACGGAACTGTGTAGCTGTTGATAATAATTCATTATTAGCACAAAAGTCAATAGGTTGACAGGCCATTGACGATAAGCAATGAGTTGGAATTAAAGTGTTAGTGTTATAAGGGACTCGAGTGCATAGAACTGTATTTTCCATGCTCAAGTAGGCTCATTAACGTGTGTACTTTATAACATACGTACTAGTTCTTATTGGTACATAATTACACCTGCATTGAAGCTTTTGTGTGGGCTATTTTATAACATATGATACCTTTATAAATGCTCAAAGGGGCTACAAAGGAAGTAGAGCAATGATGCAGATAAATTCTGTACAACCAAGAGTCATAGCTATTTTTATGAATTTGTTTTCTTGTTACCAAGGGCTACTTAGACCTGACACGAACACAACTGGAACAAAGTTCTCGTCTGTTTAATGTAACAACTTCATCCTCTTGTTTCAATGTAATGATTTTTAGAGGGTTTTTTTTTTTTTACCCCAGATTCAATGTTTCAAATTCTTCCCAATCTGGATTTGTTCTCTACCTATTTATTTATTTATTTATTTTATTTTAGGCATTTATAGTCCGCTTAATCTTTAAGTTCTAGGTAGAGAACAAATCCAGATTGGGAAGAGCTTGAAACATTGAAACTGGGGGAAAAAAAAAACCTATGTGACTATTTGGCGTTTTTTTTTAGACTGACAGCGTTGTCCATGCTGATTAGGCTCTCGGAGCAATGAGACTCCATTCCACATCAAAGGTGCTACACTGTGACAGTACCACCTACAATGTTTTGATCAGGATTAGCTGACCCCTGAGGCAGGTGCCAGTGCGCCAAAACACTGCCCGTGTCGGGTCTATCCATCAATTAATAAACAAGAAACTTTGGTCATCTCAAGCCTGAAGGCCCAGTGTTGCTTTTTGGTTCCCACCTATGTGCCCTGACATAAAATTACCCTCATACAATGAAGATGAAAGGGAATAGACTCAGGAGTAATCTAAGGAACTATTTCTTTACAGAAAGGATGGTAGATGCATGGAACAGCTTCCTACTGGAGTTGGTAGAGAAGAAGATGGTATTTCAATTCACGAAAGCATCAGACAAACATAGATGATCTCTGAGGGACAGGAAGAAATTATAGAGCTGAGCAGTTGGTATGGATGGGCAAACTGGGTACTAGACTGGGTCTTTATCTGTCATCATTTTCTATCTTTTTTTTTGGGGGGGGGGGGGAGATTTAGGTGAGTCAGTGGTGTAGGAAGGGGGGCGGTGGGCGGTCCGCCCCGGGTGCATGCCACTGGGGGGGAAGTCGGCTCCGCTGGTTCCCTGCTCCCTCTGCTCCCTCTGCCCACCGGGACAGAGAGAGCAGGGAACCAGCAGAGCCGACGCAGCTCCCAGCGACGTGCAGTCGGGGCAGATCAGCCCTCCCACCCGCTCCCCGCTTTCATATGCTAGTAAGAATGCGCTCGGGGGGGGGGGGGGGGGTGCGCAGCGGTGACCCGCCCCAGGTGTCAACCGCCCTCGCTACAGCACTGAGGTGAGTTACATTAGATATTTCCATGTCCCTGAAGGACTTACAGTGGGGGAAATAAGTATTTGATCCCTTGCTGATTTTGTAAGTTTGCCCACTGACAAAGACATGAGCAGCCCATAATTGAAGGGTAGGTTATTGGTAACAGTGAGAGATAGCACATCACAAATTAAATCCGGAAAATCACATTGTGGAAAGTATATGAATTTATTTGCATTCTGCAGAGGGAAATAAGTATTTGATCCCTCTGGCAAACAAGACCTAATACTTGGTGGCAAAACCCTTGTTGGCAAGCACAGCGGTCAGACGTCTTCTGTAGTTGATGATGAGGTTTGCACACATGTCAGGAGGAATTTTGGTCCACTCCTCTTTGCAGATCATCTCTAAATCATTAAGAGTTCTGGGCTGTCGCTTGGCAACTCGCAGCTTCAGCTCCCTCCATAAGTTTTCAATGGGATTAAGGTCTGGTGACTGGCTAGGCCACTCCATGACCCTAATGTGCTTCTTCCTGAGCCACTCCTTTGTTGCCTTGGCTGTATGTTTTGGGTCATTGTCGTGCTGGAAGACCCAGCCACGACCCATTTTTAAGGCCCTGGCGGAGGGAAGGAGGTTGTCACTCAGAATTGTACGGTACATGGCCCCATCCATTCTCCCATTGATGCGGTGAAGTAGTCCTGTGCCCTTAGCAGAGAAACACCCCCAAAACATAACATTTCCACCTCCATGCTTGACAGTGGGGACGGTGTTCTTTGGGTCATAGGCAGCATTTCTCTTCCTCCAAACACGGCGAGTTGAGTTCATGCCAAAGAGCTCAATTTTTGTCTCATCTGACCACAGCACCTTCTCCCAATCACTCTCGGCATCATCCAGGTGTTCACTGGCAAACTTCAGACGGGCCGTCACATGTGCCTTCCGGAGCAGGGGGACCTTGCGGGCACTGCAGGATTGCAATCCGTTATGTCGTAATGTGTTACCAATGGTTTTCGTGGTGACAGTGGTCCCAGCTGCCTTGAGATCATTGACAAGTTCCCCCCTTGTAGTTGTAGGCTGATTTCTAACCTTCCTCATGATCAAGGATACCCCACGAGGTGAGATTTTGCGTGGAGCCCCAGATCTTTGTCGATTGACAGTCATTTTGTACTTCTTCCATTTTCTTACTATGGCACCAACAGTTGTCTCCTTCTCGCCCAGCGTCTTACTGATGGTTTTGTAGCCCATTCCAGCCTTGTGCAGGTGTATGATCTTGTCCCTGACATCCTTAGACAGCTCCTTGCTCTTGGCCATTTTGTAGAGGTTAGAGTCTGACTGATTCACTGAGTCTGTGGACAGGTGTCTTTCATACAGGTGACCATTGCCGACAGCTGTCTGTCATGCAGGTAACGAGTTGATTTGGAGCATCTACCTGGTCTGTAGGGGCCAGATCTCTTACTGGTTGGTGGGGGATCAAATACTTAGTTCCCTCTGCAGAATGCAAATAAATTCATATACTTTCCACAATGTGATTTTCCGGATTTAATTTGTGATGTGCTATCTCTCACTGTTACCAATAACCTACCCTTCAATTATGGGCTGCTCATGTCTTTGTCAGTGGGCAAACTTACAAAATCAGCAAGGGATCAAATACTTATTTCCCCCACTGTATACTCTACATCAGCAGTTCCCAAGCTGTGTACTGCGGCACCCTGGTGCGCCACAGCGAACTCTTAGGAGTGCCACGACAAATCCTGACCTCCCTGCCACCGCCCACAATCCAGCATCACTCCCTACTGTCCCCTCCAACAGGTCCGGAATCTGCCACTTCCTCCTTCTTCCCCCGCTACCGCTGCAGTGCTTGCAGTTTACATTTTCGGCACGTCCACGATTCACACAGGCCCTGCAAAGACTGCCCTCTGCCGCGTCCAGCCCTCGCAACAGGAAGTTGCATCAGAGAGGGCTGGACATGGCAGAGAGAAGTCCCCATAGTGTCTGTGTGAATTGCAGACAGCCCAAAAATGTATGTAAGCTGCAAGCATTGCAGTGGCGACGGGACAAAAAGAAGGAAGCGGCAGTGATCCTGGATCTGCGGGAAGGAAGGTAGCGAGCGATGCTGGATTTGGGGAAGGGAGATGTGTGCTGGACTTATGGGAGGTGGGGGTCTGCAGGGAATGGAGAGGTGTGCTGGACTTATGGGAGGAGGGGGTCTGCAGGGAATGGAGAGGTGTGCTGGAGAGGAGGGGGCTGCATGGAAAGGGAAACCTATGTGGCTGGGGGGGGGTGCGGAGACTTATGTGGCGGGGGTGGGGTACTGTGAAAAATTGCTCGGACACTAAGGGTGCCGTGAACCAACAACGTTTGGGAACCACTGCTCTACATTTGTACCCGGGGCAATGTAAGGTTAAGTGACCTGTTCAAGATCATGAGGAGTAACAGTGGGATTGGAACCTGGCTTCTCTGGTTGCCAGCCCTCTGCTCTAACCACTAGGCTACTCTTCTTTTAGTCATCTGATTATCTCAAAACATAATTATAGATTTTTGTTAGTGTGACAAATCCTCAGGAATATAATTAGTTCATTACAGCCAATTTCAACCTTTCCGCCTAAAAAAAAAATCATAAAATCAACATTAATGTCAGAATTACAATGGGCTCAGTTTTCAAAGGAAGATATGAATTTACCAGAAGCCGATAAACATGTAACTTCCCTACACAGAGAATGCTGAGCTGAAAATGCGTCTAACCACCCTGGCGCTATTTGTACGGTACAGGAGCAGAGGGAGAACCGAGTGAGAATGGCACCAAGAAATTATCTGTATTGAAGTGATATTCAGCCACTATGGGGGGGGGGGGGGGGGGGGGGGGGGGGAAGGGGAGAGATTCTATATGTGGCAGCTAAAAAATCAGCACGGAAAACATTTCCGCTTAAGCGTATTCTATAAGCAGCGCCTAGATTTAGGCGCGGTATATAGAAAATGCGTAGTTGATATCCTAACACCTAAATCTACAGTATGTGCCTCCATTTACATCAACAAAAACATGGCGTAAATCCTGGCGCACGGGGTCGTATTCTATAACAGTGTAAGTAAATTTTGGAACGCACACAAAATACCTGTTTCTCTCCCTATAACCACACCCCTTTTTTGCCTGGGCACATTAAAATTTAGGCGCTCTGCATTATAGAACACGCTTAGCGATTTGTGCACGTAAATTTTAATTACTGTCAGAAGCCAATTAAGTTGCATGATTTGTTATAGAATACACTTGGATTTCGGCACGGAATGCTATGCACAAAATATAGAATTCAGGGGTATGGGGGTAACAGCACTTAGTTGCTTTGCTGCCACTTTGTTAAGCAAACACTGACCTGTAAAAGTGAAAGCATTCTGTATACGATAGGCACTCAAGTGCAGGGGCGGATTGAAAGTGGTCTGTGCCCCTGGGCACTGAGGGTGGTCTGGGCCCCCCTGCCCACTGTCTGACACCCCCCTACTGCTGCGCTGCTGCCCTCCCTTCCATTGCAGATGACGCCCCCCACTGCCTCAGTCCTACCTGAAGGTCCCTGGTGGTCTACTACTACTACTACTTATCATTTCTATAGTGCTACTAGACGTACGTAGCACTGTACACTTGAAGATGAAGAGACAGTCCCTGCTCGACAGAGCTTACAATCTAATCAGGACAAACAGGACAATTAAGGGATAAGGACATAGAGAAGCAAGATTCCGGAATCCCAGAGAGTAGCAAGATTCCGTGCAGAATCCCAAACAGTACCAAGATTCCGGAATCCCAAAGACTACTACTACTTATCATTTCTATAGCGCTACTAGACGTACGCAGCGCTGTACACTTGAACATGAAGAGACAGTCCCTGCTCGACAGAGCTTACAATCTAATTAGGACAGACAAACAGGACAAACAAGAGATAAGGGAATATTAAAGTGAAGGTGATAAAATAAGGGTTCTGAACAAGTGAATAAGGGTTAAAAGCAGCAGCAGCAACAGTCTAGTGGTCTCTGCAGAGGGGGTGGGGTGAGGAGCATGTTCTTTCCTGCCTGCTACACTGCCGCTATTCCCCTGCCTGTTGGCACTGCCGTGTTTTCAAGATGGCGGCCAAGACTTCTCGTGGTAGTCTTGTGGGTCTCAACAGTCTCGTAAGACTTCTGCAGGGAGTCTCGACCACCATTTTTAAAGTACATCAGTGCTGGGCTGGGGGAATAGCAGCAGCGCAACAGGCAGGAAAGAACATGTCCCCCCCCCCCCCCCCCCCCCCCCGCAGAGGCCATTAGATCACCAGTGGTGCACCTTTAAAGGCAGGACCAGGCAAGGCTGTAGTGTGCTGTGGGCATCCGGGCAGAGCCTCTGGGCCCCCTATAGCCTCTGTGCCTTCGTCAGTCCGCCCCTGCTCAAGTGGCACTGAAATGTGAGTGCCATGTTACAGAATCACCCTTTATATGGATGGCAATGGCAGCACTGATCTTATTAAATCAGGGGTTCTCAACCTAGTCCTCAGGACTCACCCAGCCATTTGGGTTTCCAGGATCTCCACAATGAATCGTTAGGACAGGCTACCATTGCCTTAATAGCAATTCCTCATACAGCTACATTTTAAATTTCTTCCCAAGTAAATCATTGGCAATTAAGTGGAAGTCAGGTACCATCCAGCAAGCCCATGGGAATGTAGGTGACCAGATGTTCATGCAACAGCATCACAACGTTTTGAGGTACAGCCTCATTAGGTTTGATAGCTGCTGAAATTGTTACAAAGCTTGGCAGCAAGGCATGGGGAGAAAGAGACTGAGTGTTGAATCTACTTTGGGAATATATACGATCCTTTATTTATTTATTTATTTATAGCCACATTATCCATTTCTCCAGGTGGGTTGGAAATTAAACATGCACAAATTCATAATACACTAAAATATAAAAACAACAAAAGAATCAAAGAGGAAGACAATTGACCCTGACTTGAATAAAAAGCAATATACTTATGCTATATCTTTGCTATTATTAATGACTAGTAAAAAAGGCCCGTTTCTGACACAAATGAAACGGGCACTAGCAAGGTTTTCCTCGGAGTGTGTGTTTGAGAGAGTGTATGTGAGAGTGACTATGTGTGAGAGAGAGAGAGAGAGTGAGCCTGGGTGCGAGTGTGTCTGTGAGAGAGAGAGAGTGTGTGTGTGTGAGAGTGAGAGTGTGTTTCACACAGATACAGTGTGTGCGAGAGAGAGTGTGTATGTGAGACACAGACTCTATGTGAGACTGAGTGTATGAGACCAAGAGAGTGTGTGAGTGACTGTGTGTGAGAGAGAGAGAGAGAGAGAGTGAGCCTGGGTGCGAGTGTGTCTGTGAGAGACAGAGAGTGTGTGTGTGTGAGAGTGAGAGTGTGTTTCACACAGATACAGTGTGTGCGAGAGAGAGTGTGTATGTGAGACACAGACTCTATGTGAGACTGAGTGTATGAGACCAAGAGAGTGTGTGAGTGACTGTGTGATACATAGAGAGTGAATGCGATACAGTGTGAGACGTAGTGTGTGTGAGAGAAAGACATTGACTGTGAGAGAGAGAGAGTGTGTGTGTGACAGAGATACCTCCCCCCCTCTCTGGTGTCGGGCCCCCTCCCTCCCTCTCTCTCTCTGGTGTCAGGCCCCCCCCCCCCCCTCTCTGGTGTCTGAGCATTACTGTGCAGGACGCTGAGCTGTGGCTGTGGCTGTGACCAATCCTATTTAATAGAATGCACCTCCAACATTCTGAAGCCGAGAAACCTCGTGTGGTTGGTCACTTCTGCTTGTGAGGAACCCAGAAGTACGTGATGTCAATTCAGGAGATGGATACAGAGAGCAGGAGTGCCTCAGCCATGCAGTCAGCTTCAGAATGCTGGAGGTGCGTTTTATTATATAGGATTACAGACTTGCAAAGTATTGATATAAGTTCCTAATATACAATGCAGTGGTTCACATCCTAAATGTCAGAAGATCCAGCATACATGACGTAAGTTCCAAAACCGATACTACTCTTGATAGGCAGTCTACATTTGTCATTAAACAAATAAGATAGAAGTAATATATTTAAAATGGTCGTGTCTATAGCTGGTAAATGGGATATATCCTTAGTGTAGATCAGGGTACTCGTACTAGTCCTCTGGATAAACCCTAATCTATTTTTCACAATAGTCACCATGAATATTTATTTATATACTGCTCTTCTATTAAATCAATCAGAACAACTTACAACAACAACTTAGCCAGTATATAAAATTAATTAATACAGACAAAACAGCAATTCAACAAACAATATTCACGCTCAACAAAATAAAGGTATCAGCTTGACCCACACGGTTCTTTCATACAGTGTTTGTAAAGATGCTTGAACACTCGATTAGGTCTCTGGAAATGCAAGTGAAAAATAAGTAGGCTTTCAAAAGTAGTCAGATGACGCTCTAAGCAGACATGTTGTGGAAGAGAAAATCGACATGGCTGGTTCCCGGTAAAAAAAAAGACTCTCAGGTAGAGTCCAAACATGCTCTAGAAAGAAGAGGGATGACCAGATGATTCTGGTTCTGCAATCTCAGGCTACATAAGGGACAGTAAAGAATTAGTAAATTACTCAAATATTGTGGAAGATCTGAATAAAGCATCTTAAACTTAGATTGAAACAAACATGGTAGCCAATGAGTCTCCTTTGGAAATGGCCAAACTTGGTCGTATTATTTACCTTTTGATGTTAATCTTACTGGCAAGTATTACACTTATTGATTCTTAACATATTTTTTTAGACCTTATTACAAGTTTTATATCAGCATTTTGAACATTCTGGAGTCAGAATAAACTAATTTATACAATGCAATGATGATTTATCAAGCACGGTCCTAACTGACCTTAGAAAATGCAGCACACCAAAGCATCTTTGTACCAGTGATGAAATATGTACTTCAATTGTGAGTTTAGAATCTAAAGTAATACCTAGAACCTTAATTGTCTTTTCAATAGCTGAAGTATGCCCCAATAATTTGGCGGCTGCAGTTGGAATAGAAAGATTTCCAGTAATCCAGATAACATTTGATTTGGAAGAGTTCAGTTTTAAACGATGGTTGTCAAGCCAAGTACCATTGTTAAAGGATGTTAGATCTGGATGACAAGGGTCAACGTAAGTGATCAACTGGATATCGTATAAGAAATTTGCAGCAATGCAAAAAATAAAAGCATTGTATGCAAATCTATCTCATGCATATATATGGCTCTACTTTGACCTAATTATCTTTTATCAAAGTCAATATTAAGTATTGTTACAAACACATTATTTTATTCAAATCAAACAAAATCACTAATAAAAATTTAACAGACTACTTATACAAGGACTGTGTTCTGTATTAACGCCTATGATACTCGATATAGTTCTTCAAACTTTCATAACCCATTAAAAGTACATCATCAAAAAAGTCAGATGACTTATCTTGTCTTCATTCCAGACGACGAAATGTTAAATATTCCATCATACAGTTCATGAAAGAGTATCAGTAACTAAGTCCGTTGATAAACAGAAAACAAAATCCAAAAGAGAAGAAATTCACAATATCCTCGGGGTGGGTCAATATTCTCTGAAGCAAATGACACCACTCCAACTGGATCCTTATGTCAAATTTTCTTCACAACGATGTTTTAGTTTCACATTCATACATATATATATCCACAGATCTCAACACAGGCCGTGTTTCATTATAACTTCTTCAGGAGATCCAGCCACATTAGAACACTGGGCTCACAACAGGAAATCCCTTCTGATAGCATGCACCGTCATAATTAAATTTCGTCGTCTGGAATGAAGACAAGATAAGTCATCTGACTTTTTTGATGATGTACTTTTAATGGGTTATGAAAGTTTGAAGAACTATATCGAGTATCATAGGCGTTAATACAGAACACAGTCCTTGTATAAGTAGTCTGTTAAATTTTTATTAGTGATTTTGTTTGATTTGAATAAAATAATGTGTTTGTAACAATACTTAATATTGACTTTGATAAAAGATAATTAGGTCAAAGTAGAGGGATAGGTGATTAGATTGACCGATAATTAAGATATTTAACCCGTGTTAGTAGTATGCATATTTATGGTGGACATCCTGAAAACCAGACTGGCTGGGTGTGTCTTGTGGACTATTGCAGACCATTGGGGTGGACTGAAATAACTGGGCAGCCGGGATTGGCTAATCTGTCGTTACTGGCTATCATTAACTGCCTATGTTATTATGATGCATTGCATGCACCTTGAAGTCAATGTGCTGAATTGCGAGTGAATTCATTGTGTGTGCAGAAACAGTAAATGACATACTATCTGTAATTCTGTCTGCAAATTTTTATTATACTATTTTCTGTTTCATGTGCATAATTGCTAATGAGCTGAGAAACCAGCTATTAGCTATTCAACATTAATTAAATTTCATGCCAAAAATCATACAAATTGATGATTTCCTGCAGAACTTAGCTATACCTCTGGGATGTGTGTTTAAGAGTTTTTGCAAAATGGCTAGAGATTTCCCGTTAGCTTTTTCACATTGAAGTTTTATAAGCTAGCAGCCCACATTTACACAGACATTAGGTGTGTAGTGTTTAGAATAATGGCATATATGTGCATTTGTGTATAAATACAAAAATTCTGCCTAAGTGCTATTCTGTACATACCTGCTTAACTTACATGAGCGTGTCTTTGCAAGGGGGACATGCACATGGGCAGAATGTGGAGCATAGGCAGGGCTCAAACTTATGTAACTTACAGTATACTGTAAGTTACGTGGCTACCCGCTAGAGTCCGACTGAGCCCAGGAGAATCTGCGACCGACATTGGTCTCTTGGTTTCAGTAGAAACCGAAACCAAAACTGTCCCCTCCATTCCCTCCCTGAACCAAAAAGGTCCCCTTCCTCCCCCCCCCCCTCCAGCAGGGGCCTCCCTTACTCTCTGCTGCCCCATCCCACCTGACCACCCTTAAGCCCTTTCCGGGCCCACCTTAGGAAGACCTGGTGGTCTAGTAGCCTCTGCAGGGGCAGGAACAAACCCCACTCATTCCTGCCGCATGCCGCTGCCATTTTGCAGTGGCTGTTGAGACTGCGATGGCAGTCTCACAAAACTGTCATGGAAGGTCCCGGCAGCCTGGAACTAGAAAGCTTGAACCTGAAATTCGGTTGTCCTCTAGTACCTGCGAGATTTAGGTGCTCAGACTTACTCCAGCTCTATGGCTGGCGTAAGTGTGGGCGCCTATGTGTTAGGTAGATCGATGCCAGATTACACTAGTATTCTATAAGGGAACGGAGGTGGCTACGTTCCTTTATAGAATAGAGTCTTACTGTGCCTATTTATGGAATTAGCCCCATCATGCAAATAACCCTGTACTGTAAAAAAAGCATCTTATGATACCAGTGGCGTAGCCAAGGGTGGGCCTGGAGGGGCCTAGGCCTACCTACTTTGGGCTCAGGCCCACCCAGTAGCAGTACACCTATGATGTGTCTGGCAGGGATCCCCAAGCCCTACCAGCCAAAAACTCCCAACAACTGCATACCAGCCTTCTCTCTGATGTATTCTCGCCTATGTGGAAACAGGAAGTTGCATCAGAGGGAAGATTGTGGGGCCAACATGAGCAGTGTGTATTAGTTGCTGCTCGCTGCCGGTGAAAATCTGCTATTTAAAAGGTATATGGGGTAGGGGGATGTTTGAGAGACCATATGGCATGCAGGCAAGAGAGTGAGAGACCAACTCACTTGTGGGACAGGGCGGAGTTCTTCTGCCCACCCATCTTGGGCCCAGGCCCACCCAAATGTGGGTGTCTGGCTATGCCCCTGTATGATACTGAGCCATTACCATGAAGATTTCTACAGGTTAGTTCATTGGCCATTTTATATGTAAACCTCAGGCAAGACGTATCCCACAGCACGTGAAATATCCAACCACTATGCTATGTATTTCCAACTGCTTTCAAGTCATCTGCCTTTGCAATATGTTGGTGAAGCCTCCACAGCGGAGGGAGTTGCCTGAATACTTCCTGCTGGAGCCCAATCAAAGACACGGAAAAAAACGCCCACCACAGTTGCATATATTTAAGTCACCGAATCTCAGGTCTGGGGTGGGGAATCAGGAGAGCCCCACTGACTATTTACTAAATGAGTTTGTTTGCAAGTGACCTCATTCTTATGTCCCCAGTGGATTTGGGCAGCAGGATGTTATCTTCCCGTATTATACAGATTCTCAGTCTTACCCTAAAGGCCAAGAAGAGACTCCCCTCACACCCTGTGTTTGAATCCCAATGAAAAAAAAGACACCTGTAGCAATAGTTCAGTTTAAGAAAACTTCTCTTAAATGTCCAGTACTATGGGCGCGTCAGTGTTTTTAAACACACGTAAATGGTGTATGCGCGTTAAACGCTAATGTGCCCATAGAAATGTATATGGGTCTTATTTATTTATCTGTAGCATTTGTATCCCACATTTTCCCACCAATTTGCAGGCTCAATGTGGCTTACATTTGCCGTAATGGTGGTTGCCATTTCCGGTTAACATAATTACAGATGGTATTGCGTTAAGGTGCATACATACATGGTAAAGAAGAATACGTTATGGTAATGCATATTGGTTCCTAAGTGATAGATTGGATTGTAACATACATTAGGTCATCGACTATAGGGAGATCGTATTTGACACAGGATTACAGTGGTAGTGCTTGATCATTAATAGCAAACAGGTTTACTAAGCCACGCTAGAGACGCATTGGTGCTTTTAGCACACGGTAACCATTAGCGTGCGCTGAGTAGGCACCCACAATATTCATATGGGCACCTACACAGTTAGCACGCCTTAATTTTCTGCATGCGCTAAACAGAGCCCTAAACACGTTCAGGGCCGCCGAGAGACTGGGCTGGGCTGGGCCCCCCCCCCCCGAGGTTGCTGCAGCCGCTCCCCCCTCCACCCCTCCCAAGGTTGCCACTGCTCCCCCCCCCGAGATCGCCGCAGCCACTGCTCCCCCCTCCACCCCCTCCCGAGGTCGCCGCCGCTCCCCCCTCTGTCTGCCACCGGGCCGGGCCCCCTGCATTGAAATCACAGTCTTACCTCCGTGAAAGCAGCGCTGCAGGCAGCAGAACGCCTCCTTTCGGCCCTCCTTCCCTCCTTGTGTCCCGCCCTCGCAGAAGTTACGTCAGACGAGGGCGGGACACAGGGAGGGAAGGAGGGCCAAAGGGAGGCATTCTGCTGCCTGTAGCGCTGCTTTCACGGAGGTGAGACTGCGATTTCAATGGAGGGGGCAGACGGTCGACGATGGAGGCGGGTGGGACTGCGGCGCCGGGCCCCCCTTGGAGGCCCGGGCCCGGGGGAATTTTGTCCCCCCTGCCCCCCTTCTCGGCGGCTATGAACATGTTAGCGTTTAACGCGCCTTAAATTTACAAGCGCGTTAAAATGCTAACGCACCTTAGTAAACCTACCCCGTTATGTTAAGCTCGTAATATTATTGTGATGTGAAAAATACATTATTTCCAAGGCTATTCTCGTTTGCTTTTCGGTTGTTACATTATAAATTGCCCTTGCAGTAGTTCTCCAGGAAGAAAAGCAAGGAAGCAAAAAAATAAGCTAAAATAATAGATAAGATATAGAAAGACTTGAAAAAAAAAAAAAAAGAAACCAAGAACAAGGAGAGAATGTAAAATAATTTGAAGTTTTGAATGCTGTAGAGTTAGAATTTGCCAGTAGTTTGCTGCCAAATACATAGCCCTTCTGTTCTGCAATTTGAATAAAAACTCTCTGAGGAGTTGGGTATCGAATACAACTGGCAGTTGGCTCTATGCTAAAAAATCCAATTATGTTATAAAGAAACAAATTTGCTTTGATGCTTTCCACAGGAAAATGTTGGTCAATTAAAAACACTCAGCTGCAGGCTGAAATAACCTCTCCATTGGAACTATTACTATTTTTTTGGTTTTTTTTACTCCCTAGTCATTCATCAGCCATGAATGAAAGTGTAACTTTCCTTGAGAATTGTCATTTGCCGCTCATTGGTGCATTTTTATCCAGAAAGATGGCTTCAGGTTTTTTTGACAAGGCCCAAACTCTGTAGTAACCATGCCAGTCTTTTGAATGAAAGACTTGATAGCATGGGTTATGGTCCCCTATCTGGCTCCCTTTAGAGGCTTATGCATTAGTGTGGATTAAAGAGTATGTTTACTAAGGTACGTTAGCATTTTTAAGGTGCCTATAAAGTTAAGGCGCGTTAAACGCCAACACATTCCTATAGGCGCGTTAGCGTTTGATGCATGTTAAAAATGCTAACGCACCTATAACACACCTTTGTAAACACAGGGATAAATTTGGAAGGTTACCCTTGATAATCTTCCAAAATTACTGTTCAGCTGCAGGATTGGTGGTGGTAAAAGTAGAGAGGCCACGTACACTTGGGGGTCTTTTGTCTCTACTCTTCTGATTACACATTCATTCATCATCAGTGGGAAGACTTGTCCAGTGAAGGAAACAATCCCTTGGGGTCATGGGCACAGAAAGTTGGAATTCATTTATCATCAGTGGGAAGACTTGTCCAGTGAAGGAAACAATCCCTTGGGGTCATGGGCCCAGAAAGTTGGAATTCATTCATCATCAGTGGGAAGACTTGTCCAGTGAAGGAAACAAAACAAACTTTTTCCGGAGATGCGAAGGAGGTAGAACGAGAGGACATGAAATGAGATTGAAGGGGGGCAGACTCAAGAAAAATGTCAGGAAGTATTTTTTCACGGAGAGAGTAGTGGATTCTTGGAATGCCCTCCCACGGGAGGTGGTGGAAATGAAAACGGTAACAGAATTCAAGCACGCGTGGGATAAACATAAAGGAATCCTGTTCAGAAGGAATGGATCCTAAGGAGCTTAGCCGAGATTGGGTGGCAGAGCTGGTGGCGGGAGGCGAGGATAGTGCTGGGCAGACTTACATGGTCTGTGCCCTGAAAATGACAGGTACAAATCAAGGTAAGGTATACATATAAAGTAGCACATGTTAGTTTGTCTTGTTGGGCAGACTGGATGGACCATACAGGTCTTTCTCTGCCGTCATCTATTATGTGTGCAGTATTATAGTATTCAGGGGAACTGCACCTAATTTACATACAAGGATTCAGTTGGTGTAAATGCTCATGCACAGGATTAGGCATGGATCCTGGTGCTACGTGCGTGCCAAAATGCCGTTGTAGAATTGGTGCTAAATGTGCTTCTTTGTTGCGCCTACATTTTGCCTCCACCTTATAGAATCGCCCCTATAGCACCTTAGTATAATTACTCACACTTAGGGGCCTTTTAACTAAGCCGCATAGGTGCCTACATGTGCCCAATGCACGCCAAATTGGAGTTCCCGCCCAGTTACCATGTGGCCCTTGTGGTCATTTCAATTTTGGCGCACGTCTGCTACGCATGTCTGAAAAATATTTTTTATTTTCTGGCACATGGCAGCTATGCGCGTAGACCATTACCACCCTGTTACTGCGTGAGACCTTAGTGCTAGGTCAATGGCTCGCGGTAAGGTCTCAGACCCCAAATGGATGCGCGGCAATTTTTATTTTGCCGCACATCCGTTTTCGGCAAAAATAAAGAAAAGACGTTTTTGTAGGTGCGCTAAAAAAATAATTCTGCATGCACCCAAAACACCCTCTTCCCACTAAAAAGAAAAGGATCATTTTAAACGCGCTATTTACATGAAATGTATTTCTAAACACCTTTCTACACTACCGCAGGCCATTTTCAGCGCATCTTAGCAAAAGAACCCTTTAAATGGCTTTAGTTTAAAGTTCTTCTGTATACAATAGTGTCAAACTCTAATAATCGCTATAACAAGCAAGTATAACATACCCCTATAAGAATAATCAATCCTGTGGATGAAGGAAAAGACTTCAGATGCTCAGCTCTGGGCGAGCTTCCTCATAAGTCTTAAAAACCTCTATTATATAAGTTTTAATGATTTTTTTTATCTTTTTTTTCTTTATTTCTATATCAACCATCATCATTTTCCCCTTTTTTCAGGAGCTTAATAACTTGAAGACACTTATCTTGGTAAGGTATGCTTTGTTTTGGTTGGCTCTACAGAGCGCCTCCGTTTCACTTGTCGCTTCCTCAGGAGTCAAACCACCATTCCTCTGCTCTTTCTCTGTGTGACCTAGGCTGGGGTTGATGCAGAGGTAGTGTTTAGGATCCCTGGAGGGATGGATTCTTACTTGCACAACACTGACACCTAATGGCAGGATTTAAGAGTACATGATAACAGAGGTTAAGGAGGAGCCCTGGTGCGCAGCCTCTGGCCAAGGACTGTCACTACAGTGGCTGGGCTGAGCTGTGGGGGTCGTATTAAATAGAAGATCATGATTCATGAAACCAGATCCCAGTACTGGTTCCAAGTGAGCTTAAAGTCCAAAGGAGCAGATGAAACTGTCAGCATCCCCCCCCCCAAATCCTATAAATAAGAAAGAACATTCTTTGAAGAGAATGGTATATAGCTTGCCCTACTTTACTGAGAAATTCCCTGTTAAAATCCAAATATAAAACCGCTGTTTCAGCTGAAAATCATTTCCAATTAATTCCAGTGCAGAGTAATTTCTATCTGGCTACGCATCTGAAGCCCTCTTCATTTTGCATTATCTATATCATATGGTCTGATAAAACAGGTTATAGACTTTAGCTCAGAGGGGGAGACCTCAGTCCTCAAAGGCCACAACCCAGTCGGGGTTTCAAGATTTCCACAATGAATATGCATGAGATCCAGGGCCGCCGAGAGGGGGGGACGGGGGGACAAAATTCCCTGGGCCCGGGCCTCCGTGGGGGCTCAGCGCCGCCGCCGCAGTCCGGCCCGCCCACCCTCCGTCACTCCCTGAGCCCTCTACACTTGTACAGCACTGCGTAACCCTGGCAGTGCTATAGAAATGCTAAGTAGTAGTAGTAGTAGTAGAGAGACTGGGCCAGGCCCGGGACAAAGCTGCCCCCCCTCCACCCGCCACCGGGCCCTCTCTCCATCCCCGGGCCCTCTACACAGACCTTAAGCGCCTCACGTCACCTTCGAAAGCGCAGCAAGCAGCGGCAGATCACTCCTTCCTTCTGTGTCCCGCCCTCACCTGACGTAACCCGTGAGGGCGGGAAACGGAAGGAAGGAGAGGTCTGCCGCTGCTTGCTGTGCTTTCGAAGGTGAGGCGCTTAAGGTCTGTGTAGAGGGCCCAGGGATGGAGAGAGGGCCCGGTGGCGGGTGGAGGGGGGGCGGCTTTGTCCCGGGCCTGGCCCAGTCTCTCTACTACTACTACTACTACTACTACTACTTAGCATTTCTATAGCGCTGCCAGGGTTACGCAGTGCTGTACAAGTTTAGACAAGGGGAAGGACAGTCCCTGCTCAAGAGAGCTTACAATCTAAAGGTAATAAGCTATGTAGTCAGTGTATGTATCTGGAATGGGGAAGGTGGTTAGGCGCCAAAAGCAAGAGAGAAGAGATGGGCCTTGAGTAAGGACTTGAAAATGGGCAGGGAGGGTGCACGGCGTATGGGCTCAGGAAGTCTGTTCCAGGCATAAGGTGAGGCGAGGCAGAAGGGGCGGAGTCTGGAGTTAGCGGTGGTGGAGAAGGGTACAGATAGGAGTGATTTGTCCTGAGAGCGGAGGTTACGGGTGGGAACATATGGGGAGAGGAGGGTAGAGAGGTAATGGGGGGCTGCAGATTGAGTGCACTTGAAGGTCAATAGGAGAAGCTTGAATTGTATACGGCGGTCCTGATGAGATCGATTTGCAAACAAAGGAAGCACTACATGCAAATCAATCTCATGCATACTCATTGTGGAAATCTTGAAACCCTGACTGGGTTGCGGCCCTCGAAAACTGTGGTCGCCCACCCCTGCTTTAGCCCTTTAAATGTGAGAGAGGGCATTAGGGGGCCCTTTTCCCCGCTGCTTGGTAAAAGGGCCTCTAAGTGTATTCAATAAAGTGATCCTTGCACATTGCACTGCGAGGATCTCAAAAGGGGCGTGGCCATGGGATGGACACGGGCGGGTCATGGGCATTTCTAAACATGATGTGCAGTAATATAGAATATGCCCGACCTCTGCCTAAATTAGCTGTGCATTTTTACACCAGGTTTTAGTTGGTGTGGGGAACGGGCTCTATGCATACTCTTTAAACCGTGCCTAACTTTAGGCGAGGTTTATAGAATAGTGCTAAGCGTGGTTTGTTTTGCTGCCAATATTTTTGGTGCCATATATAGAATCCAGCCCCGTGTGCACGATTGGTGTGTAACTGTTTTCACATGCTGTATATAACAGTACCCTGACAGAGGGTACAACTTTATTTTCACAGCCTTGTCAGGTGCACCTCATATCAAATCAACTCAGTTCTTGTATACCGCTAACATCCCCTTTCCAGGGTTCAGCACAGTTTACATTCTAGTTGAGACAAAAGCCGATAATGTAGTATGAGGTATGAGAACAATTAGAGACCGTTGGTGTAATGCACCTAAATCTTTTTAATTAGATTTAATGAGCAGACCCACACGGCAGATCAACAAGTAACAAAAAAAAATGTGTTATAGTCGTGAAAGCTACACAGTACATTGTTGCTTATATTTGCAGCATGGGAACTTTTTACAGAGACAGAAATAGCCCTTCAGTGCCTGCCTAATAATCCTAGAACTACTGTGTAAATGTGATCTCCGTTTATCCCCCAGAAGCAAGAGGCTCAGATGAATCTTCCACCCATCATTGTAATTAATTTGCCTTTGGACTCCCTTTTGTCAGGATTAGAGGAAATGTGTCTCAGAGGCACCAAGGATATGAGAATCCAAAAAAAAGTCACGTGCCAGTATTATTCCCTATGTGCCCATGGCCTTTAAATGTCTCCGGAGGTGTGTGGGAAGCTCTAATGAATCCCTGCTGTTGCTTTCTCTTGTTCTGCAGGAGGCTCCCACTCCTTGCACCAAATCATTTCTCTATAGCGGCGTGGTATTTGGCCGAGAACAGGAAGAGCAAAATCCCGCCGCAGAACAAAGGCAATAGAATATGGGAGTTATTTATAAAGGTAATGAATTGCCTATTGATACTGACAAAACGCAAGGTTTCTGCTTCTGACTGGCAAAGATGCACAGATGCGCAGCCTTAGGGAGCTTGATTATGTATTAAACATTGTAGTTCTTAGTTTATTGACTTCCTATAGCGCATATAAACGCCTAGATCTGAGCAGTGTACAAACAAAACCAAGCTGAATACAAACGCATGACCATAACATAAGAGAAAGGCAGTAAATCAAACCCCATCCCCTTTATACATTTAATACATAAAATAATATATTACACAAAATAACAAAACATTTGTTCTGTTTTGCTTAGAGATTACCAATGATGCTGCGTATGGAGTATAATATAAACAATATCGCTGTTCACAATGACACTGTAATACTCAGGAACCCTCTTCCCACTAAAAAGAAAAGGATCATTTTAAATGCACTATTTACATGAAATGTATAACGGTTCAAAAGGAAACTAAGCTAACCAGCTAAAACGGTTAAGCTGGGTCTCTAAGAATAGTACACTTTAATCTGGAATAACAATTCCTACCACAAGGCATTCTGGAATTTGTAGTTACAATATCCTGTCAGGGAAAAGAGAAAAAGAGACCAACCTCTTTTTTGGAATATGACAGAAAGCAGGAGAAGAACAGGAAGGACATCTCCTCTTCATCCTGAACTGACGCATTTGCCCTCCATGGAAGGGTCTATACTCCCCATACAATATCTGCTGCTCACGTGGCATGCTGAGGTGGCACTCATACCCATGCCAGCCCAAGAGCTGAAGAAGCACCTCCTTCAATGCACACGCTCAGTCCTACGTGTTGGCCAGCCTGGGTTTCTACCATGGCAGTCCATAGTGTGCCATCTGTGTGGCATGTCAAGTCCCAACTAGATCCAATGGATGGAAGATTGAACTTCAGTCCCAAGTGCAGAAGCATATGGCTGCATGGTTCTATGGTCAGGATCCAAGGCCAGCTTGAAAATGCTTTTGCTATGTGAAGTAATCAATTCTAAGAGGGTAGAAAAGACAGGAAAGGAACTGAAAGATATAGGGTCAGATTCTATAAATGGCGCTTAAAAAATCCGCGTGGAAAACATTTCCACCTAAGTGTATTCTATAAGATTTAGGTGCAGTATATAGAATACGCTTAGTTGATATCTCAGTGCCTAAAACTATGTGCCTCTGTTTGCACCAATGAAAATGAGGCTTAAATCCTGGGATGTAGATTTACGCGTACTGGGCCATATTCTACAACAACACGCATAAATTTGGGAATGCCCACAAAATGCCCATTTCCATGCCCATGGCCATGCCCCTTTGAACTGTGTGCTTTAGAATTTAGGCACAGTTCATTACAGAATATGCTTAGCGAGTTATGGGTGTAAATTCTAATTATTGCCAATTAGTGCTCATTATTTCTTGGTAAGTGCTGTTAAATGCGCTGATTGGCTTCTGAAGCCAATTAAGTTATGTGTGCTGTTATGGAAAACACTTAGATTTCAGTGTGAAATGCTAGGCAACATTCCATGTAGAATCTCAAAGAGTAGCAACATTCCATGTAGAACCTCAAAGAGTAGCAACATTCCATGCTACCAATTTCGATGCCACCAGCCTTGTGTTCAAAGATTTCGACACCTTTGCAGAACACCAAGTCTAGCATATGACCCTTTTCACGGTTTGGAGGTATTGAAAGTATTCTTTAAATTTAAGCACACAAATGGGACCTAGATTTTATACTTGCCACTTGAAAAATCGGCACCGAAAATATTTCCACCTAGTATTCTGTAAATTGCACCTAGATTTAGGCCTGGTTTATAGAGTATGCCTAGCCAGTATATAGAATATGCCTTTTGGCCATTCCTGTGCCTAACTCTAGGCGCATCCATTTATGCCAAGTAAAACTTGGTGTAAATACCGGCACCTAAGTTAGGCGCAGAGCAGGTGCATTCTATAATCATGTGCATAGATTTTTGGAATGCCCACGGTCTGCCCATTCCATGCCTATGGCCATGCGCATTAGAATTTATGTGCACCACTTTTCAGAAAACGCCTGGCAAGTTGCGCACGTAAATTCTAATTAATACCAATTAGTGTCAATAATTGCTTGTTAAGTGGCAATTATCAGTGCTGATTGGCTTGTTAAGTCATTAAATTGCATGCACAAATCCAGAATAAGACCAGATTTGCACATGCAATTTTGGTCACGCTATATAGAATCCAGGGATGCTGTTTAAATGTGGGCAGCCATTATAGAATGAAGAGAACAAATTTTAAGCTCTTAAATTAAGATAAATTTCTGGCTGAAAATAGGTGACAAATTTAGGAGCCTAATTTAGGAGCATACATTATTAGGCCTGGAACCTTTTAACATTCTTGTTTGCATCCCAATACTTTCCTGTGTTTGTTGTCTGAATTGAATGTTCCTCCATAGCTGTCCTCTCAAAAGAAATGTGGGACACAGTTCCCTTAAGAGAGTTCTATCAATATACTATACATGGTAGCTTTGGTTTGCATGTGTTTGTGTTTTTGAGTTTCCTGGAACACAAAATGTTTTATCCAGGATGTTGCTAGAATAAATATTTGCAATAGTAAATATATGAGTCAGTAAATTGTGAAAGCAGTATCTGGGACGTTACTGTTAGACGCTGGTAGTAGACGTCAAGTCATATTCATTTGATAGCCTTTAGCCGGCCAGTGCAAAATGAGTTGGTGGTCTTGGTCTGGTCGCGGTAGACAGGCGTTCAAAATTATTTTCACAAATGACATTAACTCTCATCCTGGCCAGTAGTTTTCTTTTGTGGATAAATGTAGATATATATATATTTATATTTATTTATTTCATCGTGGGTTCTTATCTGGTTCACAGAATTCTTAGCTAGACTCTCACCAGACAACAAGATGGCAGCTTATAATTTTGGGAAAACACTAGGGAAGAATAAAAGCATCTTTGAAACTGAGATCAGCAGAGACAAAGAAATCAATAATGTATTATTGCAACTTGGGTTATCTGTACTATATGAGAAACAAGACGGCATATTTTATTGTGTTTATAGAATATTTGCTGGGAGGAGTGGCCTAGTGGTTAGGGTGGTGGACTCTGGTCCTGGGGAACTGAGTTTGATTCCCACTTCAGGCACAGGCAGCTCCTTGTGACTCTGGGCAAGTTACTTAACCCTCCATTGCCCCAGGTACAAATAAGTACCTGTATATACTATGTAAGCCCCACAGAAAGGCAGCATATCAAGTCCCAGTTCCCTTTCCCTACTTCAGATTCTACATGGAATGTTGCTACTATTGGAGATTCTAGATGGAATGTTGCTACTATTGAGATTCTGTTGCTATTTGAGATTCTACACGGAATGTTAATGTTGCTATTCCACTAGCAACATTCCATGTAGAAGCCTGCCTTTGCAGCCGCGCAGGCTTCTATTTCTGTGAGTCTGACGTCCTGCACGTACGTGCAGGATGTCAGACTCACAGAAACAGAAGCCTGCGCGGCTGCAAGGGCAGGCTTCTATATGGAATGTTGCTACTGGAGGAGTGGCCTAGTGGTTAGCGTGGTGTACTTTGGTCCTGGGGAACTGGGTTTGATTCCCTCTGCAGGCACAGGCAGCTCCTTGTGACTTTGGGCAAGTCACTTAACCCTCCATTGCCCCAGGTACAAATAAGTACCTGTATATGTAAGCCGCATTGAGCCTGCCATGAGTGGGAAAGCGTGGGGTACAAATGTAACAAAAAAAAAAATATTCAAGATGCAATTATAATGTGGTATGTGCTACATCCATATGAATATAAGTACACAACTTATCCTGTGCTTTAAAAATGAAATCCCCTTAAGAGTGAAGTTTTAAATCTACTACTTAGTAGCTTCATTGTATACCCCTAGTCCTTGTACTTTTGAAAAGAGTAAACAAGTGATTCATGTCTAGCCATTTCACTCCACTCAGGAATTTTTGGAATCTATCATATCTCCCCTCAGCCGTCTCTTCTCCAAGCTGAAGAGCCCTGGCCTCTTTAGCCTTTCCTCATAAGAAAGTTGTTCCATTCCCCTTTATTATTTTCACTGCTGTACTCCGAACCTAATTCTGCTATATCTTTTTTGAGATGCAGTGACCAGAATTGCACACAGTATACAAGGTGCAGTTGAACCATGAAGCAATACAAAGGCATGATAATATTCTCTGTTTTGGTCTCCATTCCTTTCCTAATAATTCCTAACATTCTATTTGCTTTCTTAAATTAGAGCTGCTGCACACTGAGCAGAGGGTTTCAAAAGTATCATCAACGATGACACCTAGATCCTTTTCCAGGGCGGTGACTCCTAATGTGGAACCTTGCATCACGTAGCTATAGTTTGGGTTCCTCTTTCCCAGTGGCATAGGAAGGGGGAGCGGTGGGGCGGTCTGCCCCGGGTGCACGCGCTCGGGGGGGGGGGGGTGTTGGCTCGCTGGTTCTCTGCTCTTTCTGCCCCGGAACAGGTTACTTCCTGTTCCGGGGCAGAGAAAGCAGGGAAGCAGCAGAGCCGACGCAGCTCCCAGTAACGTGCACTGGGGGCGGATCGGCCCTCCCGCCTGCCCCCCGCTGCAAGGTAGGGTGCGTTTAGGGGGGGGCGCCGTGCCCTGCACCCGGGGGGGGGGGGTGCAAGGGCGACCTGCCCCGGGTGTCAGGCACCCTTGCTACGGCACTGCTCTTTCCCACATGCATCACTTTGCACTTACTCACATTAAATGTCATCTGCCATTTGGATGCCCAGTCTCCCAGACTCGTAAGGTCCAGTTGCAATTTCTCATAATAATCTTTTGACTTAACAACTTTGAATAGCTTTGTGTCATGGATATTCAGTCAGATAACATAGACATATAACATAGTAACATAGTAGATGACGGCAGAAAAAAAGACCTGCACGGTCCATCCAGTCTGCCCAACAAGATAAACTCATGTGCTATTTTCTGTGTATACCTCACCTTGATTTGTACCTGTCTTTTCCAGGGCACAGACCGTATAAGTCTGCCCAGCACTATCCCCTCCTCCCAACCACCAGCCCCGCCTCCCACCACCGGCTCTGGCACAGACCGTATAAGTCTGCCCACCACTATCTTCATATAAGTTGGCTGAATATACATAAAACTTTGTATGGATAAGTTATCGTTTATAAAGTTGCACATTTATTATCCCATTGCAAATGCTCCTCATGCTGCCTATAAGTAAATCCTGCCCTGGGATCACAAACCAGACAAAACCGAACTCTCTATACCCGACTGCTTCAATCACTCTGTCACTAATGAACGTTAACGCACTACCACCTTATTTCTCATGCCTGAAATGAACTGATTATCTAACTTAACTCTATAACTTACTCTATCATTTATGAACGTTAATGCAATTCCACTTTGTATTTCTCATTCCGGAAATGGTGATCGCCATTACGGCATAATGTAAGCCACACTGAGCCTGCAAAAAGGTGGGAAAATGTGGGATACAAATGCAATAAATAAATAAATAAATAAGTAAACAAGTTGCAGGTAATAACTCTTGGGTCCTTTTACTAAGGTGCACCGAAAAATGAGCTGCGCTAGTGTAGGTGCGTGTTTTGGGTGTGCGCAGATCCATTTTTCAGCGCACCTGTAAAAAAGGCCTTAAAAAAAAATTTTTTTTGCCAAAAGTGGACATGTGGCAAAATAAAAATTGGCGCGTCTCCATTTTGGGTCGGAGACCTTACCGCCAGCCATTGACTTAGCGGTAAGGTCTCACGCGGCAACTGTGCGGTAATCATCTACACGCGTAGAATGACGATTACCTCCCAGTTTCCATCATGTGCAGGAAAATAAAAATTATTTTTCGACACATGTAGCGGATGCGCGTAAAAAACGAAATTAACGCCTGGGCCTTGCGGTAACTCCAAATTGACGCATGTTGGGTGTGCTTTGGCGCCTATGCAGCTTAGTAAAAGAGTCCCTCTGTGACTTGCTTTTGAATTATTATCTACAAACTTGCTTAATTTTTAGGGCTACATATTTGTTAGTGCACCTTAAAAATTTAGAGGCCCTTTTACTAAAAAAAAAAAGTGGTCTTTACATGCCCTTGTGGGAGTGAAGGAGTAGCCTAGTGGTTAGTGCAGTGGCCTTTGATCCTGGGGAACTGAGTTCAAGTCTCACTGCAGCTCCTTGTGACTCTGGGCAAGTCACTTAACCCTCCATTGCCCCCGGTACAAAATAAGTACCTGAATATAGGTAAACTGCTTTGAATGTAGTTGCAAAAACCTCAGAAAGGCGGTATATCAAGTCCCATTTCCCTTTCCCTTATGACATCACAATATCAGAAGTGAGCCAAGTATCGGACAGTCAAGCCATTGTGACATCACTGATGAGGTTGGCTCTTATTGGTGGAATGAGTGGAGGAGTAGCCTAGTGGTTAGTACAGTGGACTTTGATCCTGAGGAACCGAGTTCGATTCTCACTGCAGCTCCTTGTGACCCTCCATTGCCCCCAGTACAAAATAAGTACGTGAATATATGTAAACTGCTTTGAATGTAGTTGCAAAAACCTCAGAAAGGCGGTATATCAAGTCCCATTTCCCTTTCCTCTTGTGCAGGTTTTTCCCCATATGCTAACACCATTTTTACAGCAGCCATGAAAATGTGAGGAAAAGTTTAAATGGAGCGGAGGAATAGCCTAGTGGTTAGTGCAGTGGACTTTGATGCTGGGGAACTGGGTTCAATTCCCACTGCAGCTCCTTGTGACTCTGGGCAAGTCACTTAACCCTCCATTGCCCTGGTACAAAATAAGTACGTGAATATATGTAAACTGCTTTGAATGTAGTTGCAAAAACCTCAGAAAGGCGGTATATCAAGTCACTTAACCCTCCATTGCCCCTGGTACAAAATAAGTACCTGAATATATGTAAACCGCTTTGAATGTAGTTGCAAAAACCTCAGAAAGGCAGTATATCAAGTCCCATTTCCCTTTCCCTTATGACATCACAGTATCAGAAGTGAGCAAGTATCGGACAATCAAGCCATTGTGACATCACTGATGAGGTTGGCTCTTATTGGTGGGATGAGTGGAGGTGTAGCCTAGTGGTTAGTGCAGTGGACTTTGATCCTGGGGAACTGAGTTCAATTCTCACTGCAGCTCCTTGTGACTCTGGGCAAGTCACTTAACCCTCCATTGCCCTGGTACAAAATAAGTATGTGAATATATGTAAACTGCTTTGAATGTAGTTGCAAAAACCTCAGAAAGGCGGTATATCAAGTCCCATTTCCCTTTCCTCTTGTGCAGGTTTTTCCCCATATGCTAACACCATTTTTACAGCAGCCATAAAAATGGCCTTTTTCTATTTTTTTTTTTTTTTTTTTACCATTAACACATGTCCATTGAAAAACAAAATTAGCATGTGTGCACTTATTATTCATTTGTTAGGTAGTAAGCACTCATATGCTCTTCCCGTGCTAACCAGTTAGCATGTGGTAATGTATTTATTTATTTAAAAATGTGTATCCTGCATACAAAGCGGGTTACAAAATGCAAACCAAAATTACTCAAACAAAAAAAAGATCCTATCCAGTCAAAGAGCAACCCTGCAGGAAAAAGCAAGTAATATTTCACTTCATCTTATCATATTTGCCCGCCGCATTGAGCCTGCCATGAGTGGGAAAGCACAGGGTACAAATGTAGCAAAAATAAAATAGATACTATTGGAGATTCAACATGGAATGTTGCTATTCCACTAGCAACATTCCATGTAGAAGCCTGCGCGGCCACATTGGTGATCTGCAAGGGCCGACTTCTACCTGGAATGTTGCTAGTGGAATAGCAACATTCCATGTAGAATCTCCAAGAGTAGCAACAGTGGAGGAGTGGCCTAGTGGTTAGGGTGGTGGACTTTGGTCCTGAGGAACTGAGTTCGATTCCCGGCACAGGCAGCTCCTTGTGACTTTGGGCAAGTCATTTAACCCTCCATTGCCCCATGTAAGCCACATTGAGCCTGCCATGAGTGGGAAAGCGCGGGGTACAAATGTAACATAAATAAAAATATTTCTGAATAAGCCCTCACGATTGTGACATATTAGTGCAGCCTCTGAAAGTATCCTGTCATTCCAAAGGAAAGGTGCAGCAACTGAAAATGCTGTATTTCACGTTTCTGCAAAATGGTATGTTGTGTAACATTTCGAACACATGAGTGTTGAGATTGTGATTATATGTTCATATTGTTCATGTCTAAAGAATGCTTCATTTCTTGATTGTTATCTGCACTGAGCTTGTTGGTAGCGGCAGATTATGAGACCTCGATGTAATATAATATCTCTCTGCTGGTAAACCATGGGGCTCATTTTCAAAGCACTTAGACTTACAATATTTTCATAGACTTAAAATATGGAACGCATTACCCATGGTCCTGAAAACCATGGATAATCTAACCAACTTTCGCAAATCTTTGAAGACACCTCTCTTCAACAAAGCCTACAAAAGCAATCCTCAATGAAACAAATCATTCCTTAAACCACTCATATGCACCAAAAAACACCTCTCACACTACCTTACCTACCACCTTTCCATCTAAATCCCCTTTTACCTTCAGCCTACTATCGATTGTACTTAAGATCCCTCAGCCTATCATCGATTGTATTTAAGATCTTGTAATGACTACATCATAACAACACTCTGTAAGCCACATTGAGCCTGCAAAAAGGTGGGATAATGTGGGGTACAAATGCAATAAATAAATAAATAAATAAAATAAAGTTCCATAGGTTACTTTGTAGCCATGTAAGCCGCATTGAGCCTGCCATGAGTGGGAAAGCGCGGGGTATAAATGTAACAAAAAAAAAGTGCTTTGAAAATACACCACTATGACAGGTTTTTCACTTTTCACTTTGCTTTTAACCGGATCGGCCCTAAATCAACATCCAAATAGAACCCTAAAGAGTGGTAACACTCCATGTAGAATCTCAAATATTTCCTCTTATTTGTTTTAAAAGTATTTCCATGGAACTTAATTGAGTATCCCCTAATCTTTGTACTTTTTGCGTTTTGCAAAAAAAGGACGGCTGAGGGGAGATATGATTGAGGCCTACAAAATCCTGAGTGGTGTAGAATGAGTAGAAGTGAATTGAATTTTTACTCTTTCACAATCATATCTCCCCTCAGCCGTCCTTTTTTTGCAAAACGCATGGGATATACTACAAAGAGGAGCCCTTGCTGCAAGACAATGGAAGTGAAGCAATGGGCATCAGGCTCAGAGCAACAGGATAACCAAATCAGTACTAGTATTACATTGGACTTCCTCAGTGGCGTTCCTAGGGGCGCTGACACCCGGGGCGGATCGCCGATGCACCCCGCCCCCTGTGCAGCGCGACCCACTCCCTGGCAAAAGGACACCCCCACCCCGGTGAAAGAACCCCCTCCCCCCCAGGTGCACACCGCTGGGGGGGGGGGGGTGCCGCGCGCTGGTCAGTGTCGTTCGTTTCCATGCTCCCTCTGCCCCGGAGCAGGTTACTTCCTGTTCTGGGGCAGAGGGAGCATGGAAACGAATGACGCTGACCGGCGCGCGGCACCCCCCCCAGCAGCATGCACCCGGGGCAGACCGCCCCCACCCTTGGTACGCCACTGGACTTCCTGGAAGCCATCTGGGTAGCCTGCCTGGATTGGACAAATTCCTATTTTTGTTTTCGACATTGTGATACCTCTGTATGCAGCAATCCAGGCCCCTGCCTCCACGCTTGTGCAGTACTCTTGAAGCAGGACTCAGTCCAGGACAGAAAAAGATTTAATGCCAACTCCATCCGCAAACAAAACAAGCAAAATCCTCTCACGCTTGGAGAAACAGTTCCAATTATCCACACAATCCCATTCGTTAGGTAGCAAAGTTCTGCTTTCCCTTATTTACTCCGGCGTATCTTTAGCTCAGTTCCCCTCAGTCTTCAGCACAGTTCAGTTCTAGTTTCAGCAAAATTTCACCCAGCCTTTAGCAAAGTTCAGTTCAGCATTTAGCCAAGTGCAGTTCAGTCTTTTAGCCAAAATTCAGTTCCAGAAAAACAAACCCTCCAAAAGTAGAGAAAAAAATGATATGAACTAGGAACATCATACCTTTCCTTCTCCAGCACTTCCACCAGCTTTGTCCCAAACAGGCTGGTAGCACACCTCCCTCTACACAGTACAAACACCTGTGGCCTCCCACGTGCTATTGTGCTGGAGAGGTTAACTTTGAGTATTTTCCCAGTCCATGCTAGCTGTCTCCTCTTGGGCTGGCAATTCAGTGGGCATGTCCAGCTCCTCCTCCTTGTAATCTATCAGTTCCAGCAACTCAGCTTCCTTCTCTCCTCCTTGCTTTCTCTCCTCCCCCTACTTCAGAGCCTTCAGAAAAATCGCCCCTCCTCCCCTCACAGTTGGCAGGTATTGATTACGCAGCCATGGCAACTGGGCGTCCTCATGGCTCTTCCTCCCCCTACTGGTAACTGGGGAAAATAGCTCCCTATTCCCTGGGCTGCCTTCCGCTTTTGTTATGAATCCCCCCTCCCCCCGGGTTTTTTGGGCCGCCCCTTTCTCCCCATCCCCCAGGGAATTCTGGACATTGTAGTTTTAGAAAACCCTGTTCTTTGCTATATCCCTGCTTACCTGCCTTATCACAACATGCTCTTAAACCTTTTTTATTTCAAAAATTCTTATATTAACTATCTATTGATCAATTTATTTTATCTGTATTTCCCAATTAATTTGCAGCTTCTTGTAGTCATATTACTATTTTTGCAGTTTGCTTTGTACCTTAAGGGATTCAGTGAAATATAAATCCCAGATTAGAATAGACAGCACTGGACCTTCAAGAAAGCTTTGAAATGGGTAAACCCAAAACTTCAAAAAGTAAGAATAAGCTGAATTTTAACCCAGAAATGGGCCTGGATTTGTCTTTTAGGGCTGATCTTGTTAGAAGCAAAGTGAAAGACCTGACATGGTCTACCAGCAGAGTTACATTTGTACCCTGTGCTTTCCCACTCAGGGCAGGCTCAATGTGGCAATGTAGGATTAAGTGACTTGCCCAGAGTCACAAGGAGCTGCCTCTGCCTGAAGTGGGAATTGAACTCAGTTCCTCAAGACCAAAGCCCACCACCCTAACCACTAGGCCACTCCTCTACATCAAAGTTTTCTAATCCACTGCTACCAACAAGTTCAGTGCAGATAACAATCAGGAAATGATGCATTCTTCAGATATTAACAATACATAATCACAATCTCAACAATCAAATATAAATAGCAGATATTTCCGCTAGAAAAAAGTCTTTAGCAGCTTTCTAAATTGATGATAACCTCCTGTCTGCCTAAAAGAAGAAAGCAGAAGATTCCAACTGGAAGCTGCTTGATATGTCAAGGAAGATTGCAAAGGTCGTAATGCTTTTACCTTATGAACAGTTAGGAAAGCCAAGCATATAAAGATATCTAGTACATCTAGAATGGCTTCCATTAAAAAAAAACAAAAACAAAGTGACCAATCAAGTATCTTGGACTATCACTATGAAAAGCCTTGAACGTTAGTTAACACTAAAATTTTAAACTGTAGTCTAGCCTCCAATGGCAGCCAATGTAATTGTTGCAAAAAAGGAGAAACAGGTTCATATTTGTTCACCACAAAAATCACTTTTATCGCAGCGTTCTGCACTCTTTGCAGTTTTATCTTCAAGGATTTGAACAACCAATATAAATACAGTTGCAGTAATCTAATTGAGAAAGAATTAAATATTGAACTAACAGATGGAATATAGCTAAATCAAAAAACTTGCAGATAGTCCGTAGCTTTCTAAGCAAAAGAAAGGAATTGCTGACTACTTTGTTAGCCTAAGAACAAAGGGATAGTTGACTGTCCACTTCCCCTCCTAAGATTTTAAAATCGAAATTATCAATCTTAACAATAGGATTATCTTTTACTGAAGCTAATGGGCCCATCCAGAAAAACTTACTCCCATGGATACTAAATCGTGCTAGCGACTGCCATGCGCTAATGCCGACCAGCAGCCACCAGTGTAGCTTAGTAAACAGGGGGGTTAGTTTTCTCCTTATTTAATTTTAGTTTAAATGAGTGTACCCAAGCTTCTACTGTTGACAAAAAGAAGGACAGATTGGACTCATGACTCATACTACCTAGAGAAAAAAGTAGAAAAACTGTAATATTGTCTGCATATATATAAAACTACAACTTAAGTGACTCTAAGTAATTAGCCAATGGTTGCATCAAAACATTAAACAATGAGGGCGAAAGAGATGAACTCTGCGGCGTGCATCTTGACCCTATAAGATTTTTCCAAAAATCCTCGGAACCAAGACGAAAGAGGACTTTGGATCCCTAGTGAGTCCAATAGGGAAAGCACGACACTGTGGTCTATCAGGTCAAAAGCGCTGGACAGGTCAAATTGTACGATTATAGCACCATTACGGAAACACATTTGAGGCACTCTGGAGAGATATTGCGATTGAAGGGGGGCAGACTCAAGAAAAATGTCAGGAAGTATTTTTTCACAGAGAGAGTAGTGGATGCTTGGAATGCCCTCCCGCGGGAGGTGGTGGAAATGAAAATGGTAACGGAATTCAAACACGCGTGGGACAAACATAAAGGAATCCTGTTCAGAAGGAATGGATCCTAAGGAGCTTAGCCGAGATTGGGTGGCAGAGCCGGTGGCGGGAGGCGGGGATAGTGCTGGGCAGACTTACACGGTCTGTGCCCTGAAAATGACAGGTACAAATCAAGGTAAGGTATACACAAAAAGTAGCACATATGAGTTTATCTTGTTGGGCAGACTGGATGGACCATGCAGGTCTTTTTCTGCCGTCATCTACTATGTTACCATGTTACTATATGGTACAGTGCTTCAGGGGTAAAGTGTTGGGTTAAAGATGTAGAAGAAGTTGAGTTGGGCTGCATATGGGAACTCACAAGGACATCTACACAAGTGCCTGAATCTCAACGGGGCCATTTTGGTCTTTAAAGGTCATCACTATCTTACAATGGTGCGTATTTTAGAATTTCTATTTGTGTTTTGGATGTCTGAAAACCAGCATTTAGACATCCATATTGCATGGATGTTCAAATGCTGATCTTATAAGGGCAGGTTATGGACGTCTAAAACAATTGTACATCCATATTGCAAGGGGGCATGGTCCGGGTGGGACTAGGGAGGGCCCAAAAATATGAACATCCATCTCTGATCATGTCCATGTTCAAAAAGATGGATGTCCATATTTAAACCTGTTACTTGTCATATCCAGGTTAGAGAATTGTGAACCAATTTAGCATTTCTCCACTGAATGGAGTAAGGGAAGTCACGATAGCTATTTTCCTGTCCCTGGAGAGCTCACAGTTAAAAAAAAAAAGAAACAAAAATTCCAAAATGTTATAGTAGAACTTGAACCAGCAACCTCTTGATCAATATTCTGATTCTTCTCTACTAGCTCTAACCATTAGGTTGCTCCTCCACATTGATACCTGTGTGACCATTTTGTAATATAGATGTTCATATGATGCTACAAGGACACCCATGTCCCTTGTTTTGCCCCGTTCATAGTTTAGACGTTTCAGTTTGTAAAATGGATGTTCACGCCAGGCTGTATGTCGACAGATCTTGTTCTAAAATACACAAGAAATAGACATCCAGATATGATGTACAGAATTGGAGGTCCATATTCTGAATTGGACATCCCTTCTAAAATTCTGCTCCATGTTACTGTGGCCACAGAAAGCAAAGGCTTTAAGATGCAAAGCTGGAAAAGAGGTATAAATGTGGCAGGAAAGAGGACAGGATGCATCAACGCAGAAATGTTACTCAAGGCATATGGCACAGTAAGGTGGAAAGGCAAAGTCAGGAGTTGATAATGGAGGAACAGGGCACAAATGGGTATCGAATGCAATAGAGAAGGTTGTCTCTGTAATGCCAAGAAAACATGTTGCAAGGGCAATTGAAATAGCTCTTTCTTCCTCTCTCACCTCTACGCATGACCTACTGAAGCTACCTGTGTTGGCTTTATTTTATCAGTTGCTAGGTACAGCCAGGTGTGACCAGCTGAAGTAGTGGAAATTTCTGTTCACCTTATAAATAGTTGAAGAGCTCAGTATGGTGAAATGTGAAACGAGCAAATATTTCATCTTACCTTTGAAGGGCAGATCAGGATTCAGTCTAGAGTCTTGTGTCAACAGTGTGTCAGTTTGGCTGTTGATGATGCCTTGGTGTTATAAGTTATTTATGTGAACACGGCACACGATGGCCTAATTGAATCAAACGAAGAGCATTTTTCTAGTTGAAGCTTCATCCCTAGTTTAAAGGAAAGAGCTCTGAGGTCGCTCATAGGCTGTGACAGGAATAGACTGAGAAGTTTTTAGGGGGTTGGTATGCTTTACAAATACAGGAATAGCACTGTATGAATACTACTACTACTTATCATTTCTATAGTGCTACTAGACGTACGCAGCGCTGTACACTTGAACATGAAAAGACAGTCCCTGCTCGACAGAGCTTACAATCTAATTAGGCCAGACAAACAGGACAAACAAGAAATAAGGGAATAGCATCGTTGATTTGTATGGGAAGAGAGGAGAGGAGATAGTCATAAAAATTCCAACCATGTGGAACAGAAATTGTATTTCCTTGCATCATGTTAGTGACATGCTACCCCTGTGTTGCCTATATAACTTGTTTGCCCCTTGCTTAAATACACTGACATTTGCTTAGTCACACTGGCCATTGTTATCTGGTGCTTTAAGCCATCAGAGGCTGTACTGGCTATCAGATTAAGAAGCTTTTTAACCTCTTCCTGCCTATACTTCTCCCCTCCTCTACTGTCGGTTTACCGTAATTAGATCAGAAGGCCAACATCAACATGTGGAAAAAACCAGACCACTATTGTTATGAACAGCTTAATATTTAATACCATATCTGTGTCTTGAAATTCTCAATAGCATTAAAGGACACTTTTCAACATAAAGTAGGTTATACGCATGTCTACTTAGAAATGTGTGATACGGCTCCTCTTGCTAAACATCTTTGTCAACTTTGAATGCTGAGCAGGCTTTTGCAGTGAGATTATACTAAACCTCACAGTTGTACAGTAAGTTCTGCTGATTGCCTTGAGATATTGCTGTAGTTTTAAATCCTTTCTGTTTCTGAATCCATTCCCTTGCATATATTTCCTAATCCTATAATCTTGCATGCCCAGTTACATGCATAACTTAATTGCTAAATTAGGTGCTAATTTGCATTAACAATCAGCTATAATTGAAGTTAACTTTTGCTAATTGGAACTAATTTGCAGTTATGTGCGTAGCTACACTTATAGGACATTCTATAACCTTGGTGCATAATTCCTTTGGCGTGCTACTGCTAGTGAGGTGTCTACATGGGAAAGGCATGGGTAGGTCAGGATGTGCTGGCACTTATGCATTTAAGGGGCCCTTTTACTAAAGTGCATAGGCGCTATTTTTCATGATGTTGCCAGAAGAGCAGAAGAGAGTGGGGGTGAGTCTTGCCCTCTACAGGATGCTCTGCAATTTTGGGGTAAACTATTCGGGGATGCATCCATTCTGCAGCCCCCTATTACCTCTCCTCTCTCATCTCTCCCTACATTCCTCCCCGTATTCTCCGCTCGCTGGACAAATCTCTCTTGCCGTCCCCCTTCTCCTCCACTGCTAATTCCAGGCTTTGTTCCTTTTCCCTCACATCACCTTCTGCCTGGAATGGACTTCCTGAGCCTGTACGCCTAGCTCCATCTCTACCTGTTTTCAAATCTATGCTGAAAACCCACCTTTTCACCACTGCTTTTGGCTCCTAACCACTACTCAATTGCCCTCTGCTTGTTCCTTCTCACCCAGTACTTCCCTCACCCTTAATTGTCTTGTCTGTCTGTATTTTTAGATTGTAAGCTCTATCGAGCAGGGACTGTCTCTCTGTGTCAGGTGTTCAGCGCTGCGTGTGTCTGGTAGCGCTATACAAATGTTAATAATAATAATAATAATGGTAGCAATTGAGGGTCTACCACAGCCTTGGGCTGCAATGTTTTTAAGGTGTGGGGCTTCCAGTGGGGGTGGGGCTTTGCTTCAGGGTAGGGATTTTTGTATATTTTGCGCAAGAGTGGGGCTTGGGGGAGCATGTCACAACACAGTGGCCATCAGGAATTTTTGGCCCTGGGAGAGCCTGTTACAGGGGCCATGTTGCCCTTATAACTTAAGAATGCCAGCATGCAAAGAGGACAACTCCAATGACCCCAAGAAAAGATAACTCTAGCTCAATGAGGTGTGGTTATCTGTTATGTGAAAAGGGGCCTGTGAAGTGTTTTTGCTTATTTTATTATTAATGAGCTACTCTGCATGGTTTTCCATTGCAGCAGCTCGTTCATGTTAAATTTAAATATACCTTCATCTGTAGACAACTACATGAGAAACTTTGCCACGAAGTTTCTTTCATGAGTATCTTCATACGATTAAAATGTGCAGACACATCAAAATGTTTGAAGTTTTGTTCATTTGCTAGCATTTTCTGAAAAAGCTTCCCCAGCATAGCACATTAGCCTAAGTGAGGTACAAAGGGTTTCATAGTATTTACAGAAAGTTGCTCAATAGAGACACTGTTGGTGGATAAACCCATCAGCTGATTAATCTTACTACTTGTAAAATTTCTATTAGTGAAATTGAAATGCACGAAGGAAAGAAGTGTCTAGTACTTTTCGTAAGCATCACCAGGGTCCCTTTCAGCTGACTCGTAATAAACAAATAACGACAACGTTTGTAGATAAGACCAAGAAATTGTGCCTCAGCAGCTGAGATAGTCTACGTTATCATAGACTGTCCATTTATTTATTTATTTAATTTATTTATTATTACATTTGTACGCCGCGCTTTCCCACTCAAAGCAGGTTCAATGCGGCTTACATAATAATAAGGATTACATAGTATTGATAGAGAAAATATAAGTTAATTATAACAGAGTAATAGAAGAGATAGGTAGGTAGAGATGGGGAAGGGTGAAGGGAGTAGGAGAGGTATGAGCAAGGGGTAGATGAGCATTGGAGGAGGGGTAGAGGAGGCGGGAGGGGGATGGGACACAATAAAAGCATAGGGAAACTTTGGTGGGAGATGTAGTCTGAGCCATTGTCTTTGTCTTCTGGATATGTGTTGGGTAGACGGGTTCATGGGATTAGATTGGGTTCTTTGGGTAGGCTTGCTTGAACAGATGGGTTTTTAGTGATTTCCGGAAGGGTAGATAGTTACTGATTGATCGGATGGGTCTGGGGAGGGCATTCCAGAGTTGACTGCCCAAGAAGGAGAAGTTGGATCCATAATAAGTTTTAGTTTTCACCATGCAAAAACATTTTCTAGACTTTTACCATACCCATATCAGAGCTGCTGAGATGTCAGTTTTACAGATAAGATAGAAAGCAGCATCAAAGCCACACGTAAGTCTGAATTCAGTGTTTCTTTTCTGGTGTAGGCATAACTGAAAACAATTTCCTTATATTTTCAGTACATAGTAAAATGTACTGAACAAAGCAGGGTAAGAAAGTGCTGCCTACATACGCTGAAACCATGTTCTGTTTTCTGTCACAACAGCTTACAGAAGGCAAATCTCAGTACGTTTGGCATGCAGCACTTCTACTAATACTGTACTTTTATGGGCAAGTAGCAGAATAAATGGAAGCATATATCGGCACACTTAGATTTTATTCTGTATAGTAATTTCGTAGGGCATGGCGAAAAACTGAGAAACAGCAACCCTTGCAGTCACACAAACAAGTCAAACGCAGAGAGGGTGACAAACAAAATGGAGCTGCAGACAATTTCCAAAATATTGTGGCTTTATTACAACATCCAAGACTCAACACGAGTCGTGTTTCGGCCTAAAAAGGCCTTCCTCAGGAGTCTTCTATTGGATGTATGAGGATTCTAAGCCAGCCTTAATGAAATATACGTGTTATCTGATACCTTGTTGCTTGCTTCTATCAAATAAATGTATGAATGCTTGAACTCTTTGGAGTACAAACTGGACAAGTCTCCCTCCTGTTTTCATGCAACCTGTGCAACAGCCGCAAAAAAAAAAAAAGCAAGTGCAGGGCTGCAGCAGCCTTCAGGCATGCACTGTTGGCTCTGCTGGTGCTGTGACCCCGCTGACGTCAACTTTGAGTTCAGGGGGCAGAGGACTGGCAGAACTGACAGCACATGAATTCAAACATGCGTGGGATAAACACAAAGGAATCCTGTTTAGAAGGAATGGATCCACGGAGACTGGGTGACAATGCTGGTAATTGGGAAGCGAAACCGGTGCTGGGCAGACTTCTTCAGTCTACGCCCTGATCGTCACTGAATAGATATGGGTGGGCTGGAGTGTACATTTTAAGGGGTTTCGACATTAGCTTCAGAACTTAGTACAAGAAGAGTGCTGGGCAGACTTCTACGGTCTGTGCCCTTAGAAAGGCAAGGACAAATCAAATTCAGGGATACAAATAAAGTATCGCATACCATGTAAATGAGTTTATCTTGTTGGGCAGACGGGATGGATCGTACAGGTTTTTATCTGCCGTCATTTACTATGTTACTGTTTCTGGTTCTACATGGAATGTTGCTAATCTTTGAGATTCTGCATGGAATCTTGTTACTCACAGAATCTTATCAAACATATAAACGGCGAGTGACCGTGACCGTACTCACTCGCAAATGCAGTAGAGACCTTCTCTGCCTCGCCCCCACATCAATACGTGATGACGGGGGCGGAACACAGAGGGTCTGTACTGCGCATTGCTGAGGGAGGGACACCGCCGTCTAACGCTCCCCCCACCCGAGTCGCCGCCGCCACCCACCTTCTACCCGGTCGGGCCCTCGCTCCACTATTGAAACAGCGAGGGTCCGGGAACGCAGCACTGAGCTCCCGACATCGCCCTTCCTTCTTCTTCTCTGCCTCTGTCCCGCCCTCGACAACGTTACGTCACACAAGGGCGGGACAGGCAGCTGCAGGCAGAGAAGAAGAACGAAGGCCGATGTCGGCAGCTCAGCAGAGCTCAGTGCTGAATTCCCGGACCCTCGCTGTTTCAATAGCGGAGCAAGGGCCCAGCCGGGTGGAAGATGGGTAGTGACAGCTCGGTGGGGGGGGCGCGAACTCGGAGGGGGAGGGGCAGCGGCGAACTCGGCAGTGGGGGCAGGCCTTTCAACCCCCTCTTCCTATAATAGCCCGTTTTTACGGGCTCAAAGTCTAGTTTATTTAGATTTTGCTCAAACCTTTTTCAGTAGTAGCTCAAGGTGAGTTACATTCAGGTACTCTGGATCTCTGTCCCAGAACGGCTCACAATCTAAGTTTGTACTTGAGGCAATGGAGGGTTAAGTGACTTGCCCAAGATCACAAGGAGCAGCAGTGGGATTTGAACCAGCCATCTCTGGATTGCAAGACTGGTGCTCTAACCACTAGGCCACTCCTCCACTCCACCTATTCTTGATCGCTTTAACTATACTTGTGTTTGGAGCATTGAGCACAGGTCCCCTTCCCAATAGCTTTCTGAGCAGGACTTAGGTAACCGTTTAGAAGAAGAATTAACTGAGGTAGGTCCCTGCTGTTTATTCCTGAGAGCAATTCCCAGTAACAATCATGAAATGTAAGTGCATTAAAGATGAAAGAGATCTTATATCAGCTTGCCTCTGTGTTTCATCAGCAAGGCACATGCCTTTCCTATGTGACTTTTGAAATGCGGCCAACTGCTCCGGTAATGGGGTTTTGGAGAATGAAAAAAGGTTTTTTATCTCTCTAGGCCAGTTTTGAACTGGCTAACAACTCCTCTAGCTATAATTAGACTCACATATAAAATAAAAGTGGTCTTCAAGACTATCCACACAGACTGCAGAATTGCTTTTTCTTTTTTAGCATGCAAAACCATCAAGCTTGGCAGACTCACTTGGAAGGCACAACATCCCATATAGACTCAATGAAACAACTTTAAGACATTTGTCTGGTCATTGCCCAAACCATGCAGATTAAAAAAAAAAAAAACACAGTACTGTTTCACAAACACTTACAAATTTGAGAACAGCCCTATAATTTGATCACAGAAAGTTATATTCTGGGAAATGGGACACTCAGTTTCGGGGCTGGCAGACACCTTTGAAAACTAGAGAAGGGTGGAGACCGTCACTATATACATGACTCCTGCTGGCATATGAGTAACACTTGGGGGGGGGGGGGGTGATGGTGGGGGGTGGGGGGGAGAACAACGTCCTCCAGTCCTTGGATAGCAGGGAATTTTTAATTCCCTAACGGTGTGGAGGGGAAGTGAGTTTAAATACCACAAGAAATATGCATTTTTCTTTTCACTAATTAGAAACAAATTTTACAAGAGAAAAAGTCAGAGAGAGAGAGAACTATGGGGTCCTTTTACTAAGGTACACTGAAAAATAGCCTGCGCTGGTGTACACGCATGTATTGGACGCGCGCAGGTCTATTTTTCAGCGCGCCTGCAAAAAAAGGCCTCTTTTTGTGGCCAAAAATGGACGTGCGGCAAAGTAAAAATTGGCGCTTGTCCATTTTGGGCCTCAGACCTTACCGCCACCCATTGACCTAGCGGTAAAGTCTCACCCATTAACCAGGCGGTAATCAACAGCATGTGTACACTGCCGATTACTGCCCGGTTAGCACCGTGAGCTGGAAATTTTCCAGCACGTGTATCGGACGCGTATAAAAAATGAAATTACCTCCCGGGCCACACGGTAGCTGGGTAGTAGTTCAAAAATGGCGTATGTTGGGCATACGTAGGCGCCTATCAGGCTTATTTTCGAAAGTGATCGCCGGCCATTTCCCAACATAAATCGGGAGATGGCCGGCGATCTCTCAAAAGCAGCAAAATCGGTATAATCGAAAGCGGCTTTTTTGACAGCATCGCTGTTTTCCCGTCGCCGCGCTGAGGGAAGGCTGAAGACAAACCTGCTCGCCTTTCACTGCTGCCGTGACCCGAGGTAAGATGAGTTTTAAATCCTGGGCAGCAGGAAGGTGAGAACGGAGGACTGTTGACGGAGAAGAGGGCGGGCTGACTGGGGTTGGAGCCGGAACTGGAACCGACAGCAGGTTAATATATTGGGGGTGCTCGAGCACCCACAGGACCAATGGAGTTGGCGCCTATGCTGGGCAGACTTCTACGGTCTGTGCCCTGAGAATGGCAAGGACAAATCAAACTCGGGTATATATATATAAAGTATCACATACCATGTAAAATGAGTTTATCTTGTGGGGCAGACTGGATGGACCGTATAGGTCTTTATCTGCCGTCATTTACTATGTTACTATGCAGTAGATAATCATGGGTGGCCCACTGAGCTCTCTTATAAGCTGTCTTAATGATCTTATGAGGGTATCCACGTTGTAAAAATCGTGGTTTCATGTTCTCCGCTTGACGTTTGAATTCAGTTGTGGAGGAACAGATGCGCTTAAGTCTCAGAAATTGTCCCACAGGAATGTTCTCCCAAAGTTTTCATGGATGGCCTGGACTTGTGGATTTCATTAGACCAGACAGGGTTTCTTTTCACAGTGTTCTGCAAGCCTACCGATAGGAAAACAAAACAAAGCAAGCTTATTCCAGTGGGAAATATTTATTTATTTAGATTTTGCTCACACCTTTTTCAGTAGTAGCTCAAGGTGAGTTACATTCAGGTACGCTGGATATTTCTCTGTCCCCGGAGGACTCACAATCTAAGTTTGCACCTAAGGCAATGGAGGATTAAGTGACTTGCCCAAGATCACGAGGAGCAGCAGCAGGATCTGAACTGGTCACCTCTGGATTCAAAGACTGGTGCTCTAACCACTAGGCCGCTCCTCCACACCAATTATGGCTCACTGAATATTCACAGTTAGCTGCAAAAACACTATTTAAGTGGTAAGTGGCCATTTCAGACCAGTTAAATACCGGGGGCTGTCATAAAATTAACCCCATTATGGGGCTAGTTTACAGATCAATATCTATCTATCTTTACAAGTGCTGCCAATTCACTAATCAGACTACAATTTTTTTTAATTTGGAGGTGGAAAAAATGGGAGATTAAGAAGCATCTCTTCATTAATCCCCTGGATGAAATCCGCTCTTTTTAAAAAATCTGCGCGTGTCTCTGAGCTGGTACAAAATTCAAATGTGAACTGTATTTAATACATGCATACATTTTTTGCTTATCCAAACTGTGCAGTGGCGTAGGAAGGGGGGGGGGGGGCGGTGGGGCGGTCCGCCCCGGGTGCACGTGCTGGGGGGGGGGGGGTGTTGGCTCGCTGGTTCCCTGCTCTTTCTGCCCCGGAACAGGTTACTTCCTGTTCCGGGGTAGAGAAAGCAGGGAAGCAGCAGAGCTGACGCAGCTCCCAGTGACATGCACTGGGGGCGGATCGGCCCTTCCACCTGCTCCCCGCTGAAAGGTAGGGTGCGTTTCAGGGGGGGTGTGCTCCGGAGGGGAGGGGCAATGCCCTGCACCCGAGGGGGGGGGTGCGCAGCGGCGACCCGCCCCGGGTGTCAGGCACCCTCGCTACGGCACTGAAACTGTGTCCGTGTCATGTTCCCCTGAAATTTCTGTAGACCTCCACCTTTAAAAACCAACTTTCTGAAGACAACATAAGCCATAAGTGTGCGAATTACACATGTAAATTGTGTTACCTACACATGGAGATGTTTTTAAAATGATGTACTTTTTCATTTGCAATTCATGCTATGATAAGTACATAAGTAGTGCCATACTGGGAAAGACCAAAGGTCCATCAAGCCCAGCATCCTGTCCACGACAGCAGCCAACTTCCCAAACGTACAAACATTCTATACAATCAAGCCATTGTGACATCACTAATGAGGTTGGCTCTTATTGGTGGAATGAGCCACTATGACATCACAATAGGTTAAATCACTGCTCTATGTAATAAAAGTGAGCCAAGTAGAGGACATAAGTACATAAGTAATGCCACACTGGGAAAAGACCAAGGGTCCATCGAGCCCAGCATCCTGTCCACGACAGCGGCCAATCCAGGCCAAGGGCACCTGGCAAGCTTCCCAAACGTACAAACATTCTATACAATCAAGCCATTGTGACATCACTAATGAGGTTGGCTCTTATTGGTGGAATGAGCCACTATGACATCACAATAGGTTAAATCACTGCTCTATGTAATAAAAGTGAGCCAAGTAGAGGACATAAGTACATAAGTAATGCCACACTGGGAAAAGACCAAGGGTCCATCGAGCCCAGCATCCTGTCACCGACAGTGGCCAATCCAGGTCAAGGGCACCTGGCACGCTCCCCAAACGTAAAAACATTCCAGACAAGTTATACCTTTTAAAACTGGATGTACTGCTGTGCTTTACCTACAGAAGGTAATTCTCTATAGATCAAATAAAGTTAGGTACCGGGAAGATGCATACTATCCCCTGGATTCTATACACGGCAGGGGCGTAGCCAGACTTCAGTGGGAGGGGGGTCCAGAGCCCGAGGTGAGGGGCACATTTTAGCCCCCCCCCAGCGCCGCCGACACCCCCCGCCATTGCCAAACCCCCCACCGCTGCCACCACCACCACCAAATTTGACCCCCCCGCCGCCGACCCTTTCGACCCCCCTCCCACTGCCAACCCTCCCCCGCCGCTGTCGGCTACCTTTGCTGGCGGGAGGCCCCAACCCCTGCCAGCCGAGGTCCTCTTCTTCCAGAGCAAGGCTTTGTTATGTTTCTGAGTCTGACGTCCTGCACGTACAACGTGTAGGACGTCAGACTCACAGAAACAGAATGAAGCCTTGCAGATCAACGGCAGGCTGGCGGTGGGAGGAGGGGTCGAGAGGGTCGTCGGCAGGGGGGAAAAGGGCCAAATCTACGGGGGCCCAGGTCCCCATGGCCCCATGTAGCTACGCCACTGATACACAGCGATTAAAGTTGTGTTCAAAAATCAGCAGGCATAGGCAATTTGCATGTGCAACTTAATTGGTTAACAAGCTAATCAGCATCGATAATTGGCCACTAAGAAGCAATTATTGGCACAAATTATTTATTTATTTATTTGTTACATTTGTATCCCACATTTTCCCACCTATTTGCAGGCTCAATATGGCTTACATAGTACCGTAGAGGCGATCGCCGGTACGATGTGACCAAATACAGAGTGATTTTGTGGTAGAGTACAGATCATGTGCGACAAACACATTTGGGAATTGTGAGGGGGCAGAGTTAGGTTGAAGTCCAGTACGTGTTTCGGTTCCGTTGTGTTGTATGGTTAAGGGGTTTAAGTTGGATCGTTGGGGTATGCCTTTTTGAACAGGTGAGTCTTTAGTCATTTCCGGAAGTTTAGGTGGTTGGTTGTTGTTTTCACGATATTTGGCAGTGCATTCCATATTTGTGTGCCTATAAAGGAAAAGCTGGATGCATAGGTTGATTTGTATTTGAGTCCTTGGCAGCTTGGGTAGTGGAGATTTAGGTAAGTTCATGTTGCTCTTGATGTGTTTCTGGTTGGTAGGGCTATGAGGTCTGTCATATATCCCGGGGCATCTCCGTAGATGATTTCATTTATTTATTTATTTATTACATTTGTATCCCGCGCTTTCCCACTCAAAGCAGGTTCAACGCAGCTTACATAGCAGTAGGGAAAACAGTATATTGTTGGAAAAATTATAAGTTAAGTATAGCAGAATAATAAAAGAGATAAGTAGGTAGAGATAGGCAATGGAGGTGGGAGTAAGTCTGGGTCAATGTCATTGTCGTCTGGATAAGTGTAGTGTAGATGGGTTCATAAGATTAGTCTGGGTCATTTGGATAGGCTTGCTTAAATAGATGGGTTTTTAGTGCTTTCCGGAAGGGTAGATAGTCGCTGATTGATCGGATAGGTCTTGGGAGGGCATTCCAGAGTTGGCTGCCTAAGAAGGAGAAGTTGGATCCGTAATAGGTTTTGTACTTGAGTCCTTTGCAATTGGGGTAATGCAGGTTGAGGTAAGTTTGCGAAGCTTCAGACATGTTTCTAGTTGGAAGGGCAATCAGATTGAGCATATAGCCCGGAGAATCAGGGTGCAGATTTTGAATGCAATGTAATTCGAATTTATGTGTGCATCTTTCTAAGCGTAGTCTGTAAAATGATGTGTGTAATTCTAATATGCGGATCTGAAAAGGGAATGTGGCCATAGAAGGGTCATGAGCATTCCTAAAAATTACATGCACTGTTATAGAATATGTCCGATCCGCACCTAAATTAGGCGCGGGCTTTTACACCAGGTTTTAGTTGGCATAAATGGCTGTGCCTAAATTTTAGTTGTGGTGATGGCCGCTATACATATTCTATGAACCTCGCTTAACTTTTGGCGAGGTTTATAGAATCTGGCCCCATGAGTGAGTTCTCTAATGGCAATTGCACACTTAATAGTTACGCATCATACCTGTAGGTAAGTGCACTTACGCTAGTTCAGTGGCTGGTGCAAATGCTTGTGCCTAAGTGCTGAGAATTAGGCGTAGAACTGCTCGTATTCTAGGCAGCGGCGTACCAAGGGTGGGGTGGTGGGGGCGGTCCACCCTGGGTGCAAGCTGCTGGAGGGGTGCAGAGAGCAGCCACGTGCCTGTCAGCTCCGCTGGTTCCCTGCTCCCTCTGCCCCGGAACAGGTTACTTCCTGTTCCGGGGCAGAGGGAGCAGGGAGCCAGCGGATCCGAGTGCTGCGTGGCTGCTCCCAGTAGCCAAGAATGCACCCGGGAGGGGGGGGGGGGTTGATGCACTGGGAGGGGGTGTCATTGCGCCAGGGGGGGTGTCGTGCTGCACCCGGGGGGGGGGGGGGGGTGCGCATCGGCGATCCGCCCCGGGTGGCAGGCGACCTAGGATCATCACCGATTCTAGATATTCTAACTGCTAGGTACACCCCTGACCCACCTATGCCCTTGCCAGGTCCACACTCCCCTTGCAGTCATACATATGGATTTTCCACATGCAATTTATAGAATTCCAACTAGGGGCAGTTACGTATGTAACTGCTAATAGGCAGGGCCACTGTGAAACACAGCCGGTCACAGGGCATGACCGCCTCCCCTCCTACCTGGGCCGCTGCTGTGCTGCACCCCTCCCACACTTGGGCCGTCCCCACACTTGGGCCCCCGCCTCCTTACCTTTCTGTGTCTGCTGCTCCTGTGTACCGGTACCCGGCTTATCGCGTTAACACAATCATCTGGCTCCTGGCATATAGGACAGACCTGGAAGCAGGTAGGCAGGAAGAAGCTTCTGCTTCCTCAAAACCTTGCCATCACCGGGCCCCCCCCCCTGGAGGCCGGGCCAGAGGAATCTTGCCTCCTCTGCCCCACCTCTCGGCGGCCCTGTTAATAGGGGGCCAATTACATCCTATTATTGATTGCTGACCTCAATGATCGCCTCATTATTAAATTAAGTGATGCGCATAACTGCCCTTATTTGATGACTTGCGTAAAGTTGGGTGCACAGGTTTCTAGAATTATTACACCAGTTCTTGTGTTCCGCCTATACCTATACCAGTGGTGTAGCCAAGGGTGGGCCTTTGGGCTCAGGCCCACCCAGTAGCAGCACACCTATGATGTAGCTGGCAGAGATCCCCAAGCCCCATCAGCCAAAACCTCCCAACAACTGTTCCTCCTGCATACCTTGTAAATAGCAGATCTTCGCCTGCAGTGAGCAGCGACTTTTATATACTACTCGCACCAGCCCCACAGCCGGAAGTTGCATCGGAGGAAGGCTGTGGGGCCAACATGAGCAATGTGTATTTGTTGCTGCTCGCTGAAAATGAAAATCTGCTATTTAAAAGGTATACGGGGGAGGGGGGATGTTTGAGAGACCATATGGCATGCAGGCGAGAGAGGGAGAGACCAAATCATTTGTGAGACAAGGTGGAGTTCTTCGGCCCACCCAAAATTGGGTGTCTGGCTACGCCCCTGACCTATACAGTTCAAGGAGGGATTCCATAGAGCAAGAACCAGACCAGTTTGTCCGGAAATTACAGATAAAGATTTCAACATTCAACAAATCTTAACTAGTAGATAACCAGCTTTGCAAAACAGAAAACTTTCAGATTCTTTCTAAACTAAAATAATGAATACATGATCTTAAACAGAAAGGGAGTTGATTCCACAAGTTAGCCAGCTGGTACTGGGGTAGGTGTATGCTGTGGGCAATTATATTATTGGTTGTTTTGTGTGTTGTGTGTTTTCATGAATATTTCCTTTTTTTTTTTTTGTTTTGCTTATTTCACAATTTCAGTGGTGAGGCTGTGGCACATGGTGACAAAATCTTTTCCATGATGCAAGGGACCCTGTGAAACCTCAGGCTAGTGATTACGGTCTGTGGCCTAGCACAGCATTGCAAGGGTAACACAAGAGATGCCAAATCTATTTCTGAAGTACTGACTTCTGACAGGAAGTATTATTTTTATTTGTTACATTTGTATCCCACATTTTCCCACCTTTTGCAGGCTCAATGTGGCTTACATATAATCATTAACGGTGTTAGCCGATTACGGTCTGAACAAATACATGGTATGAATGAATACAAAGTGAATTGTGGTATAATGAGGTACATGCATGGTAACATAGTAACATAGTAACATAGTAGATGACCGCAGAAAAAGACCTGCATGGTCCATTCAGTCCGCCCAAGACAAACTCATATGTGTATACCTTACCTTGAATTTGTACCCGTCCCCCTCAGGGCACAGACCATACAAGCCTGCCCAGCAGTATTTCCTGCCTCCCAACCACCAGTCCCGCCTCCCATCACCGGCCCCGGCACAGACCGCACAAGTCTGCCCTCCTCTATCCTCGCCTCCTAATCACCACCCCCTCTTCCCCCCACCTGCTCCGCCACCCAATTTCAGCTAAGCCTCTGAGGATCCATTCCTTCTGCACAGGATTCCTCTATGCATATCCCACGCAGAGGAATCCTGTGCAGAAGGAATGGATCCTCAGAGGCTTAGCTGAAATTGGGTAGGAACAGTTGCGGGGAACTTAGAGAGAAAAATGGGAAAGAAGAGTCAGGTAATGTCCGTTACGGTCTTTGGTTATATTGTGTCCTATATTATTGACCTATAAGTGCATTCACTCTGCCGCTCCCCAGTACCTCTCCACTCTTGTCTCCCCTACGTTCCCTCTCGAGTGCTCTGTTCTGTTGACAAATCTTTCTTACCTGTTCCATTCTCCTCTACTGCTAATTCCAGACTCCGTTCCTTTTACCTTGCTGCACCTAACACCTGGAATAACTTCCCGAGCCTGTACGTCTAGTCCCCTCTTTGGCTGCTTTCTAGTTCCAAACTTAAGCCCACCTCTTTACCACTGCTTTTGACTCCTAACCACTGCTCACTTGCCCTGTCCTTTTATCCTCACCTCTTTATTCCCTTACCCTTAATTGTTCTGTCTGTCTGCCTGTCTTATCTAGATTGTAAGCTCTTTGAGCAGGGACTGTCTTTTTTGTGTATGGTGTACAGCGCTGCGTATGCCTTGTATCACTATAGAAATGATAAGTAGTAGTAGTGTCGCAAGTGACCAGGTATTTTTATGTTGGGTCGGTGGGGTATGCTTTTCTGAACAGGTCTGTCTTTAGTGCTTTCCGAAAATTTAGGTGGTTGAGCGTAGTTATTACTGCTTTTGGCAATGCGTTCCATAGTTGTGCGCTTAAGTAGGAGAAGCTGGATGCATAGGTGGATTGTATTTGAGTCCCTTTGCTGCTTGGGTAGTGGGGGTTTAGGTATGATCGTGCAGATTTTGTAGTGTATCTGGTTGGCAGGTCGATGAGGTCTGTCATGTATCCCGGTGCCTCGCCGTAAAATAGTTTTATGAGCAGTCGTGCAGATTTGAAAGTGATGCGTTCTTTGATGGTAGCCAATGCAGTTTTTTTTTCTGAGTGGTTTGGCGCTGTCAAAACGTGTTTTTTTCCAAATATAAGCCTGGCTGTTGTGTTTTGGGTGGTCTGGAGTTTCTTTATGATTTGATCCTTGCATCCCCGCATAGATTCCATCGCAGTAATCCTCGTGGCTTAGTACCATGGACTGTACCAGGTTACAAAATATTTCCCTCGGGAAGAATGGTTTACGCGTTTGAGTTTCCACATTGAGAAAAACAGTTTCTTTATGAGCAGCAGGTACATGCCAGATTCTGAAAATTATTGCAAGATAGAGCATGCTTGCCTGAAATCCCATCAGATGTAATTTACTGGTGTCTGTGCAGGACCCTAACTCCCAACTCACTGAGATAGGTTCTGTAGGGGGTATTCGTGGACAACAGCAGCTCAAAGTTCCTAATGCAAATCAGTACATTATGTTCTGTATTACCAAAGACTTGGTTTTTTTTTTTGTTACTGTGCAATTATCTCAATAATAATAATGTTGAAATATAGATGTGGACCAACCTATGAACTGAACAAAATACAGTGCTGACTGCACAAAAGGCTTTTTAGAGAATGCAGAGTTTTAAATAGCTACAAACTCTTAAATCAAGTTTCTCAAACCTACTATTACATCCTAAACTGAGTCAGCTGGATAGCCAGAGTGTCCTCAGCTTCTTGCCAAAGACTCCACGAAATCCCATTCATACTTGATCTCAGTACGTATGAATCTTGAACTACCGAGCTTGTTCTGCGATAATCATCTCAGTCGCTGATAATTTCCCTCAATATTTTTTCAGTTTTCTCTTCTGTTTGTAGTCTAGGACTCGTCCCACACTGAGTATGGTCTGTGCCAACGGTGCTCTCAGCTACCAAAATCCAGAGGACTGGAGGAGTAGCCTAATGGTTAGTGCAGTGGCCTGAGAGTCGGGCAACTGGGTTTGATTTCCACTACAGCTCCTTGTGACCCTGGGCTAGTCACTTAACCTTTCATTGCCTCAGGTACAAAAATTTAGATTGCAAGCTAACTAGGGACAGTGAAACTAACCCAGTATATCAAATCCATGATCCTTTACCCCTTTATATAACTTTGTATTAATTTTCTTTCTACCTAGGTCTGAAAAATCCCCATTCTCTGGCTCAGTGACTTTCAGTGCTTACTAAAAGCATTGTAGGGTATCAACCATCTCTAGAAGGGACCTTGCTTTTTCACATCATCTCTGGTTAACACTTACGTTGGTTCAAGAAACGTTTCTAAGAAACTGTCATTTATTTCTTTAATTCTATCAATATTGCCTAAATGGCATGCAACATTGCCACAAACAAAGCCTTATCAAATATAAGCTGCCTGATATTCAAAGCAATTTAACCAGGCAGGAGAGGCCCCTGCCCCTTTAAATTGCCTGTGGTTGTCTAACCACTGATATTCAGGGGCACTTAACTGAGCAGTGACATAGTAACATAGTAAATGACGGCAGATAAAGACCTGAATGGTCCATCCAGTCTGCCCAACAAGATAAACTCATTTTACATGGTATTTGATACTTTATGTGTATACCCGAGTTTGATTTGTCCTTGCCTTTCTCAGGGCACAGACCGTAGAAGTCTGCCCAGCACTGTTCTTGTACTAAGTTCTGAAGCTACTACTACTACTACTTATCATTTCTATAGCGCTACAAAGCATACGCAGCGCTGTACACCATACACAAAAGACAGTCCCTGCTCAAAGAGCTTACAATCTAGATAAGACAGGTAAACAGACAGGGTAGAGAATAAAGAGGTGAGGATAAAGGACAGGGCAAGTGAGTTAGGAGTCAAATGCAGTGGTAAAGAGGTGGGCTTTAAGTTTGGACTTGAAAACGGCCAAAGACGGGGCTAGACGTATAGACTTGGGAAGTCTATTCCAGGCGTTAGGTGCAGCGAGATAAAAGGAACGGAGTCTTGAATTAGCAGTAGAGGAGAAGGGGACAGACAAGAGAGAAGCTAACATCGAAGCTAACATTGAAGCCCCTTAAAAACATCGAAGCTAACATTGAAGCCCCTTAAAATTTACACTCCAGCCCATCCTTATCTATTCAGTCATGATCAGGGCGTAGACCACAGAAATCTGCCCAGCACTGGTTTTGCTTCCCAATTACCAGTGTTGCCACCCAATCTCCGCTAAGATTCTGTGGATCCATTCCTTCTAAACAGGATTCCTTTGTGTTTATCCCAGGCATATTTGAATTCCATTCACGTTTTCATCTCCACCACCTCCCGCGGGAAGGCATTCCACGTACCTACCACCCTTTCCGTGAAAAAATACTTCTTGACATTAATCCTGAGTCTGCTCCCCTTCAACCTCAAATCATGTCCTCTAGTTCTACCACCTTCCCATCTCCGGAAAAGATTTGTTTGCGGATTAATACCTTTCAAATATTTGAACGTCTGTATCATGTCACCCCTGTTTCTCCTTTCCTCCAAGGTATACTGTTCAGGTCGGCAAGTCTCCCCACTCTTACGGTTTGCAATGCAAATCCCGTACCATTTCTGTAGCTTTTCTTTGCACCGCTTCCAGTCTTTTTACATCTAGCAAGATACGGCCTCCAAAACTGAACACCAATACTCCAGGTATTATGCCAGCAAATATCACCAGAGAACCGCCCCTGCACTGCCCAGTTAGAGCCAGAGTGGTCTGCATGTGGAGCCTGGGGTAGTGCCTGGAAGGAGCTGGTACTTAACCGGTTAGAGGTGATATTCAGAGAATTCTAACGGTTAGGTAAATCGCTAAAGTCAGGACAGCAAGAAAACTATCCTAACTTCAGCCATCCAGCTAACCAGCCACCAGGCCGGTGTCTGGTTAACTTCTGAGTAGCTGCTTTGGGGCTTCTGGGTCTTCCCCAGTCCCAATTCCCCTCCCTCCCATCCCCTAAAAAAGCTGAAGCCCCAGGCCTGAACTTCCACCACCCCAATCCTGATCTCCCCTCCCTTCTACCCCTCCCAAAGAAAGCTGAAGCCCCCACCATCCTTAGGTTCCCTGGGCCTACTTGAAATGTCAATGGTAGGTCTATGGAGGGGGGGGGGGGGGCCCAATCACTTCTCCTTGTTGTGGGCCAACCTCAAATGGTCACCACACCCCCTAGCAGCAGTCTTGTGACACTTGTCAAGGCGGTCCATAGATGGAGCTTGGGCAAAGCTGGAGGTTATTGATCATAGTTCATATTCAACGCTGCTGTTCAAATAACTATCCGGATAATATAGAGCAAGAAAAAAAAAAAACAGTTTCAATACTATCTGGTTAAATATCCTTATTATCCGAATAGTGTCACCAGCAAATTGCTTGATCCATATATTTAGTGACAGCAATAATCTGGATGTTGCCAATTCAATATCTGTATTTTTTTTTGCTCGTAGCAGTAGGCATTTTAAAAATAATGGTGACCACCGGAGATATTCACTACCAGGGAGAAATAGTTTTACCTAAAATGTTTGAAATCACCAGGGGGGTTTTGGTTTTTTGAAAGCGAGAAAGTCGAAAGCATTAGTGACAGGGACGTAGCTAGTGGATGGGCCCAGGCCCACCCAGTTTGTCTCAGGCCCATCCTCACCTTCTCCCACCCCCCCCGCCCCCGATAGCGCTGCCTCCTCTCTGTACTTCACGGTCTCTGTCTTCCACCCTCGCGGCAGTGCTTGCAATTTTCTATCGGCGCTGCCTGCCTGACAGCTGACAGACGCAGCGCGACGTCCTCCTGCTCTGGGGCCCTTCCCTCTGCCCGCGTTGATTCAACTTCCTGTTTACGCAGGGCGGAATGCATGCAGCAGAGGGAAGGTCCCGGAGCAGGACGTCGTCGCGCCGCGTCTGTCAGGCAGGCAGCGCTGATAGCAAATTGCAAGCGCTGCCGCGGGGCGTGGGAGACGGAGACCATGAAGTGCAGGAGAGGAGGCAGCGCCATGGTGGGGGTAGGAGAAGGTGAGTGGAGGCAGCGCCGATAACTTTAAATGTGCTGGACAGATGCGCGCGCGTGTGTGTGTGTGTGTGTGTGTGTGTGTGTGGGGGGGGGGGGGGGGGGGGTTGTAGTGCCCACCCATCCAACCTGTTGGCCCACCCAAAAATTGCCCCTCTGGCTGCGCCACTGATTAGTGATTCACCGAGATGCAACATGTTTACACATTTCTAGTTTTACGTCTATGTGTGAACTTTCAAAAGCAGGAATTGGATATCAACACAACTGTAAATATAACATAAATGGCAGGTAGGTGACATAATCCACAACTTAAAGGGGGAAAAAGCTGATGTTAGCTTTTAAAAATAAAGTCCCTCATGTGGTTTGGTCTATTTAAAGAAGAGCAGGAAAAAAAAAAACTGGAGATATTGCAAAAAGTACTTTTATTTAAAGTGAAAACATATGACCGCTGTAGTTCACAAACATGCTTTCAAGATATTGCTAGTTGTGTGCTGAATGATTTTCACTTCTTTCTTTGTTGCATAAGAAAATCCATCCTTGAATTCATTCTCAGTGCTTGCTTGTGACCCCCAAATTGGGCTGGGTTCAGGACAATGAATATGAGCAAATTAGAACTGAATCGATTTTACTACGACCAGGGACACTCAATGAAATTATGTGGAAATACTTTTAAAACAAATAGAGGAATAGGTTTTTTCACTCAACTGATTAGTTAAGCTCTGGAAACTCGTTGCCGGAGGATGGGTTAACAGCGGTTAGCGTCTCTGGTTTGACTAAAGGTTTGGACAAGGTCCTGGAGGAAAAGTCCATAGTCTGCTATTAAAACAGACATGGGGGAAGCCACTGCTTGCCCTGGAATTGGTAGCATGGAATGTTGCTACTCTTTGAGGTTCTACATGGGAATTGGTAGCATGGAATGTTGCTACTCTTTGAGGTTCTACATGGAATGTTGCTGCTCTTTGAGAATTTACATGGAATGTTGCTATTCTCTGAGGTTCCACATGGACTGTTGCTACTCTTTGAGATTCTACCTTGGAATGTTGCTACTCTGAGATTCTACATGGAATGTGCTACTCTTTGAGGCTCTACATGGAATATTGCTACTGCCAGGTACCTGTGCACTGCATGGCCCACTCTTGAAAGCAGGTACTTGGCTAGATGGGTCATTGGTCTGATCCAGTATGGCTATTCTTATGTTCTTAACCAAGGCCTGGGACCAAATATGTGGAAATATCTATCTATCTATCTATCTATCTTGGCCAATATTCAGCTGCTAGAGGTCATTGTGTTGTGTAACGCTTACTGTTACAGGCTAAATCAGT